>NC_044358.1:26318064-26918064 GCF_007364275.1 Archocentrus centrarchus | reverse complement strand
TAAGTAAATCATTACTTATTCTGCAACATGCTTCATATACAGTACACAAGAACCAAAATTCCTATTTTATTTCCCTTCAGATATATCACAGTCAACAGCCAAAGCAGTGTTCATTATACAACATTTTTTCAGCATTTCATTATCCAAGAAAAGCATGAAAACACACACAGGAAAAGAAAACAACCTGTATGGTTTAACACCCCCCCACACACAAAAAAAATTAACATAAGCATTTGAATAAACATGATAAAAGCAAATCTTCCCAGAGCGAATCCACCACAATAATTGCACTGAATGAGATAATAGTGGGCCGCCTTTTTCATCATGTTTGAAATTTAAAAACTGTCTGTAGAATCTATGTAGAAATGTTTCAACTTTAGATGTAGAGGCGTTCTGCTGACTGCCCCACAAATTAAATTCACTGGAAACTCCACCTCTCCAAGACTTTCACAGCCACTCCATCACAATATGTGAAAAATGGTCCCACTCTCCTGAACAAATAATTCTTTTGATTGAAACGCCCAATGTTTCAATTTCCTGCATTTCCATAGCATCAAGTAGATGGATGCCATAACTAAAACAGGTTCATCAAGGCTGGCTGCTATCACTGTATAAGAAGACATTGCGATGTGAATTTATTTTACAACCATCAAAGTTGGCTGCGCTTGGACAAAACTGTATCCCAACTTCTATTCTCTTGGAATGGGGACATGCCCCAGATGACCCCCATCCCATCCATCCACTATTAGCTATTAGTCAAACTCAGTGAACCACATTTATTTATTCATTGTGTGCAGCATTTTGAGCAGGATATATTGTTGTATTTCTAATCTTTGACAGTTTTAATAAATTTTGCATTACTTATAATTGGTAAGTGTATACCAATACCATTTTATCAATTCAATACGTGATAATCTACAAATACAAACTGGCTTGTTAAAGCTTGTTAACAGGTATATCATCATTTTAGTCAGTCTTAGTGCGTGTGGGTGCACATTTTAAGTATGTGTAACCACATCAGTTTGTACATGTGAGATGAGAGCACAGGGCCAGAATTACAGTTACAGTATTTAGTGAAATGTAACCATTCTTTTTGTCTTTGCACTTCGCCAGGAAGAAACTTGTGTTAGTCAATGTCTTGGTGATAGTGTACTTGCTGAAGGGTAATGCATGCATATAGAATGGCAAATATTGATTTCATAATCTCATTTAAAAGAAGTCCATTAGACATCTTCCTTATTTATATGGGGTCTTAAATTATTTAAGTTTCAGGGTTCAGGTACTGTATTCAGAAAACTCCTGTCTCACACATTTCCTACACCCACCTCTCTTTCACTTTGTCATTGTGCTCTCTCTGTACTTAAAGTGCCCATTAATATCTATAACACTGGATACCATCCAATCTGCTGCCACGGGAACAGGATTGAACTGTAGACTGCTTCAGTACTGAACTCACATTGAAAGTCATAATATTTTCCATTACAAGAGGGATAAACTGACTGCCATCATGAGATGAAAAGTTATGGCATCACGGGCCTGGCCTACACAGGATTTTCACTTTGAGCTAGCTTATTATTCAGCCTAATTATTTCTTGATTGTAATGAAATAGTGAGCGGTATAACTGAAAGAACACTTGGGTGACATAAAATTGTAACTGATTATAAACCTTACTTAATTTTCTTGGATACAAACTGTAATAAATTGGGTACCCTTTATAGGTTTTTTATTAAGTAGTGATAATTAAAAACACACTGAATTTCTTTGAGTAGATGTCTTGTTTTGCTAGCACAACTGCAACTGGGCTTCCTTTAACTCACAAGGCCTGTACCGTATGGGTTTCTCAATAAATGAAGGCTAATGATTAATAAGTGCATGCTCATTGGGGGAGTGTAGAGATGGCATACAACCTCCCTGTATAGAGAACATTCAAGATCCTTTAACGCTAGAACGCATTGTGGCCAAAATTATTGTGACCGCGCGCAGTCAACTTGCAAACAGAACATTAACTGCTTACATTCAAAACCTGAACATTCGAACTTTCACTAATCTGCCTGCAAGTGCTTGCAGTCAGTCCAAGTTGGACCATGATGGTTTGAAGATACAGAAGGTTGCCTCCCACCGGGCAAACTGTGCAATTGCTTTGCAATTGAAAGTGGTCACCCAGAGGTTGAGGGTGGAGCATGCAACCAGTTGGTCACCACAACAACTTGCAAGGAGTCGACAAATGCAAAAAAATTCAATGCAATCACCGGGCAACCACTGATTCCTCCTAGTTGCAAGGAAGTTGCCAACTTATTTTAATCGAATGTGATTGAGCCATAAGGTATGGACAGTTGCAGATGCACAGCTACAGTACAGTAAGAAAGTTTATTCACATATAAATACATACACAACAGTGCGATGCCTGGGCCTACACAGACAAACAATTGGACAGACACTCTCTAGGTCCCTTGAAACTAAATATTTCATCACAGCTGGTGACCTCACTGCAAAGTACACCTGACTAAATACAACAACAACAAAAGCATCCAATAGTGGACAACGACTAAAGCAAACACCACGTACCTCTAGGATTTCAGCTTGACATATTTCAGGGCCTGTTTTGTTTACCCAGGGAGCCACTTGCACTTGCAAAGCCATTACCTGATGTCACTGTGGAGAAAACAACAGAGGGGAACAATGGCTATTCCAGCCTGTCAGAAAATAAAACTAAGACGGCTTATAATGCAGGTGAAATGCAGTAGCAGCAGCAGTTCTCTTATATGCTGAAATGTTACACCTACTACCTGTGTGTGTGTGTGTGTGTGTGTGTGTGTGTGTGTGTGTGTGTGTGTGTGTGTGTGTGTGTGTGTGTGTGTGTGTATTACAGAAAGAAAACAGCATACACTTAAAAACATCCAAGCTTTCATTAGCAATGATTAAATGTCGTTGCTAAAGCTTTACAATGCTTAAGGTTAGATGGAAATACATGCATCCTGCAAAATTCACTGGCTATAATTCATGTCATTGAATTACAGCATAATTATAATCATTTGTGATCCTACTTATTGAGAGCAGAATGACCTTTTACCTGAAACCATTGCCTCTCATATTGCACCATTCCTTGATTTCCACCACCCGAGAGTCGTCTATTCGAGTTTAATATGTCCTTGCCAGCACTGCTTATTTTTCTGTGAACATTTTTTTCTGCTAGGTCTATTATTCAGACTTTGACAGAAAAGAAAGAGATTTATGAAAAATGATGGTACAGGAGAAATCTCAAAAGTCACCATTACGATATAAAAGCTGACCTTGGAACCAAATTGAAGTGTGTTCTAATTCAGATGCATTGCACTGAGAATAACACTTCTGTGGAAGTGAGTCATTCTGCATCTCATATCTTTGACCAACTTACAGAACTGTCTTTCTACGTGCCTATACCTTTATGCAAGTTTCATTGTGAAATGTAGACTTACAATAAAATTATATAACAAAAGTCTGAGTGTGAACAGCTGCTTACATTAAAATTAGAATATCATGAAAAGGGGGATTTATTTCAGTAATACCATTCAAAAAGTGAAACTTGTATATTATATACATTCATTACACACAGACTGATATATTTCAAATGTTTGTTTCTTTTAATTTTGATGATTATAACTGACAACTAATGAAAACCCCAAATTTAGTATCTCAGAATCTTTTCCTTCCCTTCGCCTCTCTATTAATGTGCTTGGACACAGAGCTCTGTGAAGAGCAGTCTCTTTAGCAATGACCTTTTGTGTCTTGCCCTCCTTGTGCAAGCTGTCAAAGGTCATCTTTTGGACAACTATCAAGTCAGCAGTCTTCCCCATGATTGTGTAGCCTACAGAACTAGACTGAGAGACCATTTAAAGGTGTTTTGAGTTAATTAGCTGATTACAGTGTGGCACCAGGTGTCTTCAATATTGAACCTTTTCACAATATTCTAATTTTCTGAGATACTGAACTTGGGGCTTTCATTAGTTGTCATTTATAATCATCAAAATTAAAAGAAATAAACATTTGAAATATATCAGTCTGTGTGTAATGAATGAGTATAATATACAAGTTTCACTTTTTGAATGGAATTACTGAAATAAATCAACTTTTTTATGATATTCTAATTTTATGACCAGCACCTGTATGTGTAGAGGCACTAAATTAGCTTTCATGAAATTCCTACAAAGAGAGATTTTTAAAACACTCAGATTACTTTAAATCTATCATGTGTGCAGCCAAATTCAAAGTTAAGATCAGAGATTAACATTAAACCAGCATAAATATAATGCTTATAATACTTTATGATGAATATGCAATGTAAAAACCTTTTAACTTAAACTACAGCTCAACCACAGCTACAGTACAACCAAACATGCAAAATAGAGGAGCTGGAAACAAGTTGGACTTATGAAGAGGAATTAAAAAAAAGTGGCTTCATCAGGTGGTGGTCTCCAGCTTGTACCGTAGTGGTTCACAACAGAGTGTAAAGTGAAAATTAGCATCTCCATGTCTCAGGTCAAGGTTCTTAGCCAGAAAAGGGTGGCGTGCCCACTCTGGGGCAGTGATGAGTTGCTGCCACAAACGGAGCAGTTTAAGTATCTTGGGGTCATGTTCATGAGTGAGGGGAGTGGGAGATTGAGAGACAGATTGGGGTCATGTCTTCTGTGATGCAGACACTGTACTGGTCCATTGTCTTGAAAAGAGAGCTGTCATGGTCCTGGGCCGGTGGCCCAGTATTCTATGTTCCGGTGATTTAGTTCTGTTTTATTATGGTTTCACTGTTTCTGTTCCCTTGTGCTCTGTTGTGCTGGTGTCGGTTATCCTTCGGTGTCTGTATTCCCAGGTGTTCAGCCAGTGTGTACTGTTAGGTTCTTTCCTGTTTTATTTTGGTAGGTCTTTTGTCTGTGCGCTTTTGGTTTAATTGTGCTTCCTGTGTTTCCCTCCCAGCTGTTTCCCATTTGCCCATTACCTGCTGTGTTTATATTGTCGGTGTTTTCACTTTGTCCTCGTCGCGTCGTCGTCGTTCGCTCCCCTGCTGTGTTCCTCTGTGGTTCAGTTTTGTCCTGGTTTTGAGTTCTGGTTTTGTTCCTGGTTCCGTCCTGCACTTTGCCTATTAAAGACTGTCTTTTCCATTTACCTCGTCTGCCTTGGGGTCCCCTTCTTTCCTGCCACACAGCTGATCCATGACAGTACGACGCGACCACGAGTGGACCCCGCAGACTCCGACCCCTACAGTGGCACTCGCCTGGCGCTGGGGGGACCTGCTTTTTGGAACGGTCCCCGGCGACGCCACTCACCTCCTCCTCCTAAGCCACGAGTTATCCGCACTGGCGGAATTTTTTTGTCTCCTGCCGCTCGCTCACCTGTCACTCCGCTCACTGGTCCCTCCCCTCCTCAGCGGGCGCCGCAGCCATGGCGGAAGGGGAATCCCTGGCAGCAGCTGCATGATTCGTCCCCGGAGCCGTGCGGTATGACGCCGCGGTTTTCCATGCCGCAGCCACGGAGGACGAGATCCCGGAGGAAGCAAAGAGACTTTTCGCCGGAGCCGCCGCCCGGAATGACTCCGGAGGAGTCATTTTTCCGATTCCTGGGACACAGGGGTCCCTGGCCTCCCAGCACTTCTGCTTCACCGCTGCCTGCTGCTGAGGAAGGAAGGCCAAGCTCCCGACAGCATCGTAGAGAATCGCCGCGGGAGCAGAGCGGGATAACGCCGCGGAGACGGTCACCACAGCCTCCAGATTCCACACAGCCGTCGCCGCTTCATACTCAGTCACCAGGTTCCGTGAGTAACTCTGTTGCCATGCCTGTTAATGTAAAGACTGAGTTCCTTGACATTGGGCTGAACAAAGGAGCCGCTAAAGGACATGTGTTTTTTGAGCAGGCTGTAAAACCCAGCCCCAAATTCCCTGTTTCACTGACATCCAAGGATAAAGACGTTTCGTGTTTGTCTACAAAGAATGGTTTCCCTGCTGAGGGCTCCCGGTCGGATGTGTGTAACTTTGTTTATAAGCTGTGTGATCTGTGGCTTGAACTTCATTGTGAAAGGCAAAAGGAAGCTATAGTGCAGAGGCTACGTAATCTGTTGTCAGTACATCCCTGGCTTTTGGACTCTCTTCCTGCCCTAGTTAGGGCCTTTGTCATAGAGGTCTGTCATTCTGACACCCCTGAACTGGCTCCTAAGAAATTAGCCACAGAAAGAACTGGGGGTTCAAAGACTGATGGCTTCGTTCCTGTTTCGCGGGTGGGGGCAGCCACGGACGGGCTGACCTCTGCCCCCGTACCTGTTCCGCGGGTGGGGGCAGCCACGGACGGGCTGACCTCTGCGCCCGTTCCTGTTTCGCGGGGGGGGGCAGCCACGGACGGGCTGACCTCTGCGCCCGTTCCTGTTTCGCGGGTGGGGGCAGCCACGGACGGGCTGACCTCTGCGCCCGTTCCTGTTTCGCGGGTGGGGGCAGCCACGGACGGGCTGACCTCTGCGCCCGTTCCTGTTCCGCGGGTGGGGGCAGCCACGGACGGGCTGACCTCTGCGCCCGTTCCTGTTCCGCGGGTGGGGGCAGCCACGGACGGGCTGACCTCTGCGCCCGTTCCTGTTCCGCGGGTGGGGGCAGCCACGGACGGGCTGACCTCTGCGCCCGTTCCTGTTCCGCGGGTGGGGGCAGCCACGGACGGGCTGACCTCTGCGCCCGTTCCTGTTCCGCGGGTGGGGGCAGCCACGGACGGGCTGACCTCTGCGCCCGCTCCTGATCCGCGGGTGGGGGCAGCCACGGACGGGCTGACCTCTGCGCCCGCTCCTGATCCGCGGGTGGGGGCAGCCAGGTCCAAGCCTTCACAGCAGTTTTCAGTGTCGTCCACAGTGCCTCTTCAGCCTGTCTCTCAGTCAGCTGTAGCTCCAGCCACCTCCCAGTCTCAGTCAGCTGTAGCTCCAGCCACCGCTCAGTCTCAGTCAGCCTCTGTAGCTCTCAGTCACCGCACAGTCTCAGTCAGCCTCTGTAGCTCTCGGCCTGCTTCCACGCAGCCAGATCTCCCTAGCTCTCGGCCTGCTTCCACGCAGCCAGATCTCCCTAGCTCTCGGCCTGCTTCCACGCAGCCAGATCTCCCTAGCTCTCGGCCTGCTTCCACGCAGCCAGATCTCCCTAGCTCTCGGCCTGCTTCCACGCAGCCAGATCTCCCTAGCTCTCGGCCTGCTTCCACGCAGCCAGATCTCCCTAGCTCCCGGCCTGCTTCCACGCAGCCAGATCTCCCTAGCTCCCGGCCTGCTTCCACGCAGCCAGTCGTCTCCCGGCCTGCTTCCACGCAGCCAGTCGTCTCCCGGCCTGCTTCCACGCAGCCAGTCGTCTCCCGGCCTGCTTCCACGCAGCCAGTCGTCTCCCGGCCTGCTTCCACGCAGCCAGTCGTCTCCCGGCCTGCTTCCACGCAGCCAGTCGTCTCCCGGCCTGCTTCCACGCAGCCATCTTCTGACATACCCAAACTGTTCCCTGAGCAGCCCCTGCTGCCCAGGATGACGCCCACTCAGCCGGCACCATGGCCCTCTACAGTCCGCTCAGCTCCTGCTCCCTCTGTAATTTTGGTTCCCTTAGCTTCCCCAGTGTCAGCTTCCCCGATTCCAGTTCCTTTCCAGTCAGGTACCCAGTCAGTCTCAGCAGCGTCTCTGTCTCAGCCCCAGTCTCTCCCGTCGACTGCTGTAGAGTCCCTGGTCTCTGAGTCAGAGTCCCAGTCAGCTCCCCTGTCGCCATCAGACTCACCTAACCTATGCCCTGCAGAGCAGCCCCAGCCTGCGCATCCAGTGTTCGAGCATCCGGAGGATCCCGCTCAGTCGGAGCCGCCAGGGGGTCCCGCTCGGTCCGAGCGCCCGGAGCCAGAGGGTCCCGCGCCGGAGCCAGGGGGTCCCGCTCAGTCCGAGCCGCCAGGGGGTCCCGCTCAGTCCGAGCCGTTGGGGGTCTCCGCTCTGTCCGAGCCGTTGGGGGTCTCCGCTCTGTCCGAGCCGTTGGGGGTCTCCGCTCTGTCCGAGACGTTGGGGGTCTCCGCTCAGGCCGAGCACTCCGTGCCCGAGGGTCCCGCTCAGTCCGAGCGCCCCGAGCCAGAGGGTCCTGCGCCGGAGCCAAGGGGTTCCGCTCAGTCCGAGCCGTTGGGGGTCTCCGCTCTGCACAAGCGTCCGGAGGGTCCCGAGGGTCCTGCGCCAGAGCCCGAGGGTTCCACGCCAGAGCCTGAGGTCACCCGTCTCCGCCACCGCATGCCCCGCGGCCGGCCTCCAGTGCCTGCTCCTCGTCGCCGCTGCCGCTGGGAGCGCGGTCGGCCTCCAGTGACTCCTCCTCCTCCTCCTCGTCGCCGCCGCCGCCACTGGGAGCGCGGTCGGGCTCCAGTGACTCCTCCTCGTCGCCGCCGCCGCCACTGGGAGCGCGGTCGGGCTCCAGTGACTCCTCCTCATCGCCGCCGCCGCCGCTGGGAGCACGGTCGGCCTCCAGTGACTCCTCCTCGTCGCCGCCGCCGCTGGGAGCGCGGTCGGCCTCCAGTGACTCCTCCTCGCCGCCGCCGCCGCTGGGAGCGCGGTCGGCCTCCAGTGACTCCTCCTCGTCGCCGCCGCCGCCGCCGCTGGGAGCGCGGTCGGCCTCCAGTGACTCCTCCTCGTCGCCGCCGCTGGGAGCGCGGTCGGCCTCCAGTGACTCCTCCTCGTCGCCGCCGCTGGGAGCGCGGTCGGCCTCCAGTGACTCCTCCTCATCGCCGCCGCCGCCGCTGGGAGCGCGGTCGGCCTCCAGTGCCTTCTCCTCGTCGTTGCCGCCGCTGCTGGGAGCGCGGTCAGCCTCCCTCGTTTGGACTCTGCTTTGTGGCCCTTGGCCTGTGTGGCCCCTGAACTGTGTTTTTTTTTGTTTTGGGATTTCCCAGTGGGTCCTCCTGGACACTATGTACTGTTTTCCTGGGCCCTGTGTTTTTGTTTTTCTGACCCCTATTTTGAGCGTTGGCGCTCTTCGGCCCTGTGCCACTGCCTTTTGTTTTGGTCCTGTTTTTTGTTTAGTTCCTGGACTGGTTTGTTTTGTTTTGTCTCCTGGGTTTTGTTTGGTTCGGTCCCTCCGTCCGGTTCCCCCTCCTCCCGCCCTGGTCCGGTTTTGGTTTTTCTTTGTTCTTGTTGTGGGCCGGCGGGAGCCGGCCCTTACGGGGGGGGTACTGTCATGGTCCTGGGCCGGTGGCCCAGTATTCTATGTTCCGGTGATTTAGTTCTGTTTTATTATGGTTTCACTGTTTCTGTTCCCTTGTGCTCTGTTGTGCTGGTGTCGGTTATCCTTCGGTGTCTGTATTCCCAGGTGTTCAGCCAGTGTGTACTGTTAGGTGCTTTCCTGTTTTATTTTGGTAGGTCTTTTGTCTGTGCGCTTTTGGTTTAATTGTGCTTCCTGTGTTTCCCTCCCAGCTGTTTCCCATTTGCCCATTACCTGCTGTGTTTATATTGTCGGTGTTTTCACTTTGTCCTCGTCGCGTCGTCGTCGTTCGCTCCCCTGCTGTGTTCCTCTGTGGTTCAGTTTTGTCCTGGTTTTGAGTTCTGGTTTTGTTCCTGGTTCCGTCCTGCACTTTGCCTATTAAAGACTGTCTTTTCCATTTACCTCGTCTGCCTTGGGGTCCCCTTCTTTCCTGCCACACAGCTGATCCATGACAAGAGCTGAGTGTGAAACGAAAGCTGTCAATTTACTGGTCGATCTACATCCCTACCCTCACCTATGGTCACGAGCTCTGAGTAGTGACTGAAAGAATGACACCGCAAATATAAGTGGCAGAATTGAACTTCCTCCAAAGGGTGGCTGGTCTCTCCCTTGAAGATAGGGTGAGAAATTATGTCATTTAGGAGGGACTCAAATTAGATGTGAATTAGTATTCCTCCATGCCTAAGATGTCAGCTGAGGTGGTTTGGATATTTGATTGGGATGCCTCCTGGGCAAGGGATATGGGCATGTCCTACCAAGAGGAGGTCTCAGGGTAGGCCCAGGACACCATGGAAAGGTTATGGTTTGCCCAGATGAGGTGGAAGAGGTGGTTTGGGAGGGGGAGGTCTGGGGTGCTCTGCTTAGGTTGTTGCCCCCAATCCCTGGATAAGTGACAGAAAATGAAAAGATGGATGGATGATGGATGGATGGATGGATAAAAAGGTTCCATGATTTGGTCCATAAAAAGCACAAACTTACTGGTTTACATAAAACCACCCGCCTCATTTGTCAGATTTCTAAAAAAAGCAATGGTGATAGAAGTGAAGCCGGGCTGCACGGAGAGATGACCTTGAAGGGAAACATTTTGATCACACCTTGTAGAGTGCTAAAAAACTAGGATCGTATTTTATATTTGTCATAGTAGACACTGTGTGCCTTGATGAGAGCTTAGTAAAATCTTCACCAGCTTCATGTGTGCTTTTAACTGTTGATGGCTTGACCAACTAAAGAACACTCTTGTGAAAATGGTCATATACAAGGCCTGGACTGAAAATGAGTGAAAAAGCAGCCAATGTCCAAAGATAAACTTTAAAAGACCTTCAGCCTAAAGAACTATTGCCCAAGACTGCAAAATATTCCAAGGAAGTCTGGCTCTTTGGAAGCAAATATATATTTCTGCAGGATACTGTAAGTAAATAACATTATTATTCTTTAGTGATGAACTGATTTATTGTCCAAATATTGAATCACATTGAATCCGTTAGTCGAACCTCGGATTCAGGAGGAACAATGCGGTTTTCGTCCTGGTCGTGGAACGCTGGACCAGCTCTTTATCCTCTCAAGGATATTCGAGTGTGCGTGGGAGTTTGCCCAACCAGTCTACATGTGCTTTGTGGACTTGGAGAAGGCATTCGACCGTGTTCCTCGGGGTGTTCTTTGGGAGGTTCTGCGGGAGTATGGGGTGTCTGGCCCATTGTTGCGGGCCATTCAGTCCTTGTACAACCACAGTGAGAGCTTGGTCCGTATAGCCGGTAATAAGTCGGATTTGTTTCCTGTGGGTGTTGGACTCCGTCAGGGCTGCCCTTTGTCACCGATTCTGTTCATAATTTTTATGGACAGAATTTCTAGGCGTAGCCAGGTGGCGGAAGGCTTCTTCCTTGGTGGCCTCAGAGTCTCATCTCTGCTTTTTGCAGATGATGCGGTTCTGTTGGCTTCATCAGGGGGGGGCCTCCAGCTCGCAGTGGAACGGTTCGCAGCCGAGTGTGAAGCGGCTGGCATGAGAATCAGCACCTCTAAGTCTGAGGCCATGGTCCTCAGCCGGAAAAGGGTGGAGTGCCATCTCCGGCTCAGGAACGAGTTCTTGCCTCAAGTGGAGGAGTTTAAGTATCTCGGGGTCTTGTTCACGAGTGATGGGCGAAGGGAACGGGAGATCGACAGGCGGATTGGGGCTGCTTCTGCAGTGATGCGGACGCTGCACCGGTCCGTCGTGGTGAAGAGGGAGCTTAGCGTAAAAGCGAAGCTCTCGATTTACCGGTCGATCTACGTTCCTACCCTCACCTATGGTCACGAGCTTTGGGTAGTGACCGAAAGAATAAGATCGCGAATACAAGCGGCAGAAATGAGTTTCCTTCGAAGGGTGGCTGGCCTCTCCCTTAGAGATAAGGTGAGGAGTGCGGCCATCCGGGAGGGGCTCAGAGTAGAGCCGCTGCTCCTCCACATCGAAAGGAGCCAGTTGAGGTGGCTCGGGCATCTGATTAGGATGCCTCCTGGCCGCCTCCTGGGTGAGGTGTTCCGGGCATGTCCCACCGGGAAGAGGCCCCGTGGTAGACCCAGGACACGCTGGAGAGATTATGTATCTCGGCTGGCCTGGGAACGCCTTGGGGTCCCTCCGGATGAGCTGGAGGAGGTGGCTGGGGAGAGGGAAGCTTGGGCTTCTCTGCTTAGGCTTCTGCCCCCGCGACCCGGCCCCGGATAAGCGGAAGAAAATGGATGGATGGATGGATGAATCACATAAAAAAGTAACTCCCAAATAAAGTTCAATGTTTTGCAACCTTGATTGAGTCTGATATTTCTTTCAAGATATTTTATTCAGAATTAAAGAGATCCTGTACTGCACTGTGGTTGTATGTCAACAGGATCTCATATAAATTCTCCCAGGGAAGGCAGACCATGAATGTCTTTTCTACTGCTGCAGAGGAGAAGTACTTTTTTAAAGTTAGCGGCCTTAGAAATTGCCAATTAACAGCACCTCAGATTAGATCCTGCATTAATGCTTCTCTGAGTTCATGTAGCATACACATCTCAGCTCAGAGGAGACTGTGTGAATCAGGCCTTCATGCCTAATTTGCTGCAAAGACACCACTAAGTGAGTTTAGTAAGAAGGGTTCTGCTTGGCAACAACTGGTGTCTTTGAGTAAATCTGGGAAATTTTATAATATTAATATTATGATGGCAAAATGAACTCTCATGCATAAATATTAAATGTATTAGGTATTCTGCTCCTAAGCTTTCTGCTTTAATATGTGCATGTATATTTTTAACATATACTCCCAAAATTGAAATGCCGACACCCACAAAGTGATAAAAAGAAGTAATTTGTTTTGAATGTGTCTTTATTGAAGAAGGTCAAGTGCTCCTACACTCAGTATGAATTCATTCCTTGAGCCATCCGTCATCAGAATGACAAATGGGTGTGGACTTAAATGGAAATACAGTAATCCCTCGCTACTTCGTGGTTCGCTTTTCGCAGACTCGCTGTTTCGTGGGTTTTCAATCAATATTAGTGTAAAATATTTATTGCGTTGTTTTCGCTGTTTCGCGGGTTTTTGCAGTACTCGTTCTTCACATGCGTAGCACGTGTTGTACAGTAATGTATATATTTGGTGTATAAGTGTGTGGGGAGGGTTTATAAAAACTTAAAATAGTGTATAACTACTAAAATAATGTATAAGTATTGAAATAAATATAGCGTCCCTACTTCGCGGATTTTCGCTTATCGCGGGTGGTCCTGGAATGTAACACCCGCAATAAGCGAGGGATTACTGTACAGTATAAGACAAAAACAGTTTGTGCACTTCTAACAGCTTGAAAGTCAATATTTAGTATATTTATTCTTCAATACAGCCTGAACTCTCTTAGGCTGCTTTTTTTTTTTTTTTACATTTATTTAAGTAGATGTCAGGAACAGTTCTCCAGGCTTCTTGAAGAACATTCAAAGCTCTTCTTTGGATGTTGGCTGCCTTTTGTTCTGTTCTGTGTCAAGATGATCCCACACTGCTTCGATAATATTGAAGTTCGGGCTCTAGGGGAGGCCAATCCATGATTTGCAGTGAGTGTTTTTCTATCCAGGTATGCTTTTACTGCATTGGCAGTATGATTGGGATCACTTTCATGCTGAAAAATAAATCCATTGTTTCACACTTTCCAAATAGTCGATCAAAACCTGACGATGCTCATCTCTGTTCATAATTCCATCAATTTTGACAGGATACCCAACATCACTGGCTGAAATGCTGCCCCAAACCATGACAGAGCCTCCACTGTATTTTACAGATGGTTGTAGACACTCACTGTTGTGCCTGTCTTCTTGCCTCCTCCTTACATATTGATGACAATTTGAACCAAACCGATTTTCAGACCAGTTCTTGTGTAATTTGGCATACTTCAGCCTTTTCTCCCCGTTTTCCTTTCTTCAGACTGTCTCCTTGACAGCCACCCTTCCACTGAGACCATTTCTGATAAGGCTTCAGTGAACAGTAGCTGGATCTGTCATGGTCCTCCCGTGCTGGCTCATTAATTCTATCTTTCTCTCTACTCTTAGTTTCTCTCTCTCTCTGGTCTCCCTCTGTCTTGTGTGTTTGTTTGTGTTTTAACCACACCTTGTGTTTCAGGGGTGGGGTCCTTGCTGTGCACTATTTAAGAAGAAGGAAGACCTTCAGTCAGCGCTGGATCAGTAAGCTGCAAACAGTTAACGCTGAGCTCCATTCTGTGTGTGCACGCGCTTAACCTGCTCATGTGTTTTGCCTTCATCTCATCATCTGTTCTCCTCTGCACGGAAATCCTGGAAACCGAGAGTGAGTCAATGAGAGAGTGTTGGTGGAGTGTCCCTGTGGAGAGAACTGCTCTATGGTTTTGCCTTATCTGGAGCCTTTTCCCCCGAACTGGAATCCCTACAGCTGTCAACATCACATTCTTCATCGTAGTAAATAAACTGTTAACTTTTTCTGAGTCTGTGCCTGAGTTTCATCCACTACTCAACTATAAACTATGACAGGATCAAATGATGGAGCAAATGCATCTCTCAGGACTTGCTTCTTAAGGACATGACTGCTGTAAATAGTATTTTAGACTTGCCACTTCTTCTTTTGTGCTCACTTCCTCAAATTTTATAAGGACACACTGCACGCCATGCCAAGATATACTTTCAAGATATTTTATTCAGAATTAAAGAGATCCTGCACTGTGGTTGTATGTCACTGAAATAGTAGTCCTGACAGTATCAGCATGAAAAGTCCTACTGTATTAAACTATAGTTTATCTCTTATGACTAAAATTGTTGTGTGTGTGTGTTTTGAATTTATTGGTTGTGCAAAAATATTTACTGAAAAAATGGCAATAACAGAAAAAAAATCAGTATGAAAACTTCTCAAGATAGTGTTCAAGCTCCACCAGCTGGTATTTATAGTCCATTTTCTGACGTATCTTTGATAAATGTATCCGCATAGTGGAGATTTATAAACCACACAACCAGCACAGTTACCACCACTGCTGATGTTCTCCAAATTCTCCCAAAATATGATCCTTTTATTGATCTGCAGCTGGCCAGAATGACCTCACCAAATAACTCCTCAAGACAGAGTAAGCGTAAAGGAAGTTACTGAAACCAACAACAGAGGCTCAGTAGCACTATATAACAGCAGCCATTTCACATATTTTGTACTCAGCCCTATCAATTCTGGCACCTTTGCTCTTATTTCTCATTTCAAGCACCTTTGGCTGTCAAAGCTAGTGAGAAAATCCCAGACATTTCAGATCTGTTGTGTACTTAAAAGCTTGTCTGGAATTGGATTGTGAGGAAGGAAGTCATAGCTAAGTAGATTTCCAGAGGCCTAAAGAGAAGCTATACCCAACTGAATCAGGTATGAGAACCAGATCTAGAGTATGTAAAGAATCACAATGTCGCTGGTTTGGAAAGTATTATTGCTCCCCTGAGAAAGGAAGTATTTAAATGGACAGGCTTAAACTCCTACTGCTAGAACTGGTTAAAGTCAATAAACACTTTCATCTAATAAAGTCTGCTTTTCACCTTCAAGCAGCAGGTAACACAAATAAAGAAATGGAAGGAATAAGCTGGAGGGTACAGAGATGAAAACAAACCTCTGTGTGGACAACATTGTGTTTCCATTTATCAAAAAGAAGAATCAGTTAGCTGATGATACATGAAAATGAGTAAATTTGATTTAAACAGCTCAAGAACACCACTGAAAAAAGTTATAACAAGAGGCTTTACAATCAATACAGCATGACACCTTCTGTCCTCAGAGCCTCGATCATCTCCTATCCCTGTTTGCATTATCTATATTAGGATGGGGAATCCAAGCAAAGTAAGCAATGCTACTGTATAAAATAAAATCTCAGTAGCCATACTGAAATAATCCCCAAGGATAATGAGATTTCCCAAGTTAATCTCCACCATGGCTTCTGGATTTTATACTGGGACAAAAATATGGCAGTCACAGCACATTGAGTGTTTGCAGTAAAATGAGCGTTATGTTAATTTTAATTGTGTTTGCTTTCACATAAAACAAAAAGTGGATGTCCGGGGAATGGGCAATTGCTGGAATATGAGTAAAGCAGTGCAATGGTGGCACCATCATATTATCATACAGCAAATTACTAATGACTGGGTAATATATTGTGCATATGATATCAAAACCTTTCTTCTGCAACATCGGCCAATTTCGAAAACACACTGTGTGAAGTATCATCAGCTAAATGTACTTAAATATTAAAAATAAAAGCTGTTTGGTAAAAAAAAAATCTTCATAAGAGTTGTGCCCTTATCTTTCAATTTATAATCTTGATGCATGATTGCATAACCAGCATTTTGTTCCTGTATTCAAGGTGAAGTTAGTCATCAGTACTTGTATACAGTCAGTCCAGTGGCTTCCAACACTGTAGAATTCAGTCCAATCTAAAGTTAACCTTGCTTTAGTTAACTGTTCATACTGGGCGATCAATAAGCATTAAAGAGGAAACCTCTGACAGACAGCCAGGCATCTGAAACACAACAAATACAATACACTACCAACTAGTATATAAATTAATAACTGTAGGGATTCATGGCTCTGTTTGCCTTCCCTCGGTTCGTGCAGAGCTGTGGACTCAATTTCCACGCAGGTATCCACTGCTTCTTGATCTTTGCTGTTGGTTGCAGTTTCTGGGTTGTGGGTTCTCATCACTGCTCTGTGTTATGATGTTTGGACTCTGGTGATACTGGTGACTTTAATGAGAGTGGGCGTATCCTCAGTATATAAATCACCACACTGCCTGCATTTGTTTCTGCATCCTTGTTTAAGTGTTTGGTTCATGGGTTTCACACACACATTTTCCAGATAGCATTTTGCTGTGGGGACTAATGATGTATCAGAAGAATACCGGGTGACAGATGTCTCAACTTGTAGCTGGTGGTACATATGACATCTCAGCCTGCTACCTGTTTGAACTACAGAAGAAGGACACCTGTCAATACTTTCCTGAAGAAAAACAAAAAACTGCAGGGATTCATAAAACATTTTTCTCTTTGAAATAACAGAGTAGAAAAAAATAACCATTTTAAAGTAAATCACTGGAAAAAAAAACAAACTCTTAAGCTAAAATTGTATTTCCATGGGTGTAACTAGTCTCTTAACACTGTCAATTCAAATTAAATTAAAAATCATTTTGAAATAAACCACAGCAAAATATTACAAGAAACACAAACACAGAATGAATTCTCTCTTCAAGCTCAGCTGGCAAGACAAATTAAAGTTTAGTGAGCCTCAATACTGAGACTGAGCCAAGTTCACTTAAGCCATTCACTGCCTGAGTCAGTGCCAAAACTTACCAAAACAAATAAAAAACACCCGTTAGAGCTGTAATGATTAATAGGTTACGGAAACCTGATTAATCACATTTTTTTAAATGAAAAAAGATAAAAATTCTCAGAGTTCAAAGTCTCAGACTGCAGGATCTTATCTTTATGTGTTAGCAACACTGGAAAGGATGAGCGGAAGAAAATGGATGGACGGATGAATAATAGGTAATTGAATACCTCTTGATTCTACGCTATTGTTCAGAGTTGTGATTGCCAGATTTTCCTTCTTTTTTTTTTTTGGACATTTTAAAGGATCTATCAAAAAATACTCAGAGACGTAGTGTCCCTTTTACTCCACTTCATCTAACTGTCAGCAGGAGTTGATCAACTCCGGGCAGGATAAGGTGTCTAATGTTGACAGTGGGAAAACAAGGAACATACTTAACACTTACGTTCAACACAAGTTTTCATGTAAAGTTTTCACAAAATTTGTCAATGTTCTGTAAAACCTGATACTTCTCAGTAAAGCATTTTTGCATGTATCTGATAAGCGAAACAGTAATTTTTGTTCTCTTTTACCCGACACCACAATTTTTTTTTTTTTTTTGCCAAGTGCTCTCCAGCAAGTGAATAAAAGCACAACAGCATGAGTCTGGAATTCAGTACAACCTGAGGAAACTGTTCAGCAGGACAGAGTGCCACGTTAAGAGTGGAGGGTCAGAGCTGAGAGCTGTTGAAACAGGTACTATGAGAAGTCAGCGAAACAGAAATCAATCAGTCAATAAATCACTCGATCGCGTTTCTCCTCCTTTTGTGTAGTCCAAGCACTACAAGAGAGCTGACCTTTGCATGTCACTACAGCACATGATTGTCCAGAAAGCCCTAAAATATCAAATGACCTTGATAGGATTACAGTATGTATTGATCAGATGATTGTTTTAAGGCACAATTGATTGTCTCTTGGTTTTTGTGTATCCTTGTAACTAAAATTTATGAAGAAACCTTGGCTCATTTGGCTTAAACTGGATCATTTTGTAACAAGATCAGAATATACTTCCAGTAATAAAAAATTGAGAAAAAAAATTGAGAGGAGCAGCTGATCTGTTTGTTAGGTTAGTCCAAGTAATTAAAAAGAAGAAAAAATAAGGAACAGTATAACAAAAAAAGAACTCTAATGATATCCTGATTACTGAGTGACTGAGATATTGTTTTGTAAAGATCAACCAAAAATAATGAGTGACCAAAATAATGTTTCATCACTCTTCACACACTTTACATTTGTAGGGAGCAAATATACACTGATCAGCCAGAAAATTAAAACCACTGACAGGTGAAATGGACAATGCTGGCTATCTCTATCACACCTGTCAAGGGGTAGGGTATATTATTCATTCATGTAGATGCTACTTTGACAAGCACCACCTATCCATGTATAGCAACAAACCATGTACTCCCCTTCCTTAATGGCTGTGGCCTCTGTCAATGGTATAATGCACCCTACCACACTTTAATTCTTGTTTAGAAATGGTTCAGGGAACAGTATATATCTCTCTGTCTAGTTCAGTACACGTAACCACCGTCATGGGGAAGGCTGCTGACTTGATAGGTGTCCAGATGACAATCATCCACAGAGGGTCATTACTGAAAAGGCTGGGTGTTCGCAGAGAGTTATATAGAAGCATATCAATGAAAAGTTGACTGGAAGGGACAAGTGAGGTAGGGAAAGGTGCACAAGCACCAGGGAGGACTGCAGCCTTGAGAGGACTGTCAAGAAAAGTTGATTCAAGAACTTAGGAGTGAACTGAGGCTCGTGTCAGAGCATCAAGAGCCACCGTGCACAGAAAGGGGCCGCTCCTAAACCAGAGATATCAGAAATGTCTTACGTGGTCTTGGGAGAAAAGAACTGGACTGCTGATCAGTGGTACGTAAAAGTCCTCTTTTCAGATTACAGTAACATTTGCATTTCATTTGAAAATTAAGGTCCTAGATTATGGAAGAAGGGTGGAAAGAAACAGAATCCAATGTGTTTGAAGTCCAGTGTGAAGTTTCTGCAGTCTGTTTTGATTTGGGGTATCATGTCCTCTGCAGGTGTTGGCAGTGGTTGGTCCACTGTGTTTAATCAAGTCCAAAGTCAACGCAGCCATCCACCAAGAGATTTTAGAGCACTTCATGCTTCCATCTGCTGACAAGCTTTATGGAGATGCCAATTTTCTTTTCCAGCAGGACTCAGCACCTGCCCACACAGCCAGAACTACTACCAAATGGTTTGCTGACCATCTTATCACTGTGTTTGACTGGCCAGCCAGCTTGCCTGGCCTGAACCCCTCACAGAATCTGCAGAGTACTGTCAAGAGGAGAGATGCAAAACACATACAGACTAGCTGAAGGCCACTATCAAAGCAACCTGGACTGCAATGACACCTCAGCAGTACTACAGGCTGATTGCATCCATGTTATGCTGCAGGGATGCACGGATTGGCGGTAATAGAGAGTAAATTTAACATTCTTTGCAGAAGTTGGACTTTTTTGTATTTTTGATTGATCCTCCCCAAAATTCTAATAATACTAATAATTTGAATATTAATTATGGGTACCCGGATACTGGAATGGTCACAATTAACGCTTAAAAATTTTCACTCTACATATGAATGAGTGATTGGTGCAGGGAATATTGCATGCGTGTGGCTGCTGTGGAATCACTTTTCTGTACCTGCATGTTTCAGTCTCTCCCATGGGTCCCATCTCAATGATCCAGGAACACGCCATCTGTCATTGTCATTGTAATTAATCTGGTGCTATTTAGTGGATAATGAGATGCTGTCGTGGGTTTTGTGCAGCCCCACTTCCCTGAGACTTGTTTCCTGTCTCTGTCAGAGCAAAGAGAAGAAGGAAGGGCCAAATGAAGGAGCACAACTGGGTAATACTGCAGGGTGGCTGCTGATGGCGTACAGATGGTTTGGACATTTTTATAACAACATTCACCTCTCATAAGAACACCGCTTATGACATGAAAACCAAGCACTCATTGCATAAGGTCAAGCAGTTGGCAATCCAGATGATTTCTATGGCATTTACCTTCTTGTCTTCCATCCACATACAAAATGTCGAACATGATACCTGTGGAGATGATTTCAAATTACTTAGATAAGTATGACTGCAGTGAGGGTTCCATATTTACCACATTATGTATGGGAAAGGTACCAATTTCACTGAAGCTAATCTGAAAGAGTCTGAGTAGCAAGTTGCTCTCGGAAAAATCTTTTGCAATCACACGTGAAAATTAAAAGCCGGACTAGAGGGGCTGCTCCTGCTTGGGATGGAAATTGCCCTGCCACATGTAATATCTCATGCTAACACACTGCTTTCAACATTCACACAATTTGCCTCCTTCACTCTAAAAAGAATTCATGGGGAAATCGCAATTCTTGGGAGATGAATGCAATTTCACTCTGACCTGTGAAACTTAACACTAACACTATAAATACATGTGATCATCAATCTTTCCTGTTGAGTTTTATTTATTACCTGCCTGAGGTTTTTATTTTTATATCTCACCATTTGCAGAACTCTTTACAACAGGTCTGTGAATTGATCATGCCTACTGAACACACACACACACACACAGGCAGAGCCGAGTAATTTGATGGGCATAGAAATGGGTGTAGAACTCCCTTCTTTTAAATGTAACATAAAATCAATCACCGCTGTCAAAGAAATGGAGCGATGTAATGCTACCAACGGATCTGTGAAAATAGAATGATGAAGTGAACGCGAAAAGTTTGACAGTCAAAGGAATGAAGTTATTAAACACAATTTACTTTATTCAGTGTGAAAGGCTGGGTCACTTTACTTCTCGATCACATTAGCTGCTGACAGCCACACGCAACCACTATGATTCAATCAACTCAAGGAAATGAGGTGAGGACATGACTTAAGCACAATCTCAGCAGAATTTTGAGGGGATGAACAAATGATCTCAGTGAGCCCTCCTGGTCTCTTCATTTTCTACTTATTTGCTGCCAAGGGCTTCCATTATCAGTATTTGTTACCAAACTCATTTCAGTGATATATCTCACCCACTCACTGTTTACCAACAGCAAGGTGACTAAGCCACCCCTCTGTCAAATCAACAACCGTTTCACACATGCAGTGAATACAGCACACTCAAAAAGCCTGAAATAAGGTGTAATTTAATAAAACAGGCTGCTGATTTGTCTACAGCTGATATACCTGTACTCTTGTTGGGTAGATTGATGGTTGACACTGGAAGCTAGTCTGTGGGTGCTGGAGTCAAGCATCATTACTGCGGCCAAGCACCCCAGGTATGTGGTTAATGGCAGTAAAGAGAGCAGTCTGCATGTGTGCCAGTTGCTCAATGAGGCTCTGCAATGTGTTGAGAAAAAAACAGTGAAAACAAGTGCCGTTCACTCCACCGAGCTACAGTGTAAAGTGATCATCCAAAGTCATTCAAAGCTTTGAGCCGAATTCAATTATATCATTAAAGACTTACAATTCTCATTAGTTCCACATTATGGCGTTCAGAGAAGCTACACAGGGACCAAACTTTATTGCCCCATCCAAACTCAATTTTCATACAGTTTTTGGTGAAGATTAGAAGTCACAATTGAGTATAAGACAAAAGAGTTTGAGGAGGCCTAGTATGTGGAAAAAACAACTACAAACTATCCATAATGACTCCAATCGGGGCGGTTTCCTTAAAACAACGCTGCAGGCCAACCATCCTAGGTTAACTGGGGCCTGTGGACTGATACAAGGTGACATGGACAGTTCTTGCTGTTTGTTAAATGGACTCTGTGCATTGCTGTTGCCTGGCATAGGCAGCTTGCTGATGTCTGGGCACATTAATCAGAGTGTCACCACTGCAGATGAGTTATGAATGAGCTAGAGTACAGTCAGAGATGGGGGCCGCTGAGACATGTACAAACCTGCTGCTACCCTCTTGTAAGCGATGGAGGAGGGATGCTACTGCAAAAACTGTGTGCTCAGTTTTTCTGGTATCTGCCATGATGCATTGGACAACAACACTGGGAAGTCTTTGTCAAATAAATCATTCATCTAGAAGCCTGCTCAGTAACAAAAACACAATTATCTCTCAGGATACACATAATTTCAATTTGTGGGCACCAAAAAAATGTAGCCCATCTACTTCAAGGTTTCACAGATGCCCTTTTACATACCTTGGCGGTAATGAGTGGTTATTTGAGCTACTCTTGCCCTCCTATTAAATCAAAGTAGTCTGGCCATTCTCCTCTGGCCTCTGATATCAATAAGACCTTTTCTACTAGAGAACTGCTGCTCACTGGATATTTAGAGATGGTTGTGTGGGAAAATCCCAGTAGATCAGCAGTTTCTGAAATACTAACCCATGCCACATTCAAAGTCCCTTAAATCAACTTTCTTCCCCAATCCGATGCTTGGTTTGAACTTCAGCCATGCTGCCATTGTTGACTGGCAGATTCGATATTTGCACTAAAGCACAGTTGAACAGGTGTACCTAACAAAGCGGTCAGTGAGTGCATTTCACACATACAAAATCACAGTACAGTTAAAACACAAACAATAATTACAGCATATTTTCATAGGTCTGCAATGAGCATTAATGCAGTCTATGTTTCTCACATAGACAATACTTAACAGTATATCAGTCCAGAGTTTTAAAATTTCAGGCATCGCAACATGTCATAAAAATGCGTAACATCATTTGTTGTTATTTTTCCCACGGCAAACCTGCTTGATCTGTCAGCATGAAGCCAAAAGTAATATTTTGAAGTCTACTAAACCAGCCTGTAGAGGGCAACAGTGTGAATAAGGCAGGTGAACACACACATCTTGATGCTGTGGAGTTTGAAGAAGTGTTTTATCTAATCAGACCCTAAAGAAGGAAGACAGCGTTTCAAGAAGAAGACAGCCAGTACCTCAACCTGTAACCCATTCTTCCCCATCTGTTGCCGTTATCCTTGTTTTTGTGGGATGAGATGCATGAGGTGATATTGCAGCCATTAATAAGGACAAGGAATTGAATTACATTTAATCGATTGGTATATAGAGCAGCCGCCGTTGACATTGCAGTTACATGGTAATAGCAGTTATCTCATTATTGCAGGCCAACACAAAAGGAGAGATAACGTGTTGATGTCCATTTAACACATCTCGCGCACATTTTTCTACATCCAGCTAGCTGAATAGTCACAGATCGACTGTGTGAATGTCAACAAGCTACACAGAAGCAATTAGCACAAATTTGTAATTATGTGCATGCGTGCGGGTGCTGTTGATGACACAATGAATGAATAAGTTTACTGTGAAATGTGTGCAAAACCAAAACAAACACTACTGTATGAGTACAGTATAAGAGTGAGGAACAGAATAGGTATTTCATTTTGCATGATTTATAAGGTCAAACATGTCAATTACGATGAATAAAACTACATTAGCATCATTTCTTCTTTATCCAGGGCAAATATGCCTGACCTTTCAGTTTGAAAACAAGAGCGTTCAAATGATTATATTTGCTTAGTTCAGTAATGCTGTGATTTTTGTAAACTCACAGAGCCAGTTTTAAGTCATGTATGCATAAAAAACACATTCAGTCCCACCAGAATTTTTCTGGTTGGACGCTGACAACAATTAATAACAAACAGCTGGGTTAGTGCTAAAATGTTATAAAACTCTCAAACTGTGGATTGTGTGTGTGTATGTGCGCGCGCACACGTGATCATGTGCTGCTTTTTTTTTTTAGATTAAAGTAAAAATTCACCTCTCCCCTCCATCTCCAGATGAAAGCTACCTTAATGATGTCTGATTACGCTTCTGTGAGCTTTGTGTACTTAAAACATCAAATGAGTCTGCATCATCATAATGGAAAACAAAATCCCCAGATGTTTGAGGACTTTGGGGGATTTAGACATTTATCTCAGTTATCTCAGCAATTTTTTTTTTCTTCCAAGACATAATTTATCAGGCTACGTTGCATCTAATTAGTAATTAGTTTGAACAATTCTGCCTAACTAACCTTCACCATTAAATCGATCATTAATCAAGTAATCATTCAATGCTGTATTTAATGTTAACACTGTCTGTTTTCACTGCACTATTTCATTTAAGTTACATATTTGACAAAATACTTACAGATGTAAATCATCTCTCTCAAAAACTAAGTAAAACAAAGTAATAGATGGTACAATTTTCTTGCTGCTGTAACACAATAATTGCCCTTGTGGGATCAATAAAGTACCTATCTATCTATCTATTAGGCATTATTACATATTCATAATAGAAAAAAAAAAATCATATATTATATGTGTGACTGCAAATAAGCTATATGCAAAAATATATACTTTGAAACATCAAACTGTCTATGGAATACAATTATTGTTAGCATGTATCACATGTGTTCATTTTTAATCTTACTAAAATACACAAAAATCTCTGTCAGCTTGTGCATTATTATTATTATTAATATAATTTTTTTGCTTATTTGTCTACAAACTCCTCCAAGACCATAGCACACAGGTACATCTTAAGCCCCTAAATCTATATCAGATATCATGCTATCATAGTGTTGCCTAGAAAAGTCCTGTCAACAGGTTAAAATGACCAATTTTTAGCATTTATGCACCTATAACAGCTCAGAAAAACAGTGCATAATTTTTTATTTCACTACAGTAACATCTAAGTTTAATTATGCATGATGGATGGATGGATGGATGGATATTAACATGCCATCATGTTGCCTGGCAAACACCTAGCAGCAAGCTAAAAGGACCCATTTTTAGCATTTATAACACTTTAGAAAAGCATTTTATCATTTTAATTTCACAATAAAAAACATTTCATTTAGGAAAGCTGAATTATACAGTACATGCCTAGCAACCACCTAGCAATGGGCTAAATTTACCAATTTTCTTTTGCATATAAATAACATGTACCGCCCCATTTGTTAACCTAGTTTGCCAACAGCACAAACAAACTAAACAATACTGCAGCAGGGGCATGTGCTTTTTAGGGTTTATAAAAGCAGAAAAGCACTTCGAGGGCTAGGAGTTAAGTAGAGAACAGACAAATTAGAGGATAAATCATTGACAACATTGTATTTTAGGGGGACAGCCATTCTTTGTACATGTAGACAAAGCAGGAAAAAAAAAAAACAGGAAAATTTTCTGCTAGAGGAGACAGCGGCAATTTATTCTCCATCAAAACAGGGAATTGATGGCATGTTTACATTTGGGTAATGGAGACTGCTGTCAAACATAAGCCATGAGGATTTATTCATAAAAATGTACATGAATTCTTGTGTTGCTCAGTTCATTTAAGCATCACAAAATCATCTGCTTGTTCTGGGCCAAGATCCATATACGATAAGTGCATATACGATAAATCTAGAGCCATGCAAAATTAATTGTAACAAGCATTCTGAAAAATGTCTAAACAACATATATCGACTCCTGCACACTCCTGTATTATGTAGTGAACCTAAGGCAAGGTGAAAGAATGAAAAGTGAGGATGCTGAGAGTACTTCTACTCCTAAACAGAGTCGGTGCGATTCATTTCTTAATTAGACGTTCGTGCTCAGCATTCTTATCCTGGATAATTAGGTTAAGAACTGGAAAACCCTAAAGGGACTATAAATGCAATAAAAATGAACACACATTGGTCACAAAGAACCAGTGTTTACAGGGAGTAAAGGGATGCTGAGTAACACTGTATTTCCACATGTAAATCACAGGTGCTTCGTTCAGATCAACCTGCTTGTGACAGCTCTCTTTAGGTAGAAGCTACAACATGGAAACAAGAATTATTGGCCTGAAACCCCATATGGAGATAAGGCGAGCTGGTGTTAAATGAAATTTAGGAGGAAATGTCAGCTGGACTCATTTGCGTGATAGAAGCACAGCGAAGTGGCCATTAAACAGTAAAACAGCTCTCTTTATTTGGAGCCTGATAGATGGGGCAGTCATCTTTATTCACAGCCTTTCTTGTCAAACAGAACAAATCTTAGCGTGGCCTCTCTTCTTTCTCACTTGTGTTTTGTGAACACATACGCAGCACCATTATGGGATAGAAGAGCCTCTCAAGAATGGTAATTAATAACAATGGTGTAATCAAATTAAGAGCTGTCCTCTCCTCTCCTCTCCTCTCCTCTCCTCTCCTCTCCTCTCCTCTTTTTTTTTTTTTTTTTTTGCAGTGTGATTACTCTGCCCTAATGAGTTTGTACTTTTGCCTGCACCCTGTGTTGATGTCTAAACCCCAACTGCAAAAATCCAAGGAACTTCTGATAATGAGTCTGAAGGGAGAGGATGGGTGAAGCATCTAATAGGGTGGGGTGACAGAATGGCTGGAAAGAATAGTGCCATTCAGAAAAACTAAGGTAAGACAAGCCAGGGAAGTTAGTCTGATTCATTCCGGTTTTAATTCAACCTCACTGAGGTGCTTAGGTAATTAAGGTGAGATTGGGCGGGAAGGGGGGGGGGGGGGGGGGGGGGAATTTGAGGGGGGCAGTGAACGTCACACAAGCTGAGTCAGACAGGTGGGGATGCAGATTTATAAAGGCACCAAGCATAAGCACCCACTAAAAGCTAAAGGAGAATTAGGTTTGGCCATCTTTAGTCATCATGTTTCTGTGCCAGTCAAGGCAGAAAACACAAAGGGCATGGTACTCAGTGGCCTGCACAAACCAAGCCAATCATGCTTGCAGGTGCACATAGTTTCAAACCAATTCACATTTTGGGATCATTACACACATCATTCAGATAAGGATCACATGACTGGGATCCAGCGACCCTTTCAGTCCCCAAATCCTCTTCAAATCCACATTCAAATGTAAGAGGACAGTGTCTGGCAGTCTCTTGACAGGCCAGACAGGTGATGTATTTGATCATCTGACAGGATTGAAAATTCATTTTCTGCACATGGTGCTCACCCATTAAAGCATTCATCTTGATAAAGTTCAAGACATTCAGTAACAGAAGTTAATCCAAATGTATTTGCTATGGTCAACGCTGCACTTGTGTTAGTAACACAGAGATGCTGGAAGATTTGAGAAACTGCTGAAAAATGGATAGCTTTCTTTTTATGGCAGATTATAAGAAATGCATTCCAACTGAACTTCATTTCCTTACATGGTAAAGTCACTACTGTAAAACGCTGATTTCTAAAAAAAAAATTTAAGAGGCAGTCTAAGATATAAATATAAACATAATGAAACAGTTTGCTAATTATCTAAACCTTATATTTAATTGGAAATCATAAAAAGATCACAAATCAGGTGTTAAATTGAATGTGATGCAACACATTAAAAAAAAAGTTGAGACGGAGAAGCAAACAAGTGAAAAAAATTGAGAATGATGGAAAATCCTTGAGATGTCTTTCAGAAGTAAAAAAATGGGAGAAGTTCACCACTCTGAAAAGCTGTCAGGGTAAATAGTTCAACTATTTATGAAGAACATTTCTCAAACTGCAAATTTATGGATTTACAAAGTATCATTGAAAGACAAATAATCTGGAGAAATCTCTGTGCACAGGGAACAAGGCCAAAAACCAATACTGGATCTAAATGGTGAATCTGAAGGGTGGTTTATTAGACATAAGTCATCCTTGGATGAGGTCTGGCACTTTTGAATAATATCACTCAGGTGATTGAACGCGCCATGTGTCTGTTACCGTCTAAAGAACAAGCTGCAGACTGAAAAGCTTTAAAAGTTGCCAAACAGCCAGCGCAGAGAGTTACATAATTACAGTAGATTATATTTCTCTTCTTTGCAAGGATGTTCGCGGGTAAAGGAAGATGCAGTCACTTTCCAAAAAGCAAAAGATGCTCAAAACACAGGCACGCGCCAGACAGAGATAGCAGGTCTGCACCACTTTGGAGTCTCAATCATTCGTGATCATCATTACCACTAAAGATGTTTTGCAGTCTGAAACGTACTATTTCTGTTCTAGCCTGACCAATATGGACAGCATGAGATGATTTGGACATGTGCAGAGAAGGGATAGTAGACCAAGGTTGTTGAATATGGAGCTGCCAGGCAGGAAGAAAAGAGGAAGACCAAAGAGAAGGTTCATGAAGGAGGACATGTAGGTGACAGAAAAGGATGCAAGTGATAGAGTGAGATGGAGGCTGACTATCTGCTATGGAGACCCTTAAAGAGAGCAGCTGTTCTTGCCTGACATGAATAATTTCTTGTCTCGTTCTTTATTCTAACAGTAAATCATAGATATTACCTAGATAATTTTTGGCTTCAGTGTATTGTTTTCTTGCACTTAGTGGAGTATACTGGAACACTAATACACTAATATAAACCGAGCTTAAGATACATTACACGACTTTCTTATTGTCTCTCTCTTGTATATTGAAAACTCATTAATGAAGTATTTCAGTATTCTGCTGGTGATGGCAAACACAGCACTTTTTAACTGACCATGGTGCAAAAGTGTATTTGTGTGTGTGTGTGTGTGTGTGTGTGTGTGTGTGTGTGTGTGTGTGTGTGTGTGTGTGTGTGTGTGTGTGTGTGTGTGTGTATGGTCATTAATGGAGTGTTTATTTTCTCAGTTATGCATTCCCCGCAGTACTCAATTAAATGTGACACTGACAGAGACTTGAACCCAATCAATGTCCTCTCTCTTTTTAATAAGTGTGCCTGATGATGACACACCCACACAGTGAACTCCACAGTAATTATCGTGGCCAAGAATCTATCTGAGAGAAGATAATGAAAAGATCAGAGTTGTGACTAATGATCTCGCTTTACTTCTGCAAATGACCCTAGCACTGATCCTTTACACCTACTTTACACATGCGTATGCAATGCAATTATTTTAGCTTTCAGTGTTAATAGTATCGGCCTGCAATGTTTTTTTGCCTGCTATTCACAATTGTGGGCAAATAAATGAAAAAAATGCTTCAATCATAATTCAAATAAATTGGAAGGAAAACCACAAGAATCATTACAGCCATTTTCTGAGGAAGATAGCAGAAGAGATTCAGAAACATATTGGGGAAAGCATGCCAAATTATTTCTCTGTTGACAACATAAACTGCTACAGAGCAATTTACATGTAATAACAACACCCATTCAGAATGAAATCTGCATTGGAAGATGCAGGGCCGATGAAAGGCCATTAATGCAACAAGCTAAGCTGACTTGATTGAAGTTGCTTTCAGAATCGCTGTTTGCCTTGGAAACTCACAAAAGCAGAGCCAAGTCAGGCATAGAGACGAGTCAAATTAGAAGGTGGGGACCAAGAAACTGACCGGGCTCAGACAGAAAGCGCTAGAGCTTGGTCATGCTGCTTCTAATTAAAGGAGCTTTCACGTTTCATTGAGCAGATTGCAAGCGAATGATTGGTCCAGTGACAAAAAAAAAAAAAAAAAAAAAAAGATTCACCTTAATCCTGAGAATCCTTTATCTCTTGCACAGTGTATTTGAAAAGTAATGAAGAGAAGGAGCATGAATGGGGGAAAGAGAGTTTAGTGATGAGAAAGAGATGCAGAACAAGATCAGTGGGAAGAGGATGTGAGAATTCAAAGGAGGGCAATAATGCAGATTCTTGGAAAGAGGGAACAATGGAGTGAGAGTATGAAAACAGACAGAAAGCGTGATAAAGTGGTAAAGGGAGAAATTTTTGTTCTGTGTTTTTGAATGAGCAAAGCTCATGGATTAATCAAATTGAGTCACAGTGCCACGGGGGGCATCTGTTCTGTTTAGCCCTATTCAGTCTGTTGCAATTGCCAGTGGGCTAAAAGATCCACTCACATTCAACCCGAAGCCTAATTACAATCTGCAAAATGCCTTCACCAGAATGTGCTTCTTATGAGACAACACATGAGATACAATTAAGACCTTGCTGTTAAAATACACACACATGAATCTCTTGCACATTTCAATACTAATGAAAATGTTTCAAATAGAATAATATGATATGTGGTTTTGTCATTTTGGGTAGATATCAACTAGCATTTAATACACAAGAATTACAAAATGGACTTAGATGTGAGTGCCTTCATGTGTGCTTTTTCACATTAATATTAATAGTTTGGTTGTGTTGTTAAAATATTTTTTGAAATATGGAGTTTATATATAGTGGTAATAATCCTGACATAAACATGTACGCCTGTGTCTGTTCTTAGCAAAGCAGCTGGCTTTTCATGAGGTTGTGATCAGTCACAGGCAAGATTTACTGTATTAATTTGAATCTTGTTTTAATTATGTTGCAATAAATGTGAAGATGTAGACTAAGCACACAGTTTAAATAGTTCATAAAGCCACCATTTACTCCGTGATGGTCAAAAAGGCATCTCAATTACAGTGTGGATATTTGTGGTGAAGAGAAACTGTTGCAATTAGTTTGAAGCTTCAAGTTTTCAGAGTTCGACATGATGGTCCGCCATTGCCTCTTTCCAAATAGTACCTACTCGGCTCGACTCGACTCAGCTCTACTCAGTTTTTAGGGTTTTCCATTAGGTGGTACCTACTCAGCTGGGGTTCCAAGTGAGCTGAGTCAAGCCAAAAATGTGGCATCAACAGACTGCATGCCACTGATTGGCCAGGGAGTGATGTCACTTTATGCGTCATGAGAGCGACTCCTTCACAAGAATCAAGCCCGCCATTTTTGAAACCTGGCAATGGGGGAAATGACCACACACTAACCAGCACACGTATGGGCAATTTAGAATCACCAATTAACCTAACCCCACTAACTGATTGTCTTTGGACTGTGGGAGGAAACCAGAGTACTCGAAGAAATCCCAAGCAAACACAGGGTGGAGAACATGCAAACAAAACCCATTCAGAATGAAATCTGGAATCTGGAAGATGCAGGGCCAATGAAAGGCCATTAATGCAACCTGTTGCTGTGAGGCAACAGTGCTAACCACTGTGCCACCGTGCTGCAAGTCATGAACGTGTTTATTTAAAATTATTGTTTGGTTTCCACAAAACAGTACAAAGCTCTCAAGAATGTACTAGAAAGGAAAAAAAATCACTGAGAAAAGGGGCTCCCAGTATGAAATTCCAGCACAATGTAGGAATTCAGATTAGGGGAAATTTTCATGTTTTTCCTTCCTAACAAGCCTGTTGATGGTTTTTCAGTATTGTAAACTAAAGTTGTTAAAGTTCCTCTACACCAGGTGTGTCAAACATATGGTCCAGTCTGGCAAGGGCTCCAATCCAACTCACTGGAAAGCTTGGGAAAAGGTGAAAATTGCAATAAAGAAGGGCATAAATTTGTCGGTTTTACAGTCTTATTACCGAGCCTGGCTTACTACATCAAAGTAAGTAAAATATAAACAAATAAATGACCAAATTTTTTTGTTTGTACTCTGTTAAATAACACAAAGAGGTCCTGCTTTTTACAATTTACTATAACATTTTCTGGCTTTCACAGTGGGTCCACAGTAAATAAAATAAGACATTTTTTGTGAATTAACAGAAGTCAGAGTAATGAGCCACTGCTTCATTTTCTATAAAGTTAATTTGTTTCTGAAAGTGTAATCCCAAAGAGACATGCTGGCTGGTATCTTTGCTTTACTACAGTAGAATTTCTTATTTTGTATTACTGAAATTGTACTTATTTCTCTCAGGATGTTCATCATTAGTTTTATAAATGGATAGTTTATTAAATATATACTTAAAATTCTTTACATAAAAAGAAAGGAAAAAGACTTTTTTTTTGTGGGCAGGGGTTCTTAGCCATTTTAGTTACTGGGTTATATCCTTGGACACACTACAGATCAACTTAGGCTGTATATGGCCCATGAAGTCAATGAGTTTGATTCCTGTGCTCTACACAACAATTTGCTGTAGTGTGTGTTGTGTGTCTGCAAATGTTCACTAAATGCTAATGACAACACATTAGACAGTTTAGATTAAAATCACTGGGGGTTGTCAAATTGACTGTAAGTGTTCTAGCAAAAGGAATACTATAGACTCCTATATAAAACACCTCAGTGTTTATGTCACTTGTTGGGCTTATTGCCATTACTGTCACGGCCTTCTTCAGGCTCATTTGTAGTCATTTGATAAACTGAAATGCAGCACGAAAGAGTGTGTGGGCGTGTGTGTGTGTGTATTTAATGACTTTTAAAACAAGACTTGGTATCAAACTTGGCTGGAAATTTATGGCTCCAGGTGCTGAGCCTATAAATTATCAGTTTTACTCAGATGCGAGTGTGTACAAGTTGGTGCAACAGTATCAGTGTTTGTAACAGTGCTTTATGAACATTATCCACCATATTTTAAGAATACTGCAATAACAACGAGGACCATGATCATTTTGTTTATAATAGTCTGAGTCCAACCATAGTTTTGAGAGTTGATCCCAACAGTGGTTATGTAAAGTTCAGTGAGATGAAGAAAGCAACTTCAGTTAACGTTAATGAGGTAAAATAAATCATGTTACTGTAGCAGAGCTCCCTGGTGGTGATTTACTGACTGGAGCTTTTAACACAAAGCAAAAAAAAAAAAAAAGCTCATCATTACCCATGCCTTAGTTCACATAATCACATACTACGCTATAACAGCTTACCATAGAACAATCACATTAGTAAGCATCATGTCAGTAATGTAAGATATTAAAAACCAGCTTCATTTAGCTTGAATTTGCACTGTATGTTTTCCCTGTGTTTTTATGGGTGAAAAGAGGCTGTGTAACAATAAGTCTCAATGGAATCTGCCACCCCAGGCTCTAAAGCCACATTCTTCTTCAGACAAAAACAGCAGGCAGATGTAAATAAACTGTTGCCTAACTACTGCATAAACACTTCAATTTCAATGTGAGACAAAGATGAAAATAATGTATTAATTGCCTGTCTTGCACAAAATATCTACCCACACTTTTAGAGCAAGACGCCCTGTGATCAAACATCAATATCTTCACAGCAGGAGTCTTGTGCTGCTGCTAAACTCCTGCCTGCAGCAGAAAAGCCCCATGCAACATTTTGCATCTGAAAAAAATGTTCTTCTATAAATTTTTCCTTGATGTCAATTTGAGAATTAGCCTTTTGAGCCCCCCCCTTCCCCCATGAGTGAATCCCCACACACATATAAAGTTAACACAAAATTAAGGACATTTGTGTTTGGTTAATTATTTCTTTATTGTAACTACATCTTGGCAATAAATCTTACGTGATTGGAAAGCCTGTTTATTTTCCCTTCATGAGTTGAGCAGCAGAGTTCAGTATGTAGGTTACACCCATGAAAAACTTGCCAAATCTTCTCTGCCAATGCCAAACAGCTTATACTGCTTTCAACTCTTGTTTTGAGCTTCTGGTACCCCAAGTGTCCGATTGGGGCCTGATTAGCAGCACCAGTAAGCACAGACCCTGCTACAGCGGTCAGTTGGTTTTCTGCTCCAAGATTCTGCCTACAACTGTTAAATCATAGGGTCAAGGTGTGAACACGGAGAATGCTATGCTGTTTGCTGTACCAATGGGGTACCAGCTTTTGGAGGAGGTCATGGTGTCGGGCAGCATCTCCCTCAAAGTAAAATGTGTCTTGATTCTTCAGACTCCAATTGTCCAACCCAGTAAATGACACCAAACAAGAGACGATTTGGCAAGTTTTCCATGGGCACAACCCACATACTCAACTTTGCTACTCAACCCACAAATTTTCTTTACATATGTGGCACTATTTAAGGGGAAATAAACAGAGTTTTCCAATGGTTTAAGATTTACTGCCAAGAAGCATTATTACAACAAAAACATAATTGACCAAACACAATTTTCCTTATTTTTTGTGCTAAGCATAGGGCTACTATTAAGTAGACACAGGGACTGACAACCCCTGAGGTGGAAGGAAGTGGTACGTGTTAAATATCTGTGCCTACCTCCCCTTCGTCCCCACCCTCGCTCTTGGGTTTCGTTATCAATCGTGCCCAGCACTCCCAGGGCTCCGTAATTTCCAAATAAATAAATCATTAGTGGCTGCACCATGAGGATTAATCAGTGGCTGCTGCTGCTTCTGCCTCTTGATGGGAGTGTACCGTCACTCCCACCACATTCACATCAAGCCCCATAAGCAGCAACTAGCTGGGATTCGACGATTGGCAGCACTGACTGTGGGGGATTAGAAGCAGCAGCCTGGAACTTCCATGAAATGCTCATTTCAGCTCTCTTTCTCTCTCTATCAGACACGTGTTTTCAGTTTGTGATCATTGTGCTCCTCAGATTAAGTCAGGCATTATATGAAAGACTAAATGTAGCAGAACTGTTTTTACAGTATTTCCATATGTATGTATGGCTTATCTATAATGAAATCTGGGATTTGTGGCTGATCTAACTTTAAGGGACATGTGTTGATGGCCATTTTAAGAGCTCTGAGTAATTGAGTCATTGAGTAGGGAGGGATGGCGAAGGGAAGACATATAAGAGAAGGGAAGAACAAGTGCTCTGCTGGGTTGAAGTGGAAGGGAAGTCCAACTAATCGGTTACAGAACACTCGGGCTACTGGAACAGCTAATGGATTGTTTGTTTTTTCAAAATCAAAGAGTCCTTTCATGTAACACAGTTATTACAGCTGCATAGAGTCATTAATATTATAATGAAGTACATGCATGATGCACTTCTTAAAACCAGCTTTTTAAAGTGAGGGACAAAAGGAACCATAAAACAGTTGGTTGAAAATTAAACTTGCCACCAAGTTTTTTTTTTTTCTTCAGCTGAATTAGATTGACCATTCACTACAACAGCTTGAATGTTCATTACCTTTCCTAACAGGGTTTCTTTGGGTTTCAACAAGATCAAATTAAGACTTTTTAAATCCATAATGAATTAAATGCAAGAGTGGTTCACGTGTGGAGTAGCAGTTCCAGAATCAGGGAACAAGATTTGAAATGGATCACCTGTCAGGCCAAAGCACTTGCAGTTTGACTGTTGGGATAGACTCGCCCTATAAGCAGACCCTACTTTATTATGCTTTCTGACTCCAATAGAGGCCATAATACACTGTACACAGCAAGGTTTGCATTAGTGTCAAAACTGTATTCAGAATGATTGGAATGTAGCATTTTAGAGGACCACAAGAAACAATGTGCAAGACAGCCCAGCAGATGTGTTTCTATTTTTAAAAAAGTTCTCTTTCAGCTTTTTAAAAAATTTTATTTCACTCTAAACAATGCTACAAATATGAAACAATTACATGTAATTAACAGCATTGTGGGATAGGAACACACTTGCTCATTTGAAGTAGTTTTCTACGTTTATTGTTGTTGAATAAGATGCTAATTCTTCCTCACAGAGTTTTCATCTAGTTTTTTTTAAGGTTCTTCCAAAGTTCAAAATGCTGCTGTGTCATTACTTTTTAGCCTGGCTCATTAGCTTGTAACCTGTTCAGAACTGATAAGGAGGAGGCTGAAAGAGACACAATACAACTACATAGGAGACTGGAATTTAGACAAATTTGTGTAATCTATGGCTTATTACACTAGGTACTTATGCACTTGTCTAGTATCTGCTACTACATGCTCATAAATTAACTTCTCAGGTGATGTGCAAGCAGGCAGGGTAGAAACACAAGAAGAGATGAGACAAAGCAACAAACATGAGACATCATTTTGTCATGTAAATATTACATGCAGCACAGGTACATTATCTGTCCATGTTTTCTTCACTATTTACAGTCACGGGCACAGGTTTTCAACTGCTCATTATCACATATATCTAATCACAAAGTAGCAAATCAATGCATCTAAGCATGTAGACATGGTCAAGCTGACCTGTTCAAAGTGAACATCAGAATGGGGAAGAAAGGTGATTTAAACAATTTTGAATGTGGCATGGGTATTAGTGAAAGACAGACTAGTCTGAGTATTTTAGAAACTGCTGGTCTGCTGAGGTTTTCCCACACAACCATCTCTAGGGTTTGCAGAGAATGGTCCGAAAAACAGAAAATATCCCATGAGCGGCAGTTCTCTGGGCAAAAATGCCTTGCTAATATCAGCAGTCATAGGAGAATGACAAGACTGCTTGGAGCTGATAAGAAGGTAACAGTTAGTACTCGTTACAACCAAGATATGCAGAAGATCATCTCTGAAAGCACAACACAGGTGGATTACAGCAGCAGAAGACCACAATAGGTCAAGAACAGGAAAATGAGGCTACAAATACAAAAAAAAGTGCACAATAGAAAATTGGAAAAATGTTGCCTGGTCTGATGAGCCACAATATTTGGATGGTAGGGTCCAAATTTGGCACAAACAACATGAAAGCATGGATCCAACCTCTCTTCTTTCAACAGTTCAAGCTGCTGGTAGTGTCATGGTGTGGGCCCCTTAGTTCCAACTGACAACAGCCTACCTGAGTATTGTTGCTGATAACTTACTTTATATGTTGAGATCAACTTCTGGATTACAGACAGGAGGAAGGAGTAGAATTGAGGCTAAGTGGCACAAAATTATAACTCAGAAATTCTTTAGCTTTAGCTAATGCATCCACTCTTAGAGGGCAGGTGTAATTAAAATAGTGAAAAGAAAAAAAATTATATATATATAAACAGAATTTAGAATAATAAAAGAAAGCAAAGAGTCAAAATAAACCACACTTAAAATCTCAGGGTAAAACTGTGTGTGTGACAGCTCAAGGTTCAGGACCCAATTGCTGGGCTTCAGAGACCAAGAATGAGGTTTGAAAAAGTCTTTATTATAAGGGTCATGAACAGAAGGCAAACAATTCATGCAGGGAGCAGAAGCAAAAACCAAAAACAGTCATTAAGCCAAGAAGAAATTGCTTGACACACAAGCAAACTAACAAGAATTCACAGGGAAATATTTAAAGTGGTAAAAAGAAAACACAAGAAATTCACACTTGAATGGCTGCAATGCTTGACTGCAAAGAGTACCAATACAATCTGTTAAGTGATGAATAAACAGCAGGGAGTATACAGTATATACTGGGAAGACTGAGTGGATGATTAGTGATAGGTGGTGCACATAACTGAGTGGAAGAATAAAGAAGAGGGCTGAAAAAACTAATCATAATGCATGAAAGTGAGTGCTTTGAAAATAAGACAGACAGACAGATAGACAGATAGACAGATAGATAGATAGACAGATAGATAGATAGATAGATAGATAGATAGATAGATAGATAGATAGATAGATAGATAGATAGATAGATAGATAGATAGATAGATAGATAGATAGATAGATAGATAGATAGATAGATAGATAGATAGATATCAGTACAAGTAGTCCTAAGTAGTATAACTTTAACAGAAACCCAAAACAATGACAGGGCCGCCATAGTCAGAGAAAAAGATTATTTCCAGTTGCAGTAATTTACAATTTGTGGTATGGTTCTATTCTGATACATCCCCATCATTCCATGTGCATACATAAAAAGAATTGGGGAGAGCAAGACAGCAAATATGACACTGATTATTTCAGACACACAGTAATAAATGAGCTGGGGTGGAGATGGGTTGATAAACGGCTTGCAAATGTCCAGCAAGTGTGGACAAACCAAAGGAACTTTAAAAAGCCCTAAAGGAGATTTACCAATCGGATGAGTATCAAATACATTTAAAAACAACATTGCAAAGAATACACGTTCATTTTTATTTTGCCAAATATTTAAAATTTATATTCAGGTGATTTGGCACTGCTAATTGCTTTGTAAAGTTTATTTTAAGTATATATATGTCACATTTATCCATTTAGAAACACTGGAATTTAAATTTAATATTGAAAACAAATTCACATTAATTTGATTTTGTTTTTAATAGTATCTGCTGCATTGTTTTGCCTCAGGGCTTTTCTGCTTCTATTGTATCATAATTAGTCCCATTTGCATGCATTTGGACATTTAATATGCATGTGTAATTTCACAATGGACTGTTTTAGCACAATTGCTATGATTTTGTGATGAATCATTTGTTGGAAAACAGAAATCAGAACACTTAGACCTATAATGGGTTTATCTCAGTCACACACATTTCAGACAGGAACAAGTCTGGTTTATTGTAGTAAGGCAAATACTAGAAATGCTGCAAAACAGGCAGAAAAATCATATAGACACATTATTTTACTTGATTTCAGTATAAAACAAAATGGGTTTAACCAAAAATGTAACAATGAATAAAATTTTGCCCAATTAAATTTAGTCATCATCTTTGAAACAGTCATTGTAGCCCAAATTTTACTGGTAGAAAAGAACAGGTTGTGTTATGTACTATGATGTGACTATCTCTATAGCGTGACAGTCAACAAAAAGCACACTTCAAGAAGTCCACAAGTTGATATATACATGCATTAAACCCACTAACCCAAATCTGTGTCTCTGAAGCAAGGAATGAGCCAACAGGTTGGCTGGACTGCAGGACCAGATTAATTCAGTATCTACTCAGCCAGACACGGATTTCAGCATCAATCATTTTTCAGTCTTGAGGACAAGAACAAGCAATATTGACCTCACCTGTATTCTCCTCTCCTATCATAGATGAGTAATTCTTCCTGAAGGGCAAAACTATAATCGTGCTTTTAGTGCATCACTCAAATGTCTTCCTTGTCATCATAAGGCACAAAAAAGAAAAGGTTTAACTTTGGTTCTACACAGGGAGGTTCTTTATTATATATTTTTTTAAAATCAAGTATGTATTACTATGTAGTATGTAATACTATATCAGTTGAATCTTGGCAATTCCTCACAATAACTCTTTATTTGATTGTGGTGATAAGTGGCATAAAGTCTTAAATTCTCGGGAAAGAAAGTGGGTTTTTTTGTTTGTTTGTTTTTTAAATATGACAGATCTCACAACTGTGTAAAAAATAGTGCTGAATATGAATGTGTATTCCCTGACTGATTAGCGGTGGTTTCTTGAGGTCTCTGGCTCTCACTGGGTGAACTCAGTTGCAGAGAAGGTGCTGTACCAAAAACCTCTTAGTGTTAGCTTTGGTTGCTACCAGATTTCCACAGTTGCCTTTAGTTTTTCCATTCTAACTATGACCAGAGCAATATACTGGCAACCAGAGCAATCACTGACCACCCTATAAGCCTGTGTGATTGGGACCTTGTTCACGTGAGCCTACATTGTCACCATCATTCTCACAGGTCCAAAAAAGCAGAGAAGGTATCATCATGTGGTTGGTGGTCACGTGTATGCAAAACCTCAATACATTAAACTGTACTGATATTAACCGTATTGTTCCATCCTATCTTTAATGCAAAAATATACAGTTGTACCTTGAAATGTTGATATACCACAAGTTAATTTTAAACTCATTAAAATCAACCAGATTCAGGTCCCTATACAGCTAGCCCTGTTCTTGCAATGTAAATACACTACTAAGAGCATAGTAACACAGGTAGACACTACACTGCAAAACATGAGACTCCACTGTCCTATTTTCTAGTTCTGACTCTGGAAACCAGAAAAACAATTTTCCCTTCATACTTTCTTCCTTACAAGGCCCATTTAAACACATGTATTTTGATTTCCTCCCTTGTTAAGAGACATCAAGTCTTCTTCTGCGGTCTTGCAGCTATCATGGTGGAACAAGAGAAACCTGCTTTTGAGGTATAAAAATATCCAGACACCTATGACCTGCAGCCCTGGCATTCTGAAGATAAGATTTAAAGAGACATTTCCTGGTGAACTATGGCAGAAAGATAGTCTATTCTGGTAAGAAGCCAGATAAAATAGAACACAAATCAAGGGCATCACTTAAAACGTGCTTAATGTACTACTAAATTTATAGCAGGGATGTCGAATCCGAGCAGTGCTGTGTTGATAACATGTTTTGGACAAAAGACTTTCAGGCTGTGGCTCAATAATTTGAACAGTCATCAATTAATCTAAAATGTTTACTTTTACCATTTGAAACTAACAGAGCTGACCTCAAATTTAGATTTACAGCATACCTTAAAGGAATTATTAATTAATTACAGATAGATGTGGCAAAAAAAAGAAGTTATTTTGATCACTTGTGCATGCCTGGATAAATGCAGTTGGTCTATCAAAGCTTATATTATCAAAGCTGAAAAAGGCAGACAGATTTCAAATTTACTCTGAGACCCTTGAGCCATAAGCTGCGCTTTGCCTGTCTGTTTGCCAAACGTGATCCAGCAACACTTTAGGATTAGAATTCCGCTAGTGTGGAAAAAGCTTGAAGTTGAAGAGAAGTCTTGTTGACGAGAAAAGACACTGACAAGGACATGTCGCACTCATCAGACCACATTTGAACGGTGAATAAAGGATTTGTCGTATTTCTGTGTACATGCATTTTGGACAGCATGCACACTTTGTGTATGCGCTTGTTTGAGAAAAGTTCACATTTAGAGCACAAGAAGGAACAGCCGGTGTTTACGTGTGTACTCGCAGATAAGCGTGCTGTATATATGATTCTGACATGCTACCGTATGTATCTGCGGCAGACCTTGTGTAGACACCAGTAGGTCTATTTGTTGTTATACGTCCTTAAATAAATCATTGTGTGGACGGTATATCAGAAGCTAACAGGCTTCCATTTCATTTTACTCTGGCCAAGTTCTGCGCGCTGCACCGTTCAGAGGTCTCTTCCCCCTCCCTGTGCCCTCTCTTTATGTTTCTTTCTCTGTCTGCAAACCTCTCTCTCTCTGCCTTTGTTTCTCTGTGTGCCCGTGCAGACGTCAGAATGTCAAATGATTGGGGAGGAGAAGAGACAAAAACAATAGCCTCCATTTTAAGTGAAGAACAACAGTGAGTGAAGATCTAATTACTCTTATAAGCTTATGCCAGCAGACTGTGAATCCTAAACACAGTTTCCAATAATCACTGACATTCTGCTCTGAGATGGGAGCCAAAAAAAAAAAATACATGGAAACCTAGGGGGGCCAGACAGAAGTGGTGAATGAAGAGAAACTCATTAAAAAAAAAGGAAAGGGCAAGAGGGGAGAAGAGAAGGGCGGGGCTTGGAGCAACAGAGAGACTGCAGAAAGCACAAAAGGGGTAACTGATGAAGAAAAAAGGGGAACAGTAACTAACTTGGAGTGAAGAGAGGAGCAATTTCAATTACGATCATCTACCACACCAAGTCAGTCTCTTTGAGTTGAATAGCAGAGCAACTCTCTTTGATGTTTTGATTGAGCGTGTATGGCAATCACTAAGAGATGCCACTCAAGTGGAGGGCCTTGGCAATGTGGGGGTTTTTCTCCACACTTACGCTGTGTTCATTGTCATCTATGTCCTTTTAAGTTGCAGATGGTGAGAAAATGAGTGTGTACACAAACATGTAACCTCAGCTCCACTGCTGCTACCCATACACACACAGACTCTGCAAGCATAGGTCATTCCTCCTCTATACTTTATCCAGTGCGAATGTATGATGTGTCTTAATGGAACTCTGGCTACATTGTCAATTCAATCAATACTCCCACAAGCCCAGGCACATGCCCTGGACTACCGAGCATCAAGAGCTAACAAGAAGGTTCTGTGCATGTCTGAAACACACTGACTTGCTTGGATAAGGAGCACTAGTTCACTGTTATTTGTATTACTTCTTGAAATAAGGCCAAAAATATAGGTTCACACATCAAGATAGCAAAGTAGCAATATCTATCTGCCTGGTAGTGACCTTAGAGTATTTATGGGAGTTAGTTCTTTGTCGCGCTGGCTGAATTATCTACTGTAAACAGTAAGAAAGATTATCATCTGCAAACATGCAGTGCTGCATGTTTGGATAAATCAGATTATCTCCATATGTTTACATGACTCTTGACATCAAATCTGGTTAACACAATTCTCTGGTCTTTCAGTGAAAGATTCAAGTGAAGCAGCTCTCTCAACGAGGCCATCTTTTGTTACACAGCAATAAGGAAGCCAGCAAAGATTAATCATATAGCAGCCATTTAGCACCCTTGGCAGGAATCTTTTTCAAAAGTCAAACAAGGTTTTAAAAAAGTGTATAATTTGTCACCTCATATTTTCTCTGTTTCAGAGGACAAAGTACCAAAGGAGTATTTTTCATTTATTTGTTTTTTAATCTTTGTGATTCATTAATCTGATTTGTGCAAATTCACCTCTAGTCAGTGATGATAAATAGATGGTTTAACCAATCAAATGTCCAGGGCTGATGTTGATCGTTACCAGATAATACAACAACAAAGACATGACCCAACACCCAATCTGCGTAATAATAAGCAACATTCACAAACTGTGTATGTGCAACACACACGCGCTAAGTAATAAGCCAGTAAAAATCTTGGATTTCACTCACCAAAACTGAAGCGCAAACTTTTTGGACGCTCTGTATAGGTATGTTAGGATCCCGATTATGCACTCAGTGGATTTTTTTCCAATCCGCCTGCGCATATAGCGTTCGACTAAGGCACAGGGGTCGCTCTGAAATTCGGGTTTTTGATTGGCTTGCAAGGGGTTTTTCCTTTGAATTTCCTGGTATTACGTGGAGGAATTCGTCTTCCTCTGTCTTGTTTTCGGTTTTTTTGTTCTTCAAGATTTCGTTCGCGTTGAAAATTAGGCCCCAATTCAATCGACATAAAGTCACACTTCAGACTTATGGTATTGGTTCAAAGGTATGTAGGAATTTAATCCAGCCTTTTTTCTTTCTGTTGACGAAGTTTCCTTAAAATCTGTCGATGCAAAAGTCGGAATTTAGGAGGTCTGACCGGTTGGTTCATCATGGCAGCCCGAAAATCAATGAAAAATGCACATAATTTCTGCATTTCACTCTCTGAAATTAAAATGTGAGTATTATTTGAGTATTTGTCATTTAAATAATCCATATTGAAAAATATTTATTATTCGTCACCTACTAACTATAATCATACAACTTGTAATGTAAGCAACTCTTCTAAAATTTCTTTTGGTAATTAATTTCTTTGAGTTGCCTTATATCCGATATAAGTCAACATATCCGATATATATTTGGTTTAAAAATTATACTGACATGTCCTTACTAAAAACTAATTACATTTCAAATTTCATTTGATTCTGTTGGGAAATATGGAAGTTATGGCCATTCAAAGAAAGCTTTCTAAAGGTCACAAATTTTTCTTCAGTTAAGCCTTAAAACAATAGGAGATAATTGCTCTATCCAGGGGTGTGAATTTTTAAGCCATTGATTTTTTTTTTTTTTTTGTAACATACCTACTCTGTATGACACAGCGAGCCATAGTAACAAACAGATAACCCATTAAATAATCCAAAAGGCACAGAGAGCGCACACAAAGTGAAAAGGTCTAGTTTAATAATTCTGACAGTATAAAACATGGATGTAGCTTCTGAGATGAAAAAAATTAAGCCAGTGCGGAAGCGCCGTGAACCTGCATTTTCTCAAGACCACCAGATGGTGATAGCTGTGGTTGCAAAAAGACTTCAGGTCCTATAGAAGTCTGTGGGAAAACAGTTTTCTATTTTGACATCTGCTGACGCTTGTGAATCAGACCGGTCACGCCCCTTACTCCAGTAACCAGGTAGATGGCCCAAACCATTTTTTTGTACCAGACGGTAAATATATAAAGTTTGCGAATTTAACACAGAAGTCCACGAGGACTGACTGCCTTTTGAAGCCAGCCTCAAACGACAGTTTTGCCACTTCCGGGTTGGAAGTGGTAAACAGCTGGATTTAGCCAACCACAAAAGTGGTTCATCCAGTTGGAAGAGCTGGATGAACCACAAATTCCACAATAAATATTCAGTTCAATTTTTTTGAATAGCCCAGTATCACATGTAAATGTTCAAAGGGTTTCGAAGACATAAAAACATATTTAAAAAATCTGGATCACTGAACAAAGTCACTGTTTAAAATAGACATAAACAAACCAGCAAACCAACAGAAGAACGTTAACGCAGACATTGCATAGATATACATAATGTATGTGCATACTGTACCCACACACAAATATACATAAATTATCTTCACAGTAAACTTAAATGGTTTAACTATAAACACATCAGTTTCAATATATTAGTAAATGGACTAAAACAGTTATATAACAGTTATATATATATATATATATTTTTTTTTAGGGGTGGGACTTGATTAAAAAAATTAATCTAATTAATTAGGAGCTTTGTAATTAATCAAAATTAATTGCATTTTAATCACATTTGAATATTTAACATGAGAAATATTAATTTAAGTTTGGTTGATGAATGAATCAATATACATAAGCTTAAACTTCAAAATTTTGTTTATTTTACCACCAGTCTACTACACAGACCAACGAAGGGCCGAAGTGCTCCTGTGATAAGCAAACTCCTGAAATTAAACTTAAGCATCATAACTGGATATTTTTATTCAACATTAATGTCTCACTTAATATAGCTGGAAATTAATCATTCGCTCAGTTGTATTCCTTGATGCTGAAATGTGTTATGCTTGTTTTAACAGCTTATTTTGAATTAAAGACTAAAATTAAACCACAAAAAGGAGAAAAAGTCCGTTGTCCGTTTAACCAGCTGCTTTTACACTCACGGTTGCTACAGTAGGCGACGTGAGCTACGCCGAGGTGAGGGCAGGTGACGCTGATGTGATGGCTAGCCACTCACTTCCAGTCTTTGTGGTCTTCATGGGCTGCGAAGGACCACGTGGGCCGGGTCCTTCGAAGGATGCGGCCCCTGAATTTGGACATTGTGCGTCGATATAATCTGTATGCCTTGAACTCGTGCACTGAGAAACGTTCCACGGTGCAAAGCGCGATTAAAATGCGTTAAAATTTTTAATTCGTTATTTTTCTCATAATTAATTAATCGAAATTCACGCGTTAAAGTGTCCTCCGGTCCATTGCACAGTAACGTATGGCATCCATTCAGTTGCTATAGTGTTACCTTTTTGGACAAACACCAAGCAGCATCTTTACATCCTGTTTTCTGCATGTGCAGATGTATGCTGGGAAAAATTAGTCAGACAATTAACTTTTAAGAGAGAGCGCTCATATTTTTTAATCACCTGAAATTCAGCCCCTCACCCATCCCAAGGCACCCTTTATGCCAAAGCCATCTGCCCCAAATGTTGAGCCCAGAAAAGATAACCCCCCCTCTCAGACGCACTCTAATCAGTCACACAACAGCAGTGCTGTCCAAACATGAATCACAGCAAACTAAATTAATACAAACAACAGAAGCCTATTTAAAAAGCTGAAGAGAAGAAACCAAAAGAAAAAGCTGGTTGGAATGTTAGTTTGTGCTAAGAGACATTCTGAATTGGCAAAATATCACTCCACTGCCAGAGATAAAAAGCAGAAAAAGATCCTCTGTGACAACAAGCTTAATGACCACAAATCAAAAAAGGATTTCACATACACACAAAAATTGCAGCCAAAAGAAAACAGAAAAAGTGGCCACTGTTCAACAAGTAAGGGTGAGACATATAATGAACATTTACTTTAACGAGTCAAAGCGCTGGGATTTTAACGGACTCTTAAAGTTCAAAATGCTTCATTGAGAAGGAGAGAGGGCACATCTTGCTGCCTGGTGTGTATTAACATGCCAGAATCTGAGGGAGAGTGAACGACACATGCACTTATTTACACACAGATGTGCACGCACACCCGCATGCATATGAAATACTTTTCATATACAAACAATATACATTTTAAAGAGAAAAATGCATTAACGTTTTTGGAGTCTTTCACACTCTGTTGCATTCTAGCCTCAAACATTCATTTAAATATGATTTTTCTTTTTTTGCCCCCCCACCCCAACACATCATTTGTTTTGATTTTTTTTTTTTTTGTAATCAAAATACAATGACATCCAATGCAAATTGGATAAGTTAAGTGCAAAAGTTTTAGGAGCTTTAGGGTTTTTTTTTTTCTTCCTGTGCAACAACATATAGTGAGATTGAGTGAGTGAGATAGGGCAGTGAGTATTTTTTTGTGAGAGAGTCTATTTTGGTGTTGCTTTCAGACACTGACATTTGAGCCACGCCGTGCTTTTTGTAGTGCTGAATAGCTAAAGCACCGCTTGGAGAAAACCTACAGTTTTCTACATATTTCGTTGTGCATGATTATGTTCAAGCTTTGACTTTGACATTTATATTCACGGGTTAACACAATGCTTTGTTAGTTTTTGCTCTCATGCTCATCAATGAACTCATGAATCTTTAAGTCACTGTAAATAGAACTTAATTCTATCAATAGACATCACCCATCCACCTTTCCTGCAGCAGACACAGACGTGTCTCCATTATTTGTGTGTCTTGTGTGTGCACTTTTTTTCGGTAGAAGACAGTTAGGCATTGACACAGCAAAGAAATTGTCAGTGTGTCTGCAGAAACACCAAGGTTCTCGCTAAAATGGCAGCCTCACTCACAGGAGCCTTCATGAGGTTGAGATTATTTTCATTTTTCTCCATTATGCACTTCACAGCTGTCAATCCTCAATGTGTTTTCAAGACCTAATATATAATGACACAGCTTTGAGCTTCTTTTATCATAAAGTGCTTCAATTCAAAGCCAAAAGAAAACCATTAAAAAAAGTCTAAACAAAAAAATCAGTAGTTAGGGTCCTTTCAAGCCAGCAGAGAAGTGGCGTAAACCTGTTGACTCTTGCTAATGACAAAGCAATGTGAGCGAAAACATGTCTCTATCCCAGCGGTGCCGTGAGCATTCATGTGGACGACCACCCTATTACAGGTGTGAGATGGGGCTAAATGGAGAAAAATGATGTCCAGTCAGGCGGGCAGGACCCAGTCCCCAAGCAGTTGTTCAGCAGTTTGATCTACAACACGGGTCACCTTGTCCACCCATTTACAACAAAGCTACAGCACAACTAAACCCAATTCACAAAACACAGGGGTAGGTAAGATGAATCATTGGGTCAATGTGATCAGGCGGCCTTATCTCACCTCTGTGTGCCATCCTTATAACAGTTAACCTTCAGTGGGGGAAAAAAATGGTTTGAAATGCCCCAAGGAGAAACCAAGGCATGAACCAAATGATGTGTTCATTCACCCTTGGGTGCCGCAACTACATTATTCACAATTATCTTTGTATGCAGAGACTCTTCCTAATTAAAGTCATTGTGTTGTGTTTGGCTGGGAGCCTTCAGAAATGTAAAAGCATAAGAAATACCACCATGAAGAGGTCCAAGAAACATAAACACTAAGCCTTTTAGGACGAACACATTCATCGGCAGACAAATGTAGTTGGGAGGATACATCTGAAGTGCTGTCTAAGGCTTTACAGTGCAGCGGTCTAAAAGTGGTTGCATCATGGTACCCTTGTCAAAACCCAAGCATACAGTGCAAGCATGCAGGGCATAGTAGAGTCTTGAAATTAAATCAGCCTGGATTTGAGACTGGTCAATTCTACCTTATACACAATGCTGTGCATAAGTCTTGAACCACCTCTTATTTCTTTACATTTTGCTTCCAAGGAGCCATACATAACTGTAATGTTTTAAAGTGGTTTTGAGCAATAGTTTTCCACGGACCTATCAATCATTCAAACATAAAAAGGCACCTAACTCAATAGATGAACCAGTGTTGTGTCTGCGCTTAACAGAAAACTTAGCAAAGAACCAATTCAAAATTATATCTTTAGCCTGTTACTAGTAGTCTGTCACATGAACACATCATTGTTTCCCATTTCTTTAGTTAAGTCTATGAAAACTGCCAAAGACAATACAGTCTGACAGGCATGAAACAGTATGATTGCACCAACAAGATGAGCTATTGAGCTGAAACTTGGCACATCACAGCATGGTGTCCTGAAAAAACTGAGGAAACTGGACAAGTGGAGAACCAAAGAAGTGGAAGTATCTGAAAGTCATATCCATAAGAAAATTAAAAAAAAAAAATAGGCAAAGACCTAACAGACAACCTGAGAGATGCAGCTGGCCCTTTAGTTGATCAAGCTACTGTTCAGCGAAGAACCATCAGAAATGGTCTCAAGCCTTTCTTAAGGAAGGAAAACAGGGAGGAAAGGCTGAGGTATGCACAAGAACTGGACTGAAAATCAGGGCTCGTGGAGTGATTAATCCAAATTTCAAATTGTTGGTTCAAATTGTCATCAATATGTAGGCCAGGAGACAGGTACAATAGACACACTATGCCAGTGCAGGGCAAAAAAAAACCAAAAACACACACAGCGGAACACTATCAGTCATAGATTGGCCTCCCCAGAATGTTGAGGTCCCCAGAGACCTCATCATTCGTGAAGCAGTGTGATCATCTTAGGCTGTGTTGAAGAATAACGGTGTTCATACCAAATATTGACTTTCAAGCTCATTAGAATTGTACAAACTCCTTTTTGCCTTCCATACTGTATTTCCATGTATGTTTGCATAGTTCTATAAATTGTTGCACCTATTTCCAATTTTCCTGGTAAAATATAAAGAAATTAGACTTTTGCACAGTACTGTATATTGTACTGAGTGTAATGTAAATGTGGTTAGACAGCATGCTGACAATGCTTTTACATTTTTAATGAACAATCATGGCAATAAACCCTCTTGGTTGTCATGAACTGATTAGTCTATACAAACTTGCCAGTGCACTGGCATCACATTAAATACTGTAAATCAAAGCAAGGGTGAGAGAATATTGTTTAAATTCCAAACAGATAATGTTTTACTTGGTTAGGATATGTTGCTCTAAAAAGGCCGTCATTAGGGATTTGAATGATTTAGATTTAATAACTCCAATTTATTATTAGCAGCTATATCTGTGCAACAAAGGGGCCAAAGAACTCAGTATGCACTCTGATAGTGTTAAGTCCATTTTAGTCCAGTTTTGAGCTGAGTGGCATTAACACAAACCACTGCCTGTACATCCTGATCTGGTTCCTGCAGTATTGGTGCCTAACCTGACTTGGGCACTTGAATTGTCATTAGGGGATTTGTGCCAATGTAATAATTAGATAATGGTTCACTAAAGAACTACCAATAAAAAGGTTGAATTTAATTGTTTTAGGTGCTGTTTACCAAAAGGGAGAGGTAGGTCAAGGTGTGTTTCCTTTGGTCAGAAGATAAAAATGGACTATAATGAATAGTGGGTGTAGTTTACACCAGAAAATAGCATGTAAAACAGTCATCACATATACTACATCATACAACAAAAGAAGCACAAGTGACTTGATAAAGCATGTGGTACATGACTTTTAAGGGCTATGACCAACATACATATTAGTACTAATTTAAAAAAATACATGTGTGTAAACGTGGCTTCTCACCTCAAAGGTATTTGTCTCCAACAGTATTAAAATTGTGCCCTTTGTTAGGACCGAAAAGTCTTTATTCAGAACTTCATTTAACAAATGCCATTTTCTGAGTTTTACACCACTTTTGATTTATTGCACTGGCATTACAATTAACCCCAGGATAATATCACTGCACACTATGTGAGAAGAAGGCAGCTAGGAGCTTCTTTCCTTTTTTTTTCTCTCTCTCTCTCTCTCCCGTCATGGTAAACCACACCATCCCTGCAATATAATCATTATAACATTGTGCGGGGGGACCTGACATGCTTCTAATGAGATGTCAGCTAAAGGAGCAGAGAAAGATGCTGGATGTACACTTGCCTCAGTACATGTACCAGATGAAGTGCTGGCCTGAAAGAGCCGTACTCCATACAGACAACCTCGTAACCCCTTTTAATGATTTTGTGAAGATATTCAACGTATTTCTCATAAGCACTACATGTACCTTTAATACTGTAAATGTGAACATAAAAGGTTAAATGTATCCCTGTTTGTGTGTAAATTTGTGAGAATTAAATATTCACGGGAGAACGGTTGGTGTATCTGGGGGTCAATTGTACAACGCACCTGACCTGTATTGAACTCTGGCTTTATTAGGTATGCTTTTTTATAGCAAAACTTGGCCGAATGCCCTCTAAACCACACACTGCCTTTCCCAGAAGGCCCACAGGCAATCACACTCAAAAGTGATTCATTATGGCATTACTAATACAACTCTGTACTGTGATGAAGAGCCAAGAAATGGGGGGGGGGGATAAGACCTGACCATTCAGAAGCTTTACAAGTCATTAGAGTTCTGACATAAAATATTGCATATTTTCACATGCAATTTGCAACTGATGATCAGACAAAGTGCAGAAAGGGACATAAAAATTAGTACATGGCCGTAAGCTCCCTTGCTACTGTTTAACATTATAGTTGTACTGAAAGGTTTTCCTACAGATGGTTTTGATCACATGATGATGAACTTTGAATAACAGTAACAAAATAATTTATGCCAAGAATAGCAATGTTTTTTTGTTTTTTTTGTGGTTTTCCTATGAGTGTATAAATTGTTCCAGCTTATTTCCAGCAGGCCATGTGTTTCATTTGGATGTTTAACCTTCCCTCAGATGGTTCTCAGATATTTGTTAATTTGTTCTTTAACTGTTGACTCATAAAATATTGTGTTCTAATGGCCTCACTGTCCTCCTCCTTTCTGCACGGGCTTTTCTTCTGTGCTACTGATAAGTTTATTGAGCGGTCAATAATTAAAACAAACATTGTTCAAGAAAACACAGTCTCACTCATTTGATAAACAGGACTGTCAATAATGCTAAAAAAGTTCAATATTAGTAGAACTGTCAGCCATTAATGAATTAGTCAAAGAAGGATTGCTTAATGTGGTGCATGCACATAAATTGACCTTTTCACAACAGACAGATCAGAGCCCGTAATGACAGAATGAATAAACTATTTGGTAATACAAACATAAAACTTGATAAGAAAATCTATTTATTGTGGACTGATTACACTGTGGCTATTACCCCTAATGTGGCTATAATCAACTTAATACTGTTAGTTTGGATTGCATCCTTGGAATGAATAATAACATGCAATCTATGTTTCAGACCATTTATTGACACAGGCAAGTTAACAAGAAAGTAAACGAAATCAAATCAAATTGAATGTTAATGTAAAAAGTGTTAACAGGCAACATGTGACATGAAACGGTGTGAGTAAATTCTCTCTTTCCTTTTCAGAGCATCTATTAGTTTATTTTTTGCTATTCATCTGTGAATTTCTTTGAGCACACTAGAAGTCCTAATTGCAGTAACAGTTATTAATCAATTTTCTAGAGTGGAATATTGGAACTTCACAGTTTTCAGCAGCAAGATTGATATTTCACCGGTGTTATCACTTAACATCTGCCCAAATCACTGTTCTCTGGCAAATATACACAGGAAACTGCAATGGAGGAAATTACAGACACACCGATCAACCAGCCAGAGACCAAACTCAGCTGATTTATAGTGTTATGAGATGGTCCATTTTGTGCATTGGCAACATGCACGCAAAAAGTTGTGTGCACAATCACAGCCGCACACTTAACCTGTCGTTAGAGTGAAAACACAAAGTTTGCCAAGTAAACCGCAGGGGGAGCAACACAAAAATGCTCATAACAACAAACCTGATCAGACACTTAAATCGTCTTCACCCAGCTGAACGTGGGCATGTTAAAGAAGGAACAGTGGATAAAGCTAACGCTAGCAAAAGCTTAGGGCTGGCCACAAGCTAGAAGGATCAAAGTCATTACGAGCAAAATTCTGGAGATGAGTGAAAAAGAGGACAGGTCGATGTTCTGTTATCTGGCGATGTTATAAACATACTGGAAATTGGTGTAAGCACCTTTGCTTTGTCATATAAATCTGTTGCACCTGCTTTTGTTTGGTAAAATATGTCAGGTAAAGGTGGGTGTAGTTAATTATTTGCACTTCTTTCCAGTAGTAGAGCGGTAAAAATTGGATATTTGGTAGCAGAAAGTGCTTGCAAGCAAACAAATGAAAAAAGTCACGACATCAATGCATCACATCAACCAGTCAAAAATTATATGGTAATGCCTGGCATTTGGCAAAAGAGCAATTACGATATGATTGCAAGTGTTCAAATTTGAGAGATTTCAGTGTGTTTGGAGTGTATAGTTAGTGTGTTGTGTAGTATGTTTAGTGTGTTGTGTAGCTACCAAAGGCAGACTCAAATGTAAATGCTGTCTCCTGGTGTACAGTAGAAGGAGGCACACACGTGGAAGTGTCAGGCCTGCGATGTGCCCCACTGACTTGTGGTGGACAAAAATTGTTTTTTTTTTGGAGTGTCACAAATAATTTGTGTGGCATCTTATTGTGACACCTGATTGTTCTGTAAATAGTTGTTTACAAAAACGCCTGCATTTTAATGTAAATAGTTTGCTAAATTTGTACATACATTTTTGAAAATTACAAGTTATATTTTTATATTAAGTTATAAAAATAGTTTGTTAAACATGCTTGTGGTTTTCACAGTAAAAAATTTTTCTAATTACATTTTATGTTTTTTGTGTGATTTTTAGGTCCAATGTGCTAATACAGTATGTCAAAATGAAAAAAAAAAAATAACTGCAGTCACACATGTGAGGCTGTGCTGAAAAAACAATGATACCAAACAAGGCAAGGTAAACAGGTTTTAAGGTAAAACATCAAAAAAAGCCAATTATACCCTAGATTCCACATAGGGCAAAATTTTAAAATATCATATCCCCCTAATCTGATATTTGGTACACAGTTGTGAAGGGCCAAGAACTAGTATCAAACTCAACATCATCTGGATCTGATCCAGATTCTGGATTTTCTGACTACTTGAATATAACATGGCAAACTCCATTTAATACATTTTTGGCCATATCTCAGCTGAAAAAGACGCATCGTCTTCATTTGCTGCAGTAAGAAGCATATCACTATTGTCCATGGGCATGTAACATTTTACTGGGATATGATCCGGACATGCAAATATATGACACAACTTTTGACTATCTATCAATCTGACCACTCATTTCCCCCGTTATTGCCCAACCAGTGGTTGATTAACAGTCACCAACTGAAAATTTTTAAACAGTATTTCTATTAGAAAAATTGCCAGAAATTGTAGGTGTCGGGTTATGATGAAACCTTGGAGTAGATGTGGTGGACGAGAGGAAGAAAGACCAAATGTAGTCACAGTGCATGGCCAAGGACTGCCATTAAATCAACTGCCACATGTAAATTCATTTTTCAGGTGACAGGAGAGAAGGATGAATGAGTAGCTAAACAGCTGCACAGGCTAACAGTGACATATCTATTCTACGGCCACTATAGAGACAAACAAGTTCTGAAGCAAACACAGCAGGAGTTGCTGCAAGCATCCCACAGGCACATGACACCAGGGCTCACTAATCTCTGTCTGCACCTTCTTCCTTTTCTTCTTCCTCTGCTCGTTTAATCAATACCAGACTCCACAGCACACACCAGGTTCGAACAGGCTGCTGGTCCACTGATCCCAATCTCCGCCCTTCAGGAGATAAGGCCGGTACAGGAAGGACAGTACAATAATTGCCTGCAACAAAATCGTCAGATTTTTTCTTTTTTTTCTCCCAGCTCAACTCATTAAGCTAATTAAGATGTTATTAGGGAAGAGAAGATCTGAGGAAACCTGCTAAGTCTAGTGAAACTAGACCTAGCAGCTACTCTGAACCACAACAGGCAACATAAAATGCCACTGAACACCATTTGTTTGTGATCATCTTTCTCTCACACAGACATCTTTCAACCTTTCTGCCCCTTTCCCCTGCCTATACCTTTTCATCTCAGTTACCTATGTTTCCAGTTACCCAGGCTGCCTCCAGGGCCTAGCATAATTACCACAGGTGTTTCAGATGGTATACCCAATATTGCTGTTCAGTGGAGGAATGGAGAAAAATTGTTGCAACAATTTCAGGAGGTAAAGAAGCTGGTGCTTCCTGCTGGTGACAAGGACAGCACAGTAACAGATGTGGGCGTGTATCATGTAAACAAGGCAGGTAGTTTCTCAAAACAGATGTTGTTTAAGCAGGACCAAGCAAAGATTGATGGGAATGATAGACGTCCATCAGCAAGTTTACAGAGTTGCATCTCAAGCAAAGAAATCATTCTGCACAAGCCATCCTGCATCTGCCTGCTGCCTGAAGTGACTCAGCGAAGAGATAAGGAAAGAGTCAATCAGATAATATAAGGATGACAACAGAGAACAACTAAGAGGGAAGCTGTTTTAAACTTGCTGTTAAGAACAAATTTGCAAGGTGGATACTGGAAAAACAGTGTGCAATGGTTAGTACTTTCAGATAAAGAAGAATTTGGGCTCAGGGGATCCCAATTCCAAGTCCAGCAAATGGTTCAGACTCTCCTAAAAATCCACCAGCAGTCATGAAATTTAGTAGAGGAAATTGTGTCACACCTTTCTCAAACCACTGATAATCTTTATTAATTCATCACAGTCTAAGGGGCTCGACACACGGGGAGCGACGTCGCTCGCTCTCCATTCATTTCCTATGGAGCTTGTGCGATGAGGCGACAATCGCTTGCCCTCCTCCAGCTAAGCGACCGGCGACGTTCGTGCATGTGAAATTTCGAGCTCGTACACGTAGACGTGCACACGCGACCAGGCGACGCGACACAACAAAGTTGGAAAATGTTCTACTTTTGTCGCTGTCGCGTGGCACTAAACCAATCAGCAAGAGTTTCATTGACTGACCAATGAGCGAAGAGTATGCTACACACTGCAGTCTGCAACCACTTTCAGCAGGAAGGAAAGCATCGTTTTAGCTGTGTTTGACTTTCCTATATTATATGACACTTCACGCAGTGATTATCGAGTTAAACATAAAAGGCAGCCATATGAGAACGTGTTGGTGCAAGACTAACGTTAAACAGACGGATAGAGAGGACTTTTGTGCTAATATAGGATGAACGCGAGGTTGTCTTTTTCTTTTGTAGAGGAGACTTAACAGCAAGATTTCTGTCAGTTCCAATAAAATCTTCAGACTCCTCATCTTTATTGCCGTGTCTGACACGGACTGCTTTGAAAATGTCTAAATCCCTCCAGTTTCATAACCAATCACATTTCTTGGAGACGAGTGACGTAAGAGCGCGATTCGCAAAGCTGCCGTCGCTATCGCGTCCCGTGTGTTCGGTTTCACCCCAGTGGCGATGCGACCCATTCGTCGCTGTCGTTTGTCGCTCACCGTGTGTCGAGCCCATAAGTCCTACAAGAGACTAATTTGCAGCTTGCATGTTAGGAAATCAGAAGTCTTAGTAACTGCTAATGAAAAATGATTCCCCAGCTTTGAGGACTAGTTTTGAGAGCAAGCCGACCCCTCACTTTTCAGAAGTAATACTTCAAAGCATTTATGGTTTAAGATATTACACAAACCTCACATATATATAGCACATCAAATAATTGGGATTAAGTGATCTGATTAAAAACAACTAATTAACATTGTGCAGCAGACATTATTAACATGAGGAACATCATAAGAGGATTTTTTTTAAAATTTACTATCTTAATAAATGTGGTTCTCCACAGCAGTATGCACAGTTATGAAATGAAAGCCCAGCATTTTTGTCAGAACAAAGGAATGCAAAGATTCATTTAGCAGCAAAGTGGTGGCGGCGAGCCAGCAAGCCCAGGTGAAGTGAAATATCAAGCTTTTGTAGTGGTTAAAAAAAAAAAAAATGTGCAAAATCACAATAAGAAACTTTTTTCATACCACCTGTTCGGCAAGACAACAGATCCTTTCAGCTCGTCCTACAAGAGGAAGGCATATGTTACACACTTTTGTTAAGCAAACATAAATTAAGAGCAAAAGTGTAACTAAAAGCTGTTTACATGTAATCTAACTCAAGAGGCATCTTAAAACCAATTTTTATACTCCTTTATTTTTACCTGGGAAAAGTCAGCTAACGTAAACTAAGACTCCCGGGCCTTATGTAAGACCCATCACCAATGGGGATACCCCCCCCCCATGATTAATAAAAATACAAAATAAATGTATCAGGATAATACTACAGCTCCATTTAATAATAGAAAACCCTTGAGCAGACATCTTTTTACCTTCTGCAAAACTATTTTGCCCTAATTTGGAGGCCTTACCCTAAACTTTTATCCAAATGCATTTAGTCACCCCTGGGTTAAAAAAAAATATGTTTGAAATTTGGAATTCCCCTGTTTTTTCACTGTCTAGCTACTGACCTAGGCTGGATATGGGGAATCCCCATTTTTATCCATTTCAGTCACTAATGGTCAAGTAGGCATAGCCAATGACACAGCATAATATGATCCCATGATTAGGCTCAGCCAATCAGGCACAAGAAAGAGGCTGCATCTCATTAGCATATATTGTCATAGCTTTAGCACCCTGAAATCCTCCATGTTGTTTACTCTCCAGGAATACAAATACCGTGTTGCACATCTTTGAAGGGTGAAGGACACAATTTTACTTTCTAATATTTTCTATGTTTGTTATCTTAACTTCACTGACTGTAAATGTCTCTCACAACAATTATCAGAAACATAGTTTCTGATGCATAAACTGCAAATGAAAAATGCACTTTTTTTGTTTTTGTTTTTTTTTTGTTTTTTTTAAATTCAGCAAACCTCTCAGCTATAAGGAGGGAGCCCATGCGCTGCCACACACACCCGGGGGTGCAACCTGGCCAGTCAGCCAGCGAAATTTGCCCCCTTAGGGAGACTGACAACTTTAGCCTGTGGAGAAAATGCTGTGTGGAGAAAAATGCTGTGTTACTGATCAACTGACAGTTTCTTGTAAACCTATTGGAGTTTTTATCAAAAGTTTAATCATTATGAATGTGCTAGAAGCAAGCATTTAACTGTTTACACTGTTACTAAACTACAATGCTAAAAAAGATTGAAAACAGCTTGATGTCATTGATAGCTTTAGCCTTGTTTTCACATTCTGCATCATATTTTTGTGCTTATGTCTTGCTATCTTGGTGAGTGTGGAAGAAACAAACCAACCAAGTTCATCACATTTTACACTCAAATATTTGTTTAAGGCACAGAGGCAGCAGTCCATTCTGACTGATAAAATGTCTGGTTAAAAACCTTGATCCATAAAAAGTGAAAAGGACATCTGATGCAGTAGCACTTTGTTTTCCCTCTGGTGGTTCTGATTATCGCAGGTGATGAGTACTTAGTCTCATTACAATCCAAAGGCCAAATAGCAGTTTTCAGTTGAACAGTATATTAATGCTCAGGCCCAAGTGCAGTGCAACAAGGAGCAGGCTTGTTCTTTTTAGACATTCTCAGCTTGTCGGTATGAATTTGGTTCGTATGACAGCACAAACCAAACTCATTAAAAACACTGAAATGCAGCACTGTTTAATCTTCTCATCCATCCTTTTTAATGTTTGCTTACGTATGTAAACAATTGTTTGTGAACTCTGTTGTTGCTCCCCTTCCTCATTAATCCAGCTTTTCAGTGAATCCACATTTGGCCTAAACATAACGTCAGTACCACTGGGTAGAAGCTTCTGTACGCTCTGGATAGGTTGAATCCCACAGTTCCTCTCTCTATACAACCAAAGACCTGTGAAGGGACACCAATGAAGGACCATAAATCCAGCATAAACGACAACAAATGTTGAAAATGAGATTTGACACATGCACCTGCTCACAGAGCAATGAAAATTCTGGAGTTCTTTGGCCACACCAACCCAACCAGTCATTATCTGCCCTAATGGTCAGAAATAAGAAAAGGTACATCACACAATGCAGACTTTCTTATCATGCAGGTCTATCAGACACTCTGGTCTACTCCACACACGGGCATAATACAGCCCGATTCCTCTGTGTACCAAAGTATTCTAGAATCAGATGTGAGGCCACCTGTCTTGACAGCTAAAGCTTGGCCGAAACTGGGTCATGAAACAGGACAATGATCCCAAGCACAGCAGGAACTCTACAACCCAATGGCTGAAAATGAAAAGACTCAAGGTGTTGCAATGGCCCAGTCACAGTCCAGACCTCAATCTGATGGAAATGCTATGATTTGAAATGAATGAGAATCCAATTAGCCAGCGAGCTGACAAGTACACATTAGAAGCTCTTTCTTGCAACACTATTCTTAATGCAACAGTGAAGACTTAATGCATACTATGGAGAAAAATTATCCATGCATTCATGAATATCATGCTTGAAAAGGTCAGGAAAAATGATTCTGTAATGATAAAAGATCTTATGCAGTAGAGGAGCAAAGTGTGTGTGTGTGTGTGTGTGTGTGTGTAGCCCACAGTGTTGGCTAAATCATAAGCTTCAGGCTGCAAGACTCTAATTTTCCAGTCTCCTCCCCTTGCAGGTTACATAATGTGATCAGCATGAGCATACAGGTAATTATAAGCAATCTGTTCCGCACCCTTTTATCTCCCTTGCATCTCTAATTATGAAACACATGGATGAAAGAGAAAGCTGTAACAACCCAGACAGGTATGACAGAAAGGGCAAGCCAAAAAAAAAAGTCTTTTAAATGGATGGGCACATATGGATGTATGTAGGAGTGAAATCTTTGGGTTGTTGGACTTCACACAATTAGCAGATGTCTCTTTGAATGTGTCCTGTGATACAAAAAAACCCCCACACTGACTTGCATGTATTGCACACACACCCCATCCTTGTGCAGTAAGACCAGCATATGTCTAAGGTTTGGAGTTTATGGAGATAACTATTTGTCCAAGTAACTCACATCCAATTAACTTTTTTTTTCTTTTTTGGAGCCTGTCTCCTCCTGCCATGGGTTATTTATAGAAAAATAGATGCAAAAAGCTTCCACTCATAAGTTCAATGAGTTATTCAATCACAGGGACTGCATAAGTGTTGCTGACCATTGCTTGATTTACTGACTCTTCAGGCTAGTGAGTTACAATGATTTAGTGTTTATTGCTCATCAGTTCTCACCCTTGCCTCTTCCAGGCCTCTTCCACAAGCTAAACACACTCTCATTTTTTCTCTGCAAATGGCACAAAATATTTGTGCAAGCGTGTGGTTAGCTGGCTGTTAGCTGCAGTCGTTGTGGTCTCTTTTTGTGCAGCAAAACACATACACTGACCTGAGCTGTTCTGTTGCATCAGTGCAGCCTGGTGTGTTTAGAGCTCTAAAACAAACTGTGGCTTTAATACAACATTACCATTTTATCTAGATGTGATCAATAAAGCTATCTGCTCTGTTTTCAAGCTGTTTTATGAAGTAAAGGTAGACAAAATGTACATTAAAAAAAAAGCATTTTGTAGATTTTTTTTTTTTATGAGTACAAGGCTGTCATGAACTTTGTCTTTCATGAACATTAAGATAACTGACCCCAGTTCTGCTTTTCCAGCCATTTAATTTTTGCATGACCTAACATGCAAAATGGCTGTGCTATTTTGGGGCTTTTCTGATCTCTCTCTCTCTCTCTCTCTCTCTCTCTCTCTCTCTCTCTCTCTCTCTCTCTCTCTCTCTATTTAGTACCATTTCTCTTCAAATCTGATAGAAAGCCTAGAAAGTATCAGAAAAGGGCATGCAGCCACTTCTTTTTATACCTTTTACACAGAAACATTGCCTCAGTTCATATCTGCGCTATTCATATATTGAAAATGAAGAGAGAACAGAGCTTTAAGGTCAACCAAGCTTATCACATCTAAAATGCTATTAACACCCTTACTGTCATCTGCTGTGCTCATCAGAATGGAATGAGTTCACAGATTACACACAATCCTAAGGCATTCGATTTGAGTTCCCTGATGGAGTGAGTCTCTCTTCTCCATTCCAAATCTCTCCAGTAACTCTGTAACCCCTGAGGAGGCCCCCATCTGAATACTGATGTATTCATTCCTCACGTCAGAACACAGTGAAGAGCCATAATCCCAAGGCCCCTGCGCAAGGACGTCCTCCTTGAACCATAATCACCCTTACATCTCTTATCAGCCCCAGCCTGGAGAACATGATTAAAAAGTGGCCAGGACATACTGCCTCTGCACCTGGGATATGATTAGTCTTCCCTGCCGCATGTCAATCAAGCTGAGAGGTGCAGATTTGCAATGACTCCTGACCCCAACCAATTAGAGTGGAAAGTCACATAGCATATGCTGTACATTAAGCGGTCATAGCAGAAATAGCCAGGTTGCACAAAGCTGCAAGTCTATGTTGATGAAGACTATGGGGACAGACACAGCTCTACACGTCTGACCAGGAGGAAGGCTGAAATCAGTGGCAACTCATCAGTGGCAAACAACTGAGGCCTAAATCTCCTGTAAGGAAAAAACAGATAAGCCAGAAGAGAGTGGAAAGAAATAGCAGGAAGAGGAAATTCAAGTGAAAGAAGTAGGTGAGAAAGAAGCAGACAGAGAGAGAGAGAGAGAAAGAAAATAAAATTGGTGCAGGGCGCTCCACCATGCAACCAGATATAGCTGGGGTTATAAACCTGGAAAGCAAAGTCACTAAGTGTTTCTCCTGAGGGACAAGTGAAAGTACAGACACTGAAACAGTAAAAGCAGCAAAATGGAAATGGTGAGCCTAGTTATGACCAATCAGAATGAGGAAGGGAAGAAAGGTAAAACAGAGAAGAACACCTCGAATGGACTTTGTTCCATCCTTTGCACTGTTTCAAATTATACCAGGAGCATTTCAGGAGCACACTCTTTTATCTGCATAGGGTCTTTTATTTTGAAAGTCGGCAGATTCTTTATGCAGTTCCTTTGCCTGACTTCCTGCCCTCCTGCTGCATGTCTGGTGGAATAGCAAGCATGGTCTAAAGAGGATGAGATCGGCTCCCGTGGATTGAGAATGTAATGCAGCTGTGCCTGATGTGTTCACAGTGAATGAGCTACAGAACAGCAAAAAGGAAAAATAAAACAGTAAGATTGGCAGGAGAAAATAAGTAATGGAAGGCAGTGCACTTAAGACCACAATGTTTAGTTTCAGTACTAGGACCTCTCCTGACCTGAGTTTTTTGGGGGGTTTTGCTTTGGATTTCATGGGCCTGAAGAATGTATTGTACAACAATGTCTCCCTCAGTCCGCATGAGGCATGCTACTCTGCTGTGAACTGTTTCCAAGTTCACAGCAGAGTAGCACTTTAATAACAACAACACAATGAATATACAGTATACTACTCCAATTGTCTTGCTGTAGCCAACAAAAGGCAGGTATATTTCTAATCTTCCTCCTAAAGGACTTAAGAGAGGAGGTGGTCTGGCAGTAATAGGAAAGGCATAGTACTGAGCAGAGAGCACTTTTTTTTTCTTTTTTTTTTGTCTGTAGCACTATAAAATACCCATTTGGATATGATTCAAAAGAGAATATTGATGTTTGATAAAATTCACATTCACAAATCAAAGTGAAGTGCAAGGCTGCCAGCTGAGCTGGCTGGCATACGGGCCAGAGAGGGGGAATTAGGAAGGCACGGAGGGCTGGTTCACAAGATGGGGAGCTTTAGGAATGATGTACCAGGATCAATTCTAACAATGTTCATTTTCTGCACGCACCATTGGGAAAAGCAGTCAAACAGAGATAGATTAATATGATAGCTTTCAGGGCTGAGACCTGGAGTGGAAAGCTTGAGTTTTCCCAGAACAAATATTAATGTAATGCAATATTTTACTATTTACTGACTCTGTGCATCTGACATCAGAGTGCGTGTAATGATTTTGTTATCAGTACATGGAAGCTATCATACTTGTAACAGGAAAGAAAATGTATGGATTTCTTCAGCAGTGAATATACTGATATCACTGGGATCAGCAGCTTTCTTTCATTGTGGTTTTAATACTCAGATGCTTGTGCAGAATGTGCTTATACAGCATTCAGGAAATGTGGAAAAAGCCAGTGATTTGATATAATCTACAAACACAATCAGATTTTCAAATCACTGCCAAATTGCACTCGTTTTTCCAAATGCAGTCCATTCCATGTTTTCTGGTCTGCCATCTGTTGGCACTTGGGCCCAGCAGAAACTGTATACAATTTGGAGGGGGGGTCCTGTCATGTCCTACGTTCTACCATTGTTCTAATCACCATGAGAACAGTTAATAAGTTCAGCCATGTGAAGTTGTTGAGTCATGGAGTTTAATTTAGCAGAGTAGTGATTCTAGTTAACTTTTAATAAAAAAAAAAATTTTCACCACCACTGTTTTAGCAATATATCGGAAGTGGAAGCAATGTGTATTTGCCCAATATTTATACTACCCATATAGTTGGCCAGCGGGAAATTGCTTTGAACCAGAAGGTGTTCTGATACTTTCCCTCCTAGCAAATAAAAAGTGCTCTCAGATTTGTCTAGCTCCCTGACTACTTACATTGTGTGTGACTATATGCAATTAGTACCGCTGGCTGGATATCATAAAAGTTTCTTTTGTGTCTGAATATATTCATGGCCTTACTCATTATATAAAAAGTAGGAAGATAAAGGATTCAACAAGAGACTCTTTCTACTGGAGAAAAAAAAAAGAGCAGTTGTCAGTTTGTGTTTGAGTGTGCTTCTCTGCATCCATGTTATTTTCTGATCTAACTAGACAATAACCACAGACTGACAATATGACAGGGCGTAATTGCAGTGTGTATGTATTAATGGGGCTCATATGTTAACTTAGATTTTATGGCTCGTCACCAGAATGACACAAACTGGTAGGTAGGTACTGGCTGCTATGGCAACAAGTATCATACAAAGGCAATCCCACACTAAAATGCCCAAGCTAAGGTTTTATTATTGCAACACTTCAATTTTAGAGGTCTTCATTGGGAAAACATGCTCAAACTCACTTGCCTGGCAAACACATTGGAGATCAGAAAGTTACACTAATAAAAACTTACAGAGCTTAGAGATTTCACTGTACTGACAGCAACTGTTTTACCTTGTGTGTGTATGTGTGTGTGTGTGTGTGTGTGTGTGTGTGTGTGTGTGTGTGTGTGTGTGTGTGTGTGTGTGTGTGTGTGTGTGTCCTGCACTTGTACAAAATGGCATCAGATATCCACACAAATTGACAGTTTTTCTTTTACATTATGCAGTCAGTTAAAGTGTCAGTTAAGACTCTTTTTCTGTGTACATTTCAATTGTTTTTTGTTTGGTTGCTTGACGATGACCTTGAAGATCAGAATTATAAAGTGTGGTCAAAACACAACTTTCATCTGAAGCAGCAATGGGGGCACTAAATAGTTTGGAGGCAGTGTGGCATGGGAGAGCCCTCCTCCTATCATCTATACAATATATAAAAGATCTACCAATATAACACATTTCTTTTAACATTATACTGATACACACAGTTCCACAATGTTCTTAATGATGCACAACAGAAGCAGCATACCAAACTGCAAACTTATTCACTCATCACTACCAATCTGGTGCTGTCTGAGTGCAGTGTTTTTCCAAGATGCCTCAAAGAAACAGCTATTAAACTTTCACAAACATACTATATCTTAACTGATATTGTAAGTAATGAGAGGGTATGAGAACATCCAGCATGCAAGATTGTTTTTACTTCCACAGCAATGCAGCCTTGTGTCTTCATCTCTGCCCTCTGGGGTTTCGTCCTTATGTTTCCCCCCTTCCTGCTCTTGTCCTTTGTCATTTCTATCCATGTCATCCTCTAGTGCAATCTTCAGCATACTCCTTCTTAAAAAAAAGATGGAAATATATTTTTATCTTTGAATTACACAGTAGTTAGGACTGGGCAATATGGAAAAAAAAAAAACTTATATCAGGCTTTGTGACAGGCGGTGTAATAAATTTGTTAAGCACGGTAAACAAAGGAGAACAAAGTCATATATCCAAATAAAAATAATAATTAACTGATTTATCAATTAATTAAAAAATGTTAAAGTCACAAGAAGTGCAGTACTGTCTCAATGAAGTGGGCAGTGAGACTCATATATAGATCTCATGTGCATCTTGACCACCAATCCGATGTGGTGGCAGAGTGTGACACAGCTGTTCAGCTGTCTCTCTCCACTCTGCGTTCAGCTGGGAAAGTGCTGTCTGAGAGAAATGTTTATAGCCAGGGAAGCAGTTGTTAACGAGAGTCAGTTACTTTCATCAGCCACCTAAATCTGACATTTTGGGCTCTGCTTACTGGCATCATGTCTTTTACAAAATGTCTTTTTACAAAGCAAGCTTTTGCATTCATGATGTCACTGTGTCTCTCCACTCTCCAAGTATCTTGCACTGTGTATGCATTGCATTGTGCAGGTAAATGTCAGCTGTGCACTGTGCAAGGATGGAACTCTTTCAGATAGTAAAAATGATTCGTGGTATTACCTCCCTTTGTGAAAACATGCTTTCAACTCAGTTTGCGATGCATGTTACTTTACTTCTTTATCGGACTTTAAATAGTCAAAGGTATCTCCACACTACCAAATTCCTCTGCCCCTTCTTTTCAACGCTGTACTTGTGTTTTGAGCCTCGGGCTATAATCCGTTGGGGTGTCATGTTCTGTTGTCATTTTGTCTTTTATCTCACTCACACTAGGCTACTGGTGTGTACAGGTGCAGTAGCACAAACATTAGTACATGTGCTGCTGCTGGCTGCTCCTCCAACGCTCTGTACAGCAACTTAACTTGACATATCTCCAAACTCTAGTCAGAAACTCAGCCAAGAACAGTGTATAGTGAGCTTCATGGAATGGGTTTCCATGGCCAAGCAGCTGCATCCAAGCCTGACGTCACCAAATGTAATGCAAAGCGTTGGATGCAGTGATGTAAAACACACCGTTACTGGACTCTAAAGCAGTGCAGAAATATTCTTTGGAGCAAAGAATCACGCTTTTCCATCTGGCAATCTGATGGACGGGTCTGGGTTTGGTGGTTGCCAGGAGAACAGTACATGTCTGACTGCATTGTGCCAAGTGTAAAGTTTGGTGGAGGTGGGATTATGGTATAGGGTTGTTTTCCAGGAGTTGGGCTCGGCCCCTTAGTTCCAGTGAAAGGAACTCTTAATGCTTCAGCATACCAAAACATTTTGGACAATTTCATACTCCCACATTTGTGGGAGCAGTTTGGGGATGGCCCTTTCCTGTTCCAACATGACTATGCACCAGTGCACCAAGCAAGGTCCACAAAGACATGGATGAGCAAGTTTCATGTGGGATAACTTGACTGGCCTGCAGAGAGTCCCAATAGAACACCTTTGGGATTAATTAGAATGGAGCCAGGCCTTCTCATCTGACATCAGTGCCTGACCTCACAAATGCGCTTCTGGAAGAATGGTCAGAAATTCCCCAAAACACACTCCTAAACCTTGTGGAAAGCCTTCCACAAAGAGCCGAAGCTGGTATGACTGCGAAGGGTGAGCTGACATCATATTAAACCCTTTGGATTAAGAATGGGATGTCAATCAGGTTCATAAGTGTGGGAAGGCAGTTAAGCAAATGCTTTTATTTGTATTTTTATTTAAAAAGAAACTTATTTCACAATAATTATCTTTATCCTTTAATTGCCCCACCCTAACTGTAGGTCAGTCAAAGTACTCAAACATACAGAAGATGTGAGAGAAAGGATATGATCCATCTCACATTATTAAGAGCATGCAAACAGTAGACTTGAAACTTGAGAATTAGCGTGATATTTAACACAGTACACTGCTCCTGTGCCACACATGAAAATATATGCAACTCTCTCACTTTTACTCACAGTTAAGGCATACATTGTGCTTCTGTCTGATGCTATTAGCAGCAATAAACTCAAAAACTACACCCCCCCCCCCCCCCCCTTCCTGCCTGAATTCATTATTGTTTCATTTCCCAAAACAATCAGATCTTTTAGCAAGCTGACCAATTCAACATGCAGGAGAGACACAGTTGCAGTGTCCATTAATGTGACAGCATGACTTTACATTCATGTAGTGCTGAAGGTGATACACAAACGTTACTAGGTATGACCCAAGAAATACTGCTGTCACAACTATTATGGAAAAGTGACCAGGGTGTGCATTCAGACATGAAGCTGAGATGTTCTGATGCCTTCAGATTAACGGAATTGAGTGCATGTCTAAAAGGGGCTTTAGACTTAATCCTATCACGGTTGATATATTCCCAGTCTGACAGTCAAAGATGCAGCCTGCTTTTGTCTGCTTTTGTGCAGACCCTGTCCGCATGCTGTTAGTGTAAGTAAAGTTTTAATTTATTTAGTAGCTAATTCAATTCCAGTCAGTCCACCAGTGCAGCTATAACCCAAAGGTTAAAAGTCTTGGATTCAAACACACTAGAGGTCTTTTGTATTTGCTGACATCCCAGCTCAGTAAGTGGCAAAATTCTCTTCCAAATCACATCAAGTGATGAACTCCATTTAGCAAGCAACTTTACCTTTGGCTAATATTTTAATAATGGACATGCTTTCATTATCAAATCGGGCTTTGAATAGGTTCTTATGTTCATTTCTAACTTAACTTGGTTTGAGTTAAAATCATCTGGTTGGTGTCATTTGCATGATTGAGCTCCTCTCAATCATGCAAATGACACCACACTGTGCTCATCTCAAACACAAATCCCTGGCGGTTTAAGCCATCCGTGAAATTAGAGGTTAATCATGGATGATTACCTCAAAAAAAAGTGAGCAAGATTTGTTCAGTCCACTTTGTGTGTCCTTTATCGGTTCACAACTTTAATGTGTTATTGATTTGTAGTGGTGAAAATCTAACTTTCCTTGTAGCATAATAATGAGGATGAGGCTAACACAAGAAAGCCATTTACCTGCCTCAGCATGGCACAATCATATTCTCAACATGAGCTTTAGTCTGTGACTCAGGCCATTTCTGAACCCATTATAAGCGTCCTCTTTGAAATCCATTGTGAACTACCGTGACCTAAAGCGCTTTGTGACACTGTGTTAATAAATGACTGTCTGCTGCCTAAGTCGATGCAACAGCTTTAGTTTACCTTGGAAGAAAATGATCAATATGTCCTCTAATTTGTACACTGCATGCCACTAAGTAGAACACGAGGAACACGTACTACTTAGAACTAAGAACAAGCTTTTCCTTCTAGTCTCAACCTAAGTTCAATTTTTTTCTTTAAAAAGTCGACTGTTTTTAAGACATGTTTAATTTTTCTTTCTTCTAATCGCAGTGCTTCTGCGCTGCATTGGTTTAACAACATTTTTTTTTAGAAAAACTGAGTTCACATTTTGTATGACATTCCATTAATGATACACTTCAATCATTTTAAATTATGGCATTCAAATTAAGCATTATATTTTCAAATGCTAGCATCAATATCCACCTACATTAAAAAAAAAAAAAAAAGAATTGCATTATAATATCAAACATACTCTTTGTTGGTCTGAAGGGTTTACACATCAGAACATGATAAAAAAAAAAATCATCTGGTCCTTGCAAGGTCTTAAAATTAGTCGGATTTGACCTCTGACTAACAACAGCACATGACACACTACACTGTGTCATTATTTATTCAACAGAAGGTAAGCCAAAAGTCAGAAGCACTGTGTGAAAAACTTACACTCCATGATTCACTAGCTTGTACAACCACTTTTTTGCAGCAGCACCATGACACTTTTTCAGCCAAGCTTTAGCTGTCGGACAGATGGCTTCACATTTGTCGCTAGAATACTTTGTTATCAAAGGAGCTCACGGTTCACTCAATGACTGCAACATGCCAAGGTCCTGTGCCTGCAAAACAAGCACAAATCTTCATCCCTCCACCACCGTGCTTGACAGTTGGCATGAGGCGTTTGCGCCATTCAAACGCCTCATTCAAACATCTCCTCTTTGGGCTGGTCTGTCCAAAGCACATTGCTCCAGAAGTCTTGGGGACTGTTCAGTTGCAACCTAAGCTGCACTGCCATGTTCTTCAGAGAGAAGAGGCTTTCTTCTGGCAACCCTTCTATACAAGCAATACTTATTCAGTCTTTTTCTAATTGTGCTGTTATGGAACATGCTAACTGAGACCTACAGAGTCTGAGATGTAGTTCGATGTAGTCTTGTGGTGAATTTACTGAGATGTTCACTCCTGGGCAGACCAGCAACTGTCTTTTATATTTTCCATTTCTGAAAAATCTTTCTCACTGCACAATAATGGACTTCAAATTGCTTGGAAATGAACTCATAACCCTTCCCAGATTGATGGGGAGCAATAGTTGCATCTTTGAAAACATTGCCGATGTCTTTCCTGAACGCACCTTCCAGACCAGGAAACTATCAAAGTCTCTGCTTTTATAGAGGTGCTCCCACTTGCTGATGTTCAATTAATTAAATGCATTTGATTAGCAGCACATCTGCTACTTATCTTTTTCATTCCTTTAATTTTATGTCCTTCCTTAAATTTTGTTAAATAAAGTAAATTGTGTAGTTCAGCTCAGGTTGTGTTTAGCTGATTTGATGACTGGTAAGGACCATTGACTTTTTTATGTCCTGATTCATAAACCCTTAGAATTAAAAGAGAGTGTACTTTCTTTTTACCACAAAGGTAAAAAGTTAAATTATTTAATCTTTTGTATTTTTTTCCTTTATTGAACAGTTGTAATACAGATGCACAGGAAATGTATGGAAAGTAAGCATGGGAATAATATGTTTGAAGAGTCTGGCCAGGAGTTGAACTGGTGCCTATACTGCAATGCAAGTTGTACATATCTAGTTAGATATGTTTTCTTTATTTGATTAAGTTAAATATTAAGTAAATAAGTATAAAGTTTATTTGTACTGCACTTTTTAACACAAGAACAGTGACAAACTATGACGAAGCAATAATATCACTAAAACCAACCAACAGCATAACGCAAGAGAGAGACGCACACAAGAAAACAAAAGGAACACACAACACAAGCACTACCCAAATTCCTGTCTAAAGACATGAGTTTTAAGCTGCCTTTTAAAAGAAGCCTCAAAGTCAAAGTTAATAGAGAGTGGTAAGCGAGTCCACAGTTTTGGAACTAAGGTTTGAAAAGCACAGTAACCCTTAGTTCTAAGACAGGTATCTAGAATCATAAGAAGGCCCCTATTTGAGGACCGATGAGCCCAACTTGTGGTATAGGAGTGGAGTAATTAATTAATGTAGACAGGTGTCTCACCCTATAAGGCCATAAAAGTAAAAAACTTGAAAATTTGGAAATGAAATCTAAATTTGACAGGTAGCCAGTGCAAAAGCTTTAACACAGGGGTAATTGTGTGATGATTTATGAGAGTGAGTTAAAAGCCTTGCAGCAGCATTTTGGACAGATTGGAGGTGATTAATAGATGCTTTGATCAGACATGAAAAGAGCCTGTTCCAATAATCAAAATGTGAAGAGATGAAAGCATGGATAAGCATCTTCAATTCACATTTTGAGACAACAGTTCTGAGTTTAGCAATATTTCTAAGATGGAAAAAGAGCAATAGCGGGTGAAAGTCTTTTACGGTGCAAGAAAAAGACCCCAATCTCTGTCTGACCAGGGTAATAATGCTTTCAGGAGCAATAATAAGACATTCTCTCATATCTACATTGAGCTGCAAAAAGTTATTATAAAAAGTCTAGCCAGTCTTTGACTGGATAGACAGTTGTTTAAATAGACATTTATTTAAAATAGGTAACTTAGTCAGTCCCTGAGGTTTAAAAGAAAGGTACAGTTAAAAGTCCTCAGCAAACAAATGATAAAAAGTGATTTTAAAACTACTGATAATGTGACCTAATGGGAGAATATATAATGAAAAGAAAAGTGGACTTAACCCAGATCCTTGCGGAATGCCACATGAGAGAACAACAACAGCTGACAAAAAAATTGACCAGCAATATATGTAGTAAACCAATCCAAGGCAGGCCCAGAGATCCCTACTGCATGGTTCAGCCTGTGAATTAAAATCTGATGGTTGACGGTATCAAAGGCTGAGCTGAGGTCCAGTAAAACAAGGGCAGCCACCTTCATTTGCACCCAACAAAAGATTATTCGAGATTTTAAGGAAAGCCATGTCAGTGGGATGTATCTTTCTGAAAACCAAGCTAAAATTTATTGAGTACATTATGCTTCTCGAAAACTTTCCTGTGTTTTGTCCCAACAACCTTTCTAATATTTTAAAGATAAAAGGAAGCTTTGAGCTGGGCCTCTAGCTCCCAGGTAGTGAAGGGTCCTGGTTTGGGTTTTGTTTTTCAAAAGGGGTTGAACACTATAGTAGCAGAGGATGCAGCCTGACAACAAAGAGCAATTTATCAAAGTAACCACAGAGGGACTAATAGAATTAAAAACCTTAAGTAATAAAGATGTTGGTAAAATATCTCAGTCCAGAGTTTTTCAATATGACTAGCATTCACATAAAAGGGGCAGTGATAGCAGCACTCACAAACATGGACAGCTATACTGGCAGTAGATGGGCATATTTTACAAACAAAGACAAAACTGTAAAATTAGAAAAAAATATATATAAAGAGGTTGAATGCATGGTATATTGCAACATAGCTGCTTCAGCCAAAGCTACTACAACAAAAGCAGAAATTAAGTCTATTTAAAGCCCGGAAGGAGAGCTGGCAAGACAAACATATCCCGACTGTGTCTGTTTTTAAACATATTAGTGTCACTGCCAAATCATTAAGACACAGGAAGAGCTACATTCACAACTGTGCATTCCACTAAATGAATGAGTTACATAAACACAGTGTTTTTCATGGCGACAATTTTAGCAGTTGTTACTTTTACATAAGATCCAAAAGTAGGTGAATTTTTGTGGGATTAGTAGAAAAATAAAATTGCTTTTAATTGCAGCCAATAAGATAAAAGCCAGGCATAAAGCTGCTGCTAAGAATACATTCACTGCTTGTCAGGGAAGGGCGACTTTTGACAACCTCTAAAAACTATTTATCTTCTTATTTTATTCTTCCATGAATGGTGACACTATTTCTCAGAGAACCGATTGCTCAGCGAGCAGTGATACTCTCTTATCTCCACAGCAGGTTAGGTTTACAGCAGTTACCATGGCACCCAGTGAAAAAGTTAAACACCTTTGTGACACTCCAAACCCAGGCTTTTTCAAGGTCCAAATTCTGCTTCGTAGTACCGGTGATTCAGCTGATACAGACATTTTTGCTCATGTAGCAACACTTATATGCAACGTAGCCATTAGACTGTCCTCCGATGACTCCCACTAAGGTTTTGTAAGAAGACTAAAAACATGTTATGATGTGCACAAACGTAAAAGGCTATTAACTTCAATTGATGCTCACTGGCATGATGATACCAAAATGCGATGCCTCCACTAGACAGAGACCTGTTGTGCTGTGCAACGATAATGCACACACCAACTGAATGCAAATAAATGGTAAACTTAAAATACTGCAGCTTGCACTCTACACACAACTTAAGCAAAACCTGAGAATGCAGGAATTCCCTGCTCATAGAGAAGAGACAAAGGCAGGAAACAGAGACAAAGTCAAGGAGAAAGACAAGACTGTATATGCAGATGGCGGATTGGGAGCTAATAGGGAACACGCAGACACCATCAGGCAGGTTGTTTTTAAAAAGACACACAAGGAAAGTAGTCTAACAAAATAATTAGTAACATCAACTAGCACAAAAGATACATGACTACCAAAATATAACAAAAAGTGACAAGAAGACTAACAGAGGCACAAAGTCGACATCGGGAAAAGAAAAATGAGAACCACGAGAAAAAAATAAAATAAAAATAAAGAGATGGTAAATCATAACATCTGCATTTAAAACAATCAAAATGATAATGAGGGGATTTTTCCTGCTGACAACACAATCAGTGGCTGAGTGTAACTAGTGCCCTGACTGAGAATACAATAACCAGACAGCTAATATTTTCAGTTTGTACTTGAGCCAACTCACAGAATTAACATTTATTTAATGGCTGCAACAGACTGAGTTTGCCACCCACAGTTGTCATAGCCTATGAAATCAACACTCGCACAGTAATTCTTTCACTTCATTTAACTTAGGCAATGAAGTTGACAGTTATAGCTTTGAATGCCTGCGACTCCCTATTTAGAAAATGCACCCTTTGATCTAAACTTTGATTTAGAACTAGCCTGCTACGGATGTAAAACTGTGGCACTGCTCTGCATATATATATACACATATATAAATATGCTGTATCCATTCAGGTCCCTTTCCCATTGACAACAGGTAGGCTCTGATTCTTGAAAGCGTTTCATCTGTGGCAGCCTGCTCTGCACATGTTCTGTATCTCATTTATCACTGTCTAAACAGTTGACAAGTAGTGCAGTTGATATGGATCATCTTAGACAGACAGATGCACCGCTCTCAAAGTCACACTGTGCTCACAGATGGGCAAACTGTAAGAAAACTGTTTAAATAGAAAAGATTGAGAGAAGTAGATACAAATATGAAAAACAGTACCTTTCCATGCATTGCTTCAGCTGGGCCACAAAGACACAACTGGAGCAGGAATTTTCTGCAAAAACTTTATTTATATGCAGCCTGTTGGGCTTTTATCCCTAATGATTATGTTTTCAGAGTAGGTCTCTCATGTTCAGTGTTTCCTGCTGTTACATTGTGAAAACACTGAAGAGCATCTGAAGGAGGATTTATCTTGAGTGTATTCTTAGCTTGTCAAATGCCTTGTGCATACACCCCATTGAGAACAGCAGCATGCGAGTAAATGGCACGTCTTCGCCTTTCACTGTCTCTCATTGCCGTGTGAAGGCTTCAAAGGCTAAACGATGGATGTGTGGCAGCTGGTTAACCTTCACAACTTTGGAGAGTTGGTGTCCCCTGTCCAATCCATCATTTGATCAAGAACGCAACGAGACGATGAATCTTACTTCACTTTTCTTGTCAGCACATCGCAAATGGCCCTTGCAGATGTAATATCGTGTTTGCTCAGCCTCGTACTTATTCACAATACACTCAGAAATTTCAGTTTAGTCTTTTTCTTCTTTAACTTAGTTCTTTATAACAGAGTTTCACTGTTTATAGACTCTTTGGTCTGACTTTGTAGAAATCTTTCCAATGGATAGATTCAGGCAGGCAGCTCAAAAGACAGCCTTGCTCTATATTTACTTACTTGAAACCCAGGAATGTGTGCTAAAGATTTAGTTTAGAAAATGCACTCTCTGAGTACACCTGCATAATGTAAATCCAGTACAACAAATCATCTTCAAACTTTTTTTTAAGGTTTTTAACAAGTCACAGTTAGTTGCTAGTGTTAATGCGCCACATCGAACAGGCTTCCAAAATTATTCACCTTTTTTTCCAACACAGCTCTCAATATGATGCAGTCTGGCGCAATAACACTGCAACCTACAACTGCAATCATACTCGTATAGTTATATTATATACTTCACCAGCAGCATCAATCAAAGCTGAATTTATTAACTGGAAAATCAGAATTAATAGCTGAGCTGTTTTTAGAGGTGCAGTGTTTCCCCTAAGTCAGAGGTTGATAACCTTTACGATCAATAGAGCTATTTTAGAGCCATTTTCAACCAAAGAAAATCTGTATGGAGCCACAAAACATTTTTGTGCCCTATAATGAATGTATCACAATCTATAAATTAGCCTATCAACATTATTAATAGGGTATAAGAAAAAAAAATTTTTTTAACACAAGTAGCTACTTTTCAGTGCGACATAGTTGCATTTTCACTGCAAAAATACAATTTTGTGCTACTTCAAAGAAACTGAAATGTTTATTTCAGTTACAAACAAAATGGAACAATTGCATGATGGAGGGGGGAAAAATATATCTATTAGCATGTTTAAGCCCACTTTGAAAAAGAGTTGCTCTCAAACAATGCAGGGCAGTCTCCTCATGTGCATATTATTTACATTAAGAGTAGCCAGATGTGATAGTATTTGTAACATATAGCAGACAAATAGCTTTAAAAATAGTAAAGGTTAAAAAAAAATTCAATTTCATTCATGTCAAGTAAGCCAGTAGTACTAACAAATGCAGGCTATGGTGCACACATTAAAACACCATCTTTTTTTACTATACAGGAAAAGGTTAAAAGAAATAAACATTGTGCGCTTTCATTTTCATGTTCATCTAGTTTTGTTGTCAAAGCCACGGGGAGCCACTGGAGACGGGCAAAAAAGTTTTACATCTTCTCTAATTTAAATGTTGTTCAGTATGAATGAAAAGCAGGCAGTCAGGATTAATAACACCTGTTATTCCTCCTCCACGTCTTAAATGAGTCATGGGTCAAAGCCTGTCCTCCTGTGCTCGATGAGTGCTTCAGCTGTAGCACAGCAGGAGAGCTGCTAGCGCTTTGCTATCAGACTTTCAGACATCTGGGGCCGGCGTCTGTCCCGCTTTTGTTTTAGATTATCTGTTGATGGGAAACTTTTATTGAACTTTTATTGAGTACACATCGACTGAAATAACGTCTTTTGTCTTCCCTCTTTTGAAAAGTAGGGGGAAACACTAAAGTACTTCTAAAGTGGCCCTGAGAATATACCCACAATATACATTTTTTAAAAATTTATATGAATAGATAATGTCTAAGGATGTCTGTACAGACAAAAGAAAGATGCACGTAGTCCAAATAGTTGTGTAGTATGATTAAGGACTACCAGGTACTCCATTTTAAGTATAGATGGAAATCTCCAATCATAGGATTTTGTATGAACTAGGCTGCGCACAAGCTGTTTCCTCCTAATTACTTTATGTCATCTATAATTATAATTCTTGTTTTACTATGAAATCTTGCTACACAGCAGTTCACAGCATGTTGTGAGCTGTAATTAAAAGATTCACTGCTTTTTCCTGCTTGTTGAATTGGAAAGTCTATGAAATTGAGCTGAAGGCTACATGCTTGCAGGATGTGCCTCAGTGTGACCTGCCTTTGATCCCTGCAAAGGTGGCTGCAAATTGAGCTTTCCTACGGCGTGCTAGCAGCAAGATTTGTCTCTGTGTTATATTTTAGCAAAACACAGCTAGAATTTTTGTGTTCTAACTGTGACCTTGATTTTGTTTTGACTGAACATAAATCAGTCTGACTGAATGTGAGCAAGTCTGACTAAAACTATACTGATTTTGACTTTCTACATTTGTAATAATTACATCTATGCTGACCAGTGGGTGCTTGGATGAGAAAAGAATTCATTTTGCCATTCATCTCACAAAAAAATGGCATTACTAGGGAGAAATAACCAATAGGCTTCGTATCACAAGGTAAATCTATGATTTTAGAAGTTACTTATTTGGAAAGCTGGTTGTGCTGTTCTTTAGTCTTAGGTGACAAAGTTACAGTTAACCTCTAAACTTTCTAAAGTACCTTAAGATTTGGTAATTACAAAGCTTGTTGGTGCACTGTGTAAGTGTCCATTCAGGCCAAGTTTGGATGTGTATATTGGCTTGGAGAGCTGTCTTTGTTCAATAAGCTAACTCACAGAGATCAATGACACCATCAATAACCTACTCTCTTTAAGTTGGCTTACTCACAGGCCAAACAAGATTTTAATACTTGTATTATGGTGTATTGTGTAGGAAAAAATAACTACAGGATAAACCGAACCTCTGAATCTCTGAGTAAATGTCAGCAGTTTCAGCTGACGTGGTGTTCGGGTATTTTGTCCCTTTTGTTTTCCTTGTTTAAAAGCAATCATGGCCTGTGAACACTGACTTAAAAAAGCAAAAAAGATTTTTAAAAAACTAATGATTTTTTTTATGCCACCTCTTATAAAGCCAATTTTAAATCATCAAACATTTCTTTAAAATCTGTTGAAGATTTTAGAATTCATTTATTTGAGAAACTGCTCTCACACCTTCTGCTTTGTTTGAAAGAGAACATTAGAGAGCTTTAGAGAGCAAAACCAAGCAAAATACATCCTCACAAACAGAAAGAGAAAACAAGAATTCGATGTCAGGTTGAATGATCTAGTTAAGCTAAATGGGAATTTAATCTAATTCTCAGGCTGGGTAAAGTTTAAATGAAAATGGTGATGGAGGGAGGCTAAATGAGGGAAGATGGTCCAAAAAAATACCTACTAGTAAAAGGCAGTGTGCTCATACTATCAGAAGTACTTAGTAGGTCACTTTTCTCCCACTTCAATAATAATGTGGAGCCACACTCAAATGCATCTTTGTCAGGATGTGCCTTGATATTCAACCTTGAATACTGCCCACTAGTATGGGTGGAAATTAAGAAAGTGGAGAGGAATACTAGAGTGCCATTAGGACACTGAGTTTATTATGAGAAGGACATTGTTGATGTAACCTTGAGGGAACAAGTCCAGCTAAATAAGCACAATGAATATGCTAAATATGACATGACATGGTTCCAAGGATGAAAACAGAAAGCCTGCTCAGCTGACAGTCAAAATGTAACCTCTCTCTCTCTCTCTCTCTCTCTCTCTATCTATCTATCTATCTATCTATATTTGTGTGTGTGTGTGTATATATATATATATATATATATATATATATATATATATATATATATATATATATATATATATATATATTTGTGTGTGTATATAATATATATACACATATACATATATACATATGGCAACTATGTGTGAGCATTCAGTCTTTTGTGTGAGCAAGCTCCAGTGAAAACTGGCTAAATGAAGTAGGGCAGATGCAGAGCACGACAGCGCTGTTCCTTCCCACTCGCAGGAAAAGAGACTTTGTTAAAGACTAATGATTGTCACTCCATCCCTCACTGAGAGGTAGAGAGTACCTGATGATAATTAACCTTCAACACAATCAGGTAAGACCTCAAAAGTAATATCATACAAACCATAAGAGCTGGGCCATGTATGCAATTACACGATGCAACACATCTGTAAACTAAATGAAATGTAACCAAAACCTCTCTGCTATTATCTATAAAAAGATAAAATGTTGCACAACATTTGACTATTAATTTGGGTTATCTAAGCACACAAGTCTGCTTCCTTCTTTTGTTTAACATAAGCATGTTTAATACAACTTCCCATAGCTGTTTAACAAACAGCCAAACTGACTTTTGCATAACTGAAAATTAGTTCACTTAACCTGAGTGGAAAAAAATCTGTTTTCCTGCATCTGATAAATATTTCATCAACGGATCTTTTCCTAAAAAAAAAAAAAAAAAAAAGCATTGCACTTTGCTGAACAGCTGATACTGATACTTTTAGTTACACCTTGCTGGTACCACATTGGACATCCCTTTGCCTTCAGACCTGCCTTAATTCTTCATTGCATAGATTCAGTAAGGTGCTGGAGACATTCCTCAGAACGTTTGGTGCATATTCTGATGATGACATCACACAGTTGCTGCAGTGGTGTTAGCTGTATGTCTATGATGATTGACCACATCCCAAAGGTGCTCTATTGGATTGAGATCTGGTGACTGTGGAGACCATTTGAGTACAGTGAACTTATTGTCATGTTGAAGAAACCGGTTTAAGATGATTTGAGCTTTGTGACATGGAGTGTTATCCTGCTGCAAGCAGACATAAGAAGATGGGTACATAAAGCGATGGACATGGTCAGCAAAATTACTCAAGTATGCTGTAGCATTAAAACAATGTTGATTTGTAACAAAGGGACCCAAAGTGTGCTAAGCAACTATCCCCCACACCATTAAACCATCACCACCAGCCTGAGCAGTTAATATGAGGCAGGATGGATCCATGCTTTAATGTTGTTTATAGCAAATTCTGACCCTAATGCAAATTCTGTCCCAGTAGATCAGCAGTTTCTGAAATACTCAGATCTTCTGGTACCAACAACCATGCCCCATTCAAAGTCATTTAAATCTTTCTTCCCTATTCTGATGCTTAGTTTGAACTTCAGCAGGTCATCTTGACCGTGTCTGCATGTCTAAATGCACTGAGTTGAACTGCTGCCACATGACTGGCTGATCAGATATTTGTGTTAAGGAGCAGTTGAACATGTGTACCTAATGAAGAGACCAGCAGACACAAGCAGTCCAATAGATTCAAACACTGTCCGTATAAATTCTGACTGACCACAGTCTGAAAGCAGAAATTCTGGAGAAATGGAAACATTCACAGAGGAAACACAGGTCATCAGATAAATTACAGAATCAACAATTATAAATCTTTCAGCAGATGTACTTCCTTCCTCTGCCCGGCCTCTCACCAATCCAGTCACAGCAATTTTGAGCAGAACTCGTATCCAGTTGTGCTGATGTGTTTATCTGCCAGAATACAATGAACATTTCAATAAATACCAGGCTCTTGTTTCTGCAAATGAGTTGTTCACCCTTCTCTCTAAAGCACTGCTACCTTAATTATCATTATTGGTTTTGCTAGATCATGTACCCTTTAAAAAGCTGTAGCAAAAGAAGGCACTTAAATTTCCATAATCATAAATATTTATCATTACAAAATTCTGTATACTATCTTAAATTAGGAATTACTTGAGCATTATCAGTATTGGAGCTAACTGTGGTGCCTTTTTAATAATTGGTGCCTGTGGTAGAAAATAAATTTGCTTATCCTAGTCCAGAGGTCAGTGAATTACAGTGTGTGAGAAAAATATGGCTCATGGTCCAGCTGTAAATGTCACATAAATTACAAGAAGTATGCATATAAACTGGATAATATGAGAACTATTTAAAAGAACTTTGCAAATGATAAGATATAACCAAAATTAAAATTAAGGTCTCCACTGAGTCTCCACTGCAACAATAGGCCAGTGTAGGCCCAAAATATACTGAAAACCTGCTGTAAATCGCTCCACCGTGCACCATATAATCAATGGAACTGTTTTGTAATGCACCCCAGTGCAAACAAGCGAACTCCAGAGAACACAAACAAATAAATAGAAGTCAGTCAGAGGTGAAGTGAGCAGCATTCTACCCATCTCAGAAATGAAACCATGAAGCACAGCCATGAAATTTACAAACGCAAGCAGAGGAGTTGAATTTGACCAAATAAAATTGTGTAATCCACCAGCACTTGCACCTCTGCCTAGTGCAGCACAAAAAACAGAGCCATCAAGCCCAACCTGTGCCACTAAAAATAGAAATCCGGCATCTGTGTGAGAATCCAAGACACCCCCCTACCCCACCCCCGGTCTGAACATCTGTCAGAGACTTTACCTGGTGGCCACTCTGGTGCAGCTGCTATAGGACCTAGAATAACAGTAAATGGAGGCATTAAAAAAAAAACCTGAAAGCACTACTAAAGTCCTCCCAAGCAACAAGCGTCATAACAAAAAAAAAAAATACCAAACCTATGCAAAAGCACAGAAGCTGCACTGTTTAGCTGTGGTTGGCAGGGTAGAAACATTAAAACATTTTGAGAAGAGATGAGGGTGAAACATAAGGCAATTATCTCAGCATTTATTCCACTAGACCCTTTCTACCTGGTTTGTATGCAGGAGACAATTATAATAAAATAAACAAGCATTGATGAGCATCAGTTTCTTTTAATCCGTAAAAGCAATTAGCACTGTTTTAGGAAATTAATTTTAAAAAATCAGACCACTTGATAAGATAAATGATGTCGAACCTTCCACTGTAACATATAAAACATATATATTGAAGTCACTATGGTCAAAAGATGTGTAGTTCCTGTCTTTGTTTTTTGTTTTGTTTAGTTTTTTTTTAGCTTTGCCTTTTCGACCTTAGCTAAATACTTAGCAAGATGCTCATTTTGGCTAATGTTAGCAGTACCCCAGCAGAAAGCCTGCAGCTAATGTAATCACTGGAGTATAAAAGGAAGTCAGAATGGACAGTTATGCACTTACTAAATTCACATTAAACTTTAGTCTGCAGGTGAAGAAGGGATACATGTGTAATAAAAAGGCTGAACATTAAATAAATGCAGCTTAATGGGTTAAGCTTTCCACTGAAAACGTGCATAACGAGCACACTTATTATGTGTTCACATAATCTTGGTGAAAATGACACTTGGAAATCTGACCTAGTCTGTTGACAGGACCTGGATATGACCTGGTTCACTTAACATTACAAACTCAAACAGTAAAGCAAATTGGAGAAAAGGTTATATCCCAAGCTTAGGAATTAATTACATAACTCAGTGAAGGGGTTTTGATTAATTTAACATACATAGAGTATACTTCAAGTAGTTTAATAAATGCATATTTTAGCTGAAAATCATTTTCTTAAGTTTTCTTTCTTAAGCACATAAAAGGCACCTAACTTTCAGAAAGAACCTGTGTTGTTTCAACACATAACACACAACTGCCAACGCACAATCAAAGAACTAGTTTTTAATTGTATCATTAGGTACTTTGTTACTACCAGCCTGCAAACACAAAAACACATCATTTTCTCCATATTCTTTAAGCAAGATGATTCCCAAAGAGCTATAAGTGGATGAGCGGAGGATAAAAGAAGAAGTGTCAGGCCTAAAACAATTTCTACAGCAGATGAACAGTGTCTAAAGCCATGTCTTCAAGAACTAGTAAAAAATCCAGCAAAGACCTGACACAGGACCTGAGGGATATATCTGGCCCTTCAGTTGATCCATCTACTGTTCACTGAAGCCTCATCAGGTCTCAGTGGAAGTGTGGCTGTCAAGAAGCGATTCTTGAGGAAGAGAAACGGGGAGACGAGCCAGCTTACTTAAAATCAGTGGCAACAGGTCTTGTGTAGTGATTAATTCAAACTTGAAATCTTTGGTTTAAATTGTCAGCAATATGTATAGAGGAGGTCAGGAGAGAGGTACAGCAGTGAGTGCTTACAGCCATCTGTAAAACACAGTGGAGGCTCTGTCATGGTTTGGCATTTCAGCCAGTGGTGTTTGGGGATCTTGCCAAAATTGATGAAATTATGAATGCTGAAAAGTACCGTCAGATTTTGATCCACCATGCAATACCATTTGGAAAGTGTCTGATTGGCAGCAGCTTCATTTTTCAGCATGACAACGATCCCAAACACACTGCCAATGTCATGGATTGGCCTCCCCAGAGCCTGGACTCAACATTACTGAAGCAGTGCGGGATCATTGTGACAGAGAACAGAACAAAAGGTAGCAAACATCCAAAGAAGAGCTTTGAATGTCCTTCAACAAGCCTGGAGAACTGTTCCTGAAGACTGCTTAAAGAAAGCTTGCCTCAGAGAGTTCAGGCTGAGTTGAAGAATAAAGACGGTCATACCAAATATTTACTTTCAAGCTTAATCAAATTGTACAAACACTGGCAACCTGTCTAAGGTGGGTGGATATCTGTATTTTAACTACCTGGCAGTACAGACCTGTAATTTGTGTCAATGTTTGTCCCCAAACACTAAATCACTTGGAACAAAACTTCCATTATAACTCACATTGCAGCACAATAAATAGTTCATATGTACCCAGTTTGTGATTATATATAAACTTTTCCAAGACTATCACCAATCCCAGTTATGAGCTGTCAAACTAAAGTGTTCTTTTCAGGCATCAGCTGTAGCACTTGGCATCAAATACTGTGTGAACTTGAATTGCCAAGCTACAGATAAACTTGTGAATGTGAAATTGATTCTGTTGAGCAAATATCTGACTTACAACAAGAGAGACAGCCAGCAAAGCAGTTTGTGGTTATGGATGCAGCATTTATTTATTCTGAGATCAACACAAAGTACTTGAGCTTGCAGAAATGCAAACATCAGCTGGCACAAGCGTGGAACTAACAGGTGGTTACCTTGTGCCTGCCAATCAGGTTTATGGGAAATATTTAAAAAGTTGGTAAAAAGCAGGGTACAAATTATATTATATTAACCAATGAATCACTGCACATCATATTGATCATAATTGACGATAATAAGTAACATTTTTCAACCATCAGGCTGTAAGTAACATCAAAATCTGAAGCTGCTACGGGCAGAGCCAAAAAATAGACACCAAACTGAACCACAAGGTGGTGCTAAAAATGAGTACATGTGTTTCCTCAGCCATCTCCCTCTGTGTGTGTGTCTCATTTCAGCATCACGTTCAATCGTCATAATTAATAAATAAACAAATAAATAAATGAGTTCAAGTCTACACTCCAAGTCTGTTAAGAGCATAAATCAACATTTAACTAGCTCACAGTAGCCAGGCTATTGATCACACCCTAGGCGAATTTAACACTTGATCTGTATCACCCTCACTTAAAGTGAATACTTTATCTGCGAGCCTTCCTCTCATTCGTCACGACTGAAACGTCTGCGACTTCTGCCTCCTACCAACACAATGATTTGTGATTGTTTATTGAGCCACTAAGCCGCGCTCTCAAGTCACTGCTGCACAAGGACAGTTTCCATTCAGCACAGCATGCAACAATTAGGCTACAGTTCACCAACGCGACTGGCTCACAAAAACCCAGCAAAAGCCAGGCTAGTGAGGGGGTAGATATTACCAACTTTAGTGTTTGGAATCAGCCAGGTGAAAACGTCGTTTAAGTAGTGACCATAGAATAATCAGCGTCTCAACTTCTGCACAAAGACCCAGCAGCATTAAATGTTTAGTCATTCATTGCCGCAGCTTACAGCTTTTTAAAACTGCCGTTAAACCCGTTAAGAAGGGTTTCTGTGCTGTATTTATTGCTCTCCTCAAACGCTTTCAAAAAAATAATCTTAATAACCAGTTTCCCTTACCTGTGCTGCGTCTTGTCAGCGTTTCCAATATTCTCTCTTACTTTTGTATTATGTCCGCTGCCCAGAAATACGTCTATTTGCAAGAAAAGCGTAATTGAAGTGTAACTCAATTTTCCTCTGTATAGTTCACTGGATCTTGTTCCGCGTCTCCCTCCACCACCGAGACTCCCTGGGCAGATAAATGGGCAGATAAAATGCGTTACCGATACGATCAAGAACAGTCCAGTTAAATCTGATCTTTGGATGACCAAATCATTTCCCGCTTTATAGGACACTTGCAGTACTCAGTGGAAAAGCAGCCACATCCCCATTAGTTGGAAAATCCCTCCTCCTCACTTTATCTCCCGAAGAAAAGCAGTCTTTTTTTTTCTCCCCCTCCACCGGCGAGCAGTTTTATTCTCCCTGCTCAGCCTTTAAAAACCAGTTGCCTTAAAATCTGATAGGCCGGCTGAACTGCAAGGTCTGTCTGTTGGGATTATTCTAACGGCACCGGTGATGCTGCGTATCCCGCATCCCACTTAGGGGCTGCCGCTGAGGGAAGAGCGCGGAGAAAAAGCCAGGGAATGATTGCGCTTTGTGCGGTGTTCCTCCAAACAAACGTACCTGTGAGACACAGTCTGTAGAAAACACCTCTTTTACATTGTGCAGTATGCTAGACGTATTCATGTAAAGTCGGCTGTATCCACTCCGGTCCGGTGGAAAGATGCAGGGCAGACTGATAGAGGTGCGGGCGAAGTCTCCCCTTTTCCTCATACGCGCCGCCGCGCACACGTTCACAGAGGGTTTTTTTTTTTTTTTTTTTTTTTTTTTTGTGCCCTCCTCACACAGCGGCTGATCAGACGTGAAAAGGAAGATGCTCGAGACTCTTAATGCATTTAGCAGCGTGGAAAAAAAATCCGTGTGACAACGAAAGGGTCATCTGACATTACACATAAAGAGGGAAAGTCTATCTTATTTATGTTACTGCAATAATATAATTTTAACACCGGGTAGGATTAATGCAATAGGCAAAAAGCATAAATGTGAAAATGATCTTTTTTTTTCTCTCCATCATTGTTTTTCTTATCTGCTCACTGGTTTCTGGGGGGTGCTACAATGTAAACAACCTTTAAAAATATGATTTTAACCCACTCAGCTATAAATCATCAACATGAGACCGGCAATAAGTTTTCCACACTTCCTGAGCAGGTGAAAAGTATGTAGAAGAGTTTCTACTGACCTTATCGCCAATCCACTAACGGTCTACAGCTTCGACTTGCACTTCTGCATCTGTCAGGGTGTGTGTGGTTTTAATGGGTGAACAATAAGGTCACACTGCTGCTTTGCCTTGCCCTTTGTCTGGCTGGTGGGTTAGGATGTTTTTCAAACATCTCAGCCACTCATCAACACTCCACAGTGGTCACCAGTTCACTGCGCAGTGGGAGAAATGGCGAGCTGCGTTTAAAAGGATGTCACTTCTGTAACCCCCACCCCAGATGAATCACGGGCCCGGTGGCAGTGCAGTGGACTTAAATGTCTGTTTAAACACCAAACGCTTTAGTGCAAGGTGAAGGTTGATGTAATTGCTCATGGGAGCTGAGGAGGGACAGATGAGAATAATGTCTTGACATTTTAACCCCACCCTCAATGCGCCCACCAATCATGCCACATTGTCATCATAGTGGAGAGGCTGCTGAGAAATGCTGAAGAGCAGCCATAAAAGAGAATTTCCTGCACTCTCACAATTGTGTCACGTACAGTCACATGGGAGGGAGAGGGAGAAGTTAGGGAAATTTTTTCCCATGATAGGAGCAACGGGATACTTTTTAGTTGCATTGCTTTCGGATTTCAGATTCTCGGGGGCTGCATTTCTTAGAAATCACTTGGAGGTGTGTTTAGATCCAGGCCCAGGAAGAAGAGCGACTGAATGAATTTTATGCACAAATACCGTAGCACAGTTACCATATCCCGAAGTGCATTATCACTAGTGTCATTTGCATACCACACAGTCAGCTATGTGTTGAGTAATTTATGATCTATTATTGATGAAAAATGAAATCAGCATGCTTAAAGTGGGACTCAATGAAGTGGTACCCATCATCCACATTCCATTATATGTGGCCAGAATGGAAATCTAATAGGATATTTACGTCTAGTAATTCGGGCTGAGACTTGATATTAATTTTTCATAAGCCCCGCGGGACAAACACAAAGCTATGCCGAATATGTATTTGCTACACTCTAAACGCATTGGCTAAATCACTGTTATTATCTTGCCCATCGGGGGTTTGTACCTGCCAACACAAAATCCAATCAGCACAGGCTGATCTGCCATTCGGCAACAAGGAGCATGGGCCAAGCAGTTCTTCAGAGATATACAGATGCAGCAGAACCTGCATCCTTTTTTTTTTTTTTTTAAATTCCAGGCACACTTCTTTCCTGTGTCAGAAGCCAGCTCGTAGTTAGTGACAAAGAGGGGAGACAAGACAAGATGAGAACAAACAAAAACAAACACAACGTGTGAGGAGTCACAGTATCAGGAATGTTAGTGGTGAATGAATAAGTAAGAATGTGGTGGAGGTGTCAGTGGAAAGCCAATTACAAAACCAAAACCAGGAGGTGGAGATTTTAGGAAGGAGGCAGAATGTTTATTTACTGGAGCTCTACTGTATGTATGTGTGCCCATACTGACCTAATGGCACTCCATTCCTGCAGACTCCTGCAGGAGGAAACCCTGCAGGGACCACAGAAAGAGGAAGGGCCATAATGATGTGAACCTGATGCCTACTGTACAATACCTACAAGGCAACTCGATCAGCAACAGTTTGGTTGGAGATTCATGCTAGCAGCAGCTAGTACAGCCCTGAGCCACTAGCCTCAAGCAGAGATGGAGGTGATGAGCGAGCTGCAGAGGTCTGGTCTTACTCCACACTGGAGACATTGTTGGTTTTCAGACTTGTAGTCCTCATCCTCAATTGACTAAACTGACATCTCCTGAGGCAATTATTAGATTTCATGGAAGTTCCTCCACAACCACTGAAGCCTTAATACTGCTGTCTCACATAGCCCATGTAATACTACTTCCTATTTATGGCAGGTAAAACTGATGGAGTACCCTTTGAAATTCCTGTTGTGTGGGGTGACTTCTTCAAAATGTGCATAAAATGCAGAGCAATGGTTTTATACACAGAAAATAACATAACTGCAACAAGTTCAATAAATGAATAAACTAAAATATTTAAAAAAATAGGTTTAAGGAGCTGTTTTGCTCACATTGCTGGATTTCATTTTAGTTTTGCTATTAATTAATATTATACTGACCACTGGTTTCCAACACACTGCAGTCTACTTCCACCTGAGAGAGAGAGAAAAAACCTCCACTCTGATTCTATGATTTTTAATAACAGTTGGCCCGTTTCAAAGTTCATCTAATCAAAAGCTTTAAAAAGAGCACCATTATATTTTTAGGAAATTTTAACATCCCCATTCTGTCAAAAGCCATTTCAATATTTTATTGATCACTTTTAAAATATCCGTAGGTCTTCTTTTGCTGTATTTCAGACCTTTAAACCTCATGTGAGGTAGTCTCTTGTCTTTGGGGTTGAATTTCCTCAGGCTAAACTGAACACAAAAAGAGAAGAGGGATGCCTTTAATCTTCTAATATTGCTTCTTCTTTTCTTTTTTTTCTTTGTTGTATTTGGCTTTCATGCTTTCATAGAAAAAAATCACGTTTGGATAAAAAGCAAATGTGAATCACATTTATTAGTAAGTTGTTTTTTTTTTCTTTCTTTCTTTTGCTGGTTCCAAATCCAGAATGGATGCTATGGCTGTAAAGCAGTAGCTCATACAGAGTTTGATTAAAAATTTATACTGAAGTCAGAGCATGAGTTAAATAACAACTTAATTTACAACTTTAAATCTTCAGAACAACTCGTATGAATACCAAAAGTCCAAATATACCCCCCAAAAGTTGCCCAGTCACTTTTTTACACACTGTGTGTCAACATTGAGTTCCCCTTCCAACTACCACCAAAAGACATTTTATGAAAGCAAAATATAAATTCAAATGTATCATTTTTGAAGCAAGATATTACTGCTTTAAATTTTCCGTTTTCAAATTTGGTTCGTGAACATACTAGTGGAGTCACACCCACTTCATATTAGAGGACATGAGATGAAGCAATTCCAGCATTGCTGACAGTCAAGCACTGAAGACACATGAAAACGTGCAGTCAATTGTTGCACAGGTCAGAGCAGCGCAGTGGTAGATAGCTATTCAGTGTCCAAACAACCACTGAACAAGGCAAATTTTCTGTGCGGAGCTGCGGCTTAAGAGTGCTCAGAACTTGAACCGCCATATCTGATGTCCCATTTCAGCCACAGCCACAGAGGTGTGCATCTCCTGAAGTGAAACAGAATGTTAACGCGGCATGGAGAAAAAAAAATCCTTAACTGTGGCTGAAAGTCTGACTTGTGGAACCGGCACACTGACAGCTGCATAACATTTGCCAAGACACTGTGAAGTATGCTTTACTGACTAACATCTAGCGTTGCACCGGCACTCTGGAACAAGTCACTGGAGTGAGATGGAAAATCAGCCATGTAAAAAGAGACCTGTTCATAAATATAATGATTCAAGCAATCTGAGAGTCTCAACCAGCTGTCATCAATGCAAGTGGACTCTGTATGCTTTTGTTTATGTTTGCACGCTCATGTGTGATTCCAAACTAGCCATATTTGCTTGAGAGCCATTTTGTAATTAGACAGTACACTAGCACTGCAATAAGCATTATTGATAGTCTTAAATCCCCAATGAGCTGCAGCAAAGTGTGGGTGGGATGTGAATAAGGCTGCTGATGCTGATATGGCAGGACAAGGGTACAGTCACCTCACTATGATGCGAACAAGGGTGCGTGGTGCAACACACAAAGAATGACACATTTATGCTGAAGCCAGGCTGTGGGTGCATTTCTGCTGGTGTATCGACTGAAGGAAGCTGGCAAGGTGCACTAACAGGGAATAAAATTTACTGACAAATCAGAACATGGATTGTCAGCAATTTCTCTCATTAGCATTCAAAGCGTCATTCTATTGACAACTGTTTTGGCATCTACTCCCTTGTACACTCGTCAGCCTGAGAGGTTCTTTTTCTGTGAGGACTGAACTCTGCACTTAACTTTGCTAACTAGAATCAAATACCGCTCATCATGCTGAGTAAATTTGGTGCACACTCATTCTGCGGGTGGATTGTGTTCTTTTCAAACAGCTTCTCACTACGAGCAATGGGTGCATACATGAACTGACAAAGACCATGCAGTTTTGGTTGCTGAGCTTAACAGATTTTCTTACTTAGCGCTCTTCTCACTTGTTTGAAATGGGCTCGGAAAAAAGTCACTTTTTGTTTGCCTGTGAGGATTTAGGGATATTTGATATTTGAGTTTTTAACTGGCAAAACCCATCTCCCACCCTCTGAGAATGTTAACTCTGACCATTTAGTGATGAATTTTTAATGTTATTGAGAAATACTTCAGTGTTTAAACCAAATTTTTATAGCTTTTGAATGCACTGTAAACAGTTACTGGACACTTTATTAGGTATGTCTTGCTAATACTGGGTTGGACCCCCTTTTGCCTTCAGACCTGCCTTAATTCTTCATGAAAGAGATTCAACAAGGTGCTGGAAACATTCCTCAGAGATTTTGGTCCATATTGACATGATGGCATCACAGTTGCTGCAGATTTGTTAGCTGCACATTCACGATGTGTTCCACCACATCCCAAAGATGCTCTGTTGGATTGAGATCAGGTGGCTGTGAAGGCCATTTGAGTGCAGTGAACTCACCGTTATGTGTGAGAAACCAGTTTAAGATGGTTTAAGATTTCTGACATGATACAAAGTCCTGCTGGAAGCAGCCATCAGAAGATGGGTACACTGTGGACATAAAAGGGTGGACATGTTCACCAACAATACTCAAATGGGCTGTGGCATTTAAACAATGCTGAATATATCCCCTATACTATTAGACCGCCAGCAGCAGCAGCAGCCCAAACCATTGATACAAGGCAGGGTGGATCCATGCTTTCGTGTTGTTTGTGCCAAATTCTAACCCTGCCATCTGAATGTTGCAGCAGAAACCACAACTCATCAGACCACGCAATGTTTTTCTGGTAAGTTTGTACAAATTGCAGCTTCAGTTTCCTGTTCTTAGCTGATGGGAGTGGCACCTGATGTGGTCTTCTGCTGTCTTGCCTTCCTATCAGCTCTAAGCAGTCTGGCCAGTGTCCTCTGACCTCTGGCATCAACAAGGCATTTTCACTCAAAGAACTGCTGCTCACTGAATATTTTTCTGTTTTTCAGGCCATTCTCTGTAAACCCTAGAGATGGTAATGTGGGAAAATCCCCATAAATCAGCAGTTTCTGAAATCCTCAGACCAGCCAGTCTGGCACTAAAAACCATGCCACATTCAAAGTCCCTCAAATCACCTTTCTTCTCCATTCTGATGTTCAGTTTGAACTTCAGCAGGTCATCCTGACCATGCCTAAATGCATGGAGTTACTGCTGTGTGAACAGTTGTACCTAACAAAGCGGCCGGTGAGTGTATGCGTCATACTGCTTGGAGAAAGGCAGGGAAGAAGTCTCTTTTGATGCTGTACAAAGTTGACGTCCTTTCTTGTACAAAGAGAAGTTCATTCTGAAATGCCACGCTGACTTTATGACACACAGACTCCCCCAACCATCCTTGAGCTGGGATGTTTTACTTTTCCTGGCAGTCAATATGTGTGTTATTGAGGCATGCATGTATTTGTTCCAGTAGAATCTTTGCAAATAAATAAATAATCAGTCTCCTGTTGCACAGATGGTTTTTCTGTATTTCATACTCCTCAGGGATGATCAGCTTTCAGTCACACTCCACCTGTCAGAGCCCTTTGGGAATAAAAGGATAAGAAAATGTATCTGGTGCCTCATAGATAAGAACACATCCATAAATACAAACAGGTGACAAATTAAAGGAAAGATCACCATCATATATTTCTTAGGGAGTTGATGTGCCACCACAGGACACTGGAACAGCTTCAAGCCGCAGTTTAATTGATTCTTGGAGGTGTTTTGATGACACACTGGTCCAAAATCTCCCATTGGTGTCGCTTCGAGATCTGGAGACTGCAAAGGCTATTGCATATCAGTGACCCTGCGTGAGTAGTAACTTACTAACTAACAAGGTTAGAATTTATTTATTTTTAATAACAGGATAAAGATGAATAACTTTGAAATGATTTGCAGTCACTTTTCCCACACACACACACCATCAAGAGACTGCCTTTACTGTAAGGGTTAAGGGTTTTCCTTAAATTTCTCACCTGTCTTTATTTGCATATATTGTAAATGCAAAACCCTCAGTATCCACCTGTGCGTGACCACACACGCACAGCAAGTAAACCCTCCACCTTGGCAGCTGTTTGCAATAGAGATTTACAACTTTCAGCCCCTAGTGGTTCAACACCTCTGTTTCCCCCATGTGCCAGTACAGTTTTAGACATGGCACGGCCAGCTGGTAAATATTCATCAGCTATGAATCAGACCACTGCTGCACCGGTGCAGCGCTGCTTTGTTGATGTGTCAGTTTGTGTGGGTTGGTGCCCATGTGCGTGCACACGAATGCTCTTCACACCGCATCACCTTCCATCCCCAAAAGACCGCCTGTATTGTGCATTGTGTGACCAAGTGGTGCTGTTCATTTCACATCAGCTAACAGGATAGATCCTCCTCTTCTCTCAGACTGACAGCAGGGTAATAGCTCTGGCTTTCTTCCAGTGGCCAGTGAGAGATGAGAAGACATAACATGAGGGATGAGAGAGAGAGGAAAAAAAGAAAGCGTGTGTAATAAGGGATAAAACAGTGAAGAAGAGTTAAGTGACATGAATGTGGAGCAGCTGACTCCTTGTCCATTTTAGTGCCAAAGTCAGGGTAACCCAAACTCTGACTGTATGTGACAGTTTTGAAAGCAATCATACAGTAATACCAACGTCGCCCACATCTGAATTGCACATGCTACAGCGGATATGTCTCCTTGTAGAGTAGTTGCTGTGGAGTGTGAGGAGGGCCGCCCAGGGTTACGTGCTCTGCTTTGACAATTTTGTCGCTTGTAGCAAACCATTACCGGAGCACACAGAAGAGCTATATTGCACTCAGCTAAGGAGAATGGGCAGTTAAGTGTTTCGCTTAACTGGCAGGAGAAATGAGCAATGAGGACAGGTGGGAGCGTTTAAGTGACGGTAATAGTTTGAGGAAGAGCTCCAATCACTGTTCGAGGGCACCTGGCAAGTGGGGAGGCCATACTTGAGTTTGTACACAAGCCCAAAACTCTCACAACTGTCCTTGTGAATGAGTAAGATCAAATAGTGATGTCTGGGAAATTAATAAGTCAAAAAAATAATTTTGTTATGAGTGCTGTTCAGCTTTTGCTGCCCTTTTTATTTATTTATTTTTTTTTAGGAACAAATAATCAGATTACACCAACGAGCCAAAACATTATGACCACACCTGCCTAATATGCTGTTGTTTCTTTCCATGCTGCCTAACAGCTCAAGGCATGCAGTTGTCTGGCCTTATTGATTTGAACTCTGTTATTTTCTTGGGGTCAGCACACTTACAATGAGAACTGACTGTTCACCTACTGTCTAGTAGTTATATCCTTGGCACGCATCACAGAGATGACAAACGTGATTCACTTCATCTTTTTACGTGGTCAAAAACTCGCGGTTCATCTGTGCATGACTCAAGTAGGTGCATCTTTGACCCAGAAAAAAAAAGAAAGTCAGTTTGAATTTAGTAAGATTCACCTACAGGTTAACACGCAGATGCATCAGTTCTGACTCTCATCTCTATTTTCCCTTCCCTGTGGAGAGAGGGTTTTTTTTTTTGTAATCAGAAAACAATGCAATAGCCAGCTGCACTCTGTGACTGCCAAGTCAAGACTTCCATAAACAGAGATATCAAAAAGAACCATTCCATATCAGATAAATACGTTGTCTATGCTTGTTTAAGGGAATAGTGATATGAAGCGTATCATTTCAGATAAATACATACGAAGCCAGAGTTATTTTCAGAGCTGAAAGAACCTTTTATTCAGTTTTCAAGGTGAAAATGGTAATGCAGGAGCCTCTCTGTGGGCCACAACTTAATAATCCATTCCTTACCCCCCGTCAAATACTGCCCCTGTGAACTAGTTTGGCCAGATTAGCAGGGCTCTTGACTGGAGTCATTCTCTCGCCGAACCCCTGGGTGAACTTCTGCTCCAGTAGGTCTTGAGAGACAGCTCACCTTCAGGCCTTACCAGGGATTATTAGCGTCCACTGAATTCATGCCCTTTTCAAAAGCCAGCAGGATGCTGTCAGATGTGTTAAAGCTGACGGCAGGAGACCCTCTTGGATGTTCCAAACGACTAGTTTAGGGGCTTCCAGCCCGTGGAGAGAATCCCAACAAACGACCAAACAAAAGAGTCATTTTCAATTCCAGTCAGGTTTTGTCTTTGCTTACTTAGTTTTTTTTTTTTTTGAAGTAGATTCATTCCTTCCTGATGGTGGCATTAGTATAGGAACATTATTGATTAGCACTCTGCAGGAGCGTGTCTGGTAGATTAAATCACCTGACCCCAGCTTGGACTCTGAGCATCCATGCTGGGCTCTCAGTTGTGCATTGCTTATCTAAAGCTAAGATGCAGGTGGAGTTGTGGAAAGTTGGGTGAGGTGAGGCCAGTCTTCCCAGTCACACTGCTGCATCAACTCAAATGAAGCAAGGGCTCAGATTTGCCTTAAAATGCCCTTTGATGATAAAGTTTGTGTAATTTTTAAATGTTTCTTTAAAATTTGTGATGGTGGTTCTATTTTGAAGAAAAAAAAAAATTAAGCAATCAGTGTTCATAATACCCCATCATAATACTTTTCTGCAATAGCATCAGAGTGAGAGATAATAGGAAATAAGCAGGATTAGACTGAGGTCAGAAGAAGCTCTCCTGGTCCACATTTTTAAACTCTCTCTATCTCAGTTAATTTAACCTTAGAAATTAGCTTCTGGCTTCTTAAGCAGCTTCACCGCTACCCGGGAAATATGCTCTCTTACATCTTACATGACCTTTTCTCTCTCACTCTTTTTTTTTTTTTAATCCACAGTTTACAAATACTGCCAATGTAAAACAAACCTGTTCTGCTTCAAAGCTCATGCAAAATTCATGCTCATGCTTAAAACATAAACCGAGCCAGTGGTGGGGTAGCAGCAACTCATAAGAGGACAGCATGTTGTAATTATGGATGTGGGCTTTAAAGAACACTGCCAGCGCCTGCTTGTACTGTACCCGCTCACCAGGAATGAACGCACAATTCAGGAAGCAATGTAGGCTCCATGCAAGAAGGAAAGACTCATGATTCCTAGATGACTCACGCTTAGTGATTCATGATGACTAGGATTGTACTCATATTTTCATTTTTTTTTTTTTTTTTTTTTTAAAAAGGGGAGGATGCCACACACTCTGCTTTCAGCACAGTCAATATATACGTAATGCTCATATAACCCTTCACTTCTAAGTATGCTTTTTAATAAAATGTTAGCACACCAGCAGCTGCTTAAAGAAGCCATAAATATATTGTACCTGCTGGCATTCAGCTAAGACAGATCCATCGAGGTAAATACCTTAGATACATACTTCAAATAAATAATCTGACATTTTTCAAGCTAAGCTGATCTGATGTAGGATATCTATTTAACATACAGACTTGGTTATGACATCAATCTCCCTATTCATGTCTTGGTAAGATGGGGAATGAAAAAACCACAATCTTCCTTTAATATCTAAAATAAAGCCTAATTCTACCATGGTGCTCTGTTTTGAATTACCACCCTCCCTATGTGTTTTGATTATAGAAGCAATGAATTAAGAATAATGAATGAGTAATCATTTTCTCCTCTCAACCAAATCAAGCATCAGTGCGAGTGTGGCAGGCGCCGTTCATTGCTGTCACATACTGTATGAGAGGGCCTATTGCATGCCCAGAGGACACAGAGCAGCTGACTCCAGCCATATGTCCATTAGCCCCACTTAAAGCTTTTACATCTTGCTTTTGTTTTCATGGCTGAGAGAAAAGTCTGCTGCCTTACTGACCTGGCCAACCAGAGGCAGCAGCTGTGTACTTCGTCAGCTCTGGTTATCAAAATCAGCAGAAGCGTGGCTGCCAATAGTGCCATCGATTTCTGCCGTGGCTCTGAGGTACTTTAAGCCCGGGTGTGGTCCCAGGTCACAGCTCAACAGCTCAACGCCTGTGTGCTGCTCTCTCCGGTTTCTCTTTCACAGCAGACTGAACCGGGGAGCCCAGTGCCAGCTGGCCTGCCTGAAGCTTTTTAGCCAGATACTCCATCAAATTGCGGTGTCGTAATTAGACAGGGTTAACACCGAGCCAAGCAACGCCAAGCCACAGGTGCCTATTCATTATTGGACAGGTTGATTAAAAAGTGTCCCGCTGCAGCAGCAGTCACTGAATAGGTTGAGGTATCCTCTTCATTGTTAGGCATGCATGAATCTGCTTTCTCAGTAGCACATTTTTTTTTAAACATATTGCTCACATTTAAAAGGAGTCAGTTCATTCATCTCTCAGCATTGGCTTAACGCATCCTCTCCACGGCTTGCCTGGCTCATTGTTGTGCTTGGGACACAAATTACTCCAGAGAGGCCATGGATTAACCAGACTGCGGATGGTGCATTGATCTTCAGCCCAATCCATCTGATATTGGCTTCTGCTCGATGGAAGGGGAGAAGAGCAGCATGAGAATCAATCGCATAAGGTCACGGGCACTGTTTGAGAAACAGCTTATTATTGAGGTGACTTTTTTGGCAAGAAAAAAAAAAAAGTCTTTGATCGAGTTAAATCATTTCCAAAAACATCTTGTTTGGATTTGATGCAAAAAAAAAATATATATATAATGCAAATGTTTAAGATAAAATAAACTGTCAAAGCCCAGTGGAGGGGGTGAGAAAAACAAACTACTTATTCTGGTTTGACAAGCAGGTGCAAACACCATCCCTCTCTCCCCTGAAAAGAGGAGAGAGAATAGCCGTAGCCATAAATCACAATCTGAATAGCTGATTTTTTAAAATTCCACCATAACTTTTTTCTAAGCTGTTCACATTCTTTTCTTCTTTATTTATTTATTTCCTCCACGGTTTGAAATGTAATAGCCTTTGATGAGCGCCACAAAACTAGTCAGTGATATATTGCCACAGAAAAACAACCCTGCTGCGCCTCCGCTAGAAAACAGCTACACAGACGTAATGGAGGAAGATAACTAATTATTTTGTTGACTGATCTCAAGTTTGACCTCACGCAATCTTCACACTGGTGACTGACTGTGTATTGTTAGGAACAGCAGCTGATGATGCCGTGCGCGTGCGTCACGCTGCGAATGAATACCGATGAACATCCGACATCCGAGCAAACCCGTCAAATGAAGCGCAGACATTAAAGGAGGAGCAGCATTCAGCGCGCGAAAACTTCAACACTGATTGGGTGGTGTCGCTGAATACCGCCAGCTGTAGCAACCAGTTATGCATCAACTAACTAGGGCAGTCCCATACAGTGATATAAACTGAGCACTGGCTGGTGACAGATGAGCTGTAAACACTGTAGGAGTATATATCCTCAACAGAAACGTTATTGAGATACATGAGAAAATCTCTGGGGACAGTGACATTATCTCACGCTGCCATGTATTGGGTCTGTTGGGGTATATTAGTCAGCAAGCAGTCAGTTGAGTGTGGAGCATGGGAAGTGGACCAAAAAATAAGACTGACTCTCTTTGACAAGCGCCAGATTCTGATGGTTAGTTGACTTCAAAATGCAAGTCTTGTAGGGTGTTCCTGATTTACAGTGGTTAGCACCTGCCAAAGGTGGACCAAGGAAGGACAACTTGCACAATGATGTGAGTACTGGCTCTAACAAAAAGGTTTCAGAACACCAGGATAATTCAGGGGTCATGCTGACCTCTGTACGCCATCGAAAACACTTACGATAGGCACACGAGGATCAAAGCTGGTCTTCTGAGTCGATCTTCCTTTAACATCTTGCGGAAAGCTTTGTGTTTGTGCTTTGTTTACTTTGGGAAGAGATTAACTGTGGGAAAATGGCAAAGTGTGAGTAATATTCTGCTGGGAAACCTTGAATCCTGGCATTCATGTGAATAATGCACCACCTGCATAAACATTGCTGCAGACACCCCGCCATGTTATCTGTATTACTAATGGCAGTGGGCTCTCATTCAGGAATTGTTCAGAAATGAGCTTGGAGGAATTCAAGACTTGGCCTTCAACTTACCCAGATCTCAATCCATTTAGCCATCTGTGGGATGTGCTGGAAGACCAAGTCAGATTCATCAAAGCCTCTCAGCTTACAAGGACATTACTTGGACGTCTTAAGAGGTCTTAGAGAAACGAGTCCTCAACAGGTCAGGTGGTGTACGACAGATCGGTTGCATGTGTAGATGTTCACACGGGACCTTGATCTCAGGTGTCGTTGAGAATGTGATGTTTGCAGAGCCGTTTGTGGAAGTGTGGGTAAAAAAGCTCCTGTTTGTTCCTGTCACAGCCGAGTTATTTAGTCAAGCATCCTTATCTTAGAATTAAGCCCCGTGGCAACAACCATAATGATGCGCTCCACTATAATCATGAGCTGGAGTTCTTTGTGTTACACGGCATCAGGTAAACACATCAAATCCTCAACTTGATTTTCAACCTTGAGCATGTATCCAAAATGTATGCAAATCAGCATCCGAAACCATGTGGGTGAGTGTGTTCTGTTAGGTTTTTATACTATATTTAAAGGATGACACAACTTGAAAGGCCTAGTGGGTGAAAAATGAGAAAAACAACAATGTGGGTCTTCTGCTTTTGGCTGCCAGCAGGGCCAATTTTGGTTTCCTGCAAAAGTATAAAGCTTCATTTTTCCTGCCTGTCTCGCAACTCTGTTGCATAGCGGAAGGCACTGAGGAGGAAGGGTCGTCTTATCGGAGCTTGACCTGATTTGCCCTCCTGAAAGGCTCCGCTGTGAGTGACACCTCTCTCCTCTTTGTCTTCGCCACTCCAATTAGCTCGATGACAGGTGCATGTGGAGAAACGAGACAATCAATTACCATCCCCTTTCGTCTGTCTCTGTCCTCTCCTCATCTTCCCTCTGTCTTTATCACACCCTGCCCTCGCCACTTCCTTTCTATTACTCTTAATTTATTGGCTTTTCTCCCTTTTTTTTTTTTTTTTTACCATTTATACCTCATGTGGATTCACATTGTCTCCTCATAAGATATCCTCTCTCTCATTTTCCCTCTCCTCTCTCTCACTGCAGCAAGCTGACAGTCGGGCTGACGGAGAGAGAGAAAGAGGGAGCGTGTCATTCAGACTGTGAGGCTTCATCCTGTTTTTCCACTCAGACACACTTTGCAAAATCACTGCCAGACACAAGACGACTACAGGTAGCAGTAAACCTCAACAAAGTCACAATAAATACGCAACAATCCTCTGTGGGATCCTCTTGACTGCGGCTTTGTCTCATTATGGGGGCCAACAAGATTCATTTCTTGGGCCATTTATTTGTCAGACGCTGGAGTCAAATATATGTGGGAAATCAATAGGCACCCTAGGTTATTTAAAACACTGATGTCACTGCAGGTTTTAGGGTGGGTCTTCTCCACATGAAGTTTAATGGTGGAAGTTTGCCACCTGCTGGTAATGAACACTACCTCCTCTGGTGTCCTTGATCAAATCTCTCTAATGGTTTCTTTACGACAGCTCACCCACTCTGACATTTAGTGCTGGCAAATGTCTAGAAAAATATATTTGATTCCGTTAAAAGTCAGACGTGTATTTGTCTAAGAAGATAACATCAAAGTGGTCCAAACTGTCTATGCCATCCACATTTCAAACCCAGTTTTCAATTGTCAAGTTTCTTCATGGGGTAAAAGATCTGTAACATTTCATGCGTCATTCAGTTTTTGTTACTCGCATACAGGATGTCATCTGCTGAATGTTTTGAAGGTTCGAGCCTCGCATTCATTCGCAGCTCAGTGAATTCCTACAAGAATACTTTCAATCCAAATGCTCCTGCTGTCAGATTAAATTCCAAGTCCAATTTACTGATTTGACTAACTTTAAATTGGTTTATTTAAGCTGTCTTTGAAAGCAAGGGACTTCAGAGACCATACCTGTAGCTTATAACACACACAAAAATTGATGGCGCTTAATGAAAAAGCCACTTCGGAGACTTTTAACTGTAACATGGCAGAAGGCGACAATGCAAAGAGTTAAGGAGCATTCTCACAAGTTACTATTTTTGTTACCAAACCAGACACATTTTAACTACACTACACATGGAATCCAGATAACATACAGTAACAGAACAGCTGCTTCAGGTTTGTACATAATCTGAATCTGCAGCTGACAAAAAAACTGCACTGGAGTGAAAATTATAATGAGCCTCTAAATTGTCTGAAGTAGCAAAAGTAGGAAAATTTTAGTCTTCAGTTTTTAGCAAAATTAATTTACTCTCCACTGCTGTTTACAAAAATCATTTGATAAAACTAATTTATTCATATTAGTTAACTAATAAATTAATTTGCCATGTCGCTTGGGTAGTAATTATTTGTTTCCTGAAATAAATGAAGTTTCATGAATGAAGCTAGCTCTACTTAATCCTTAAATTCTGTGACGACATTCTACAACTCGAATGCTGCATTAGGACCAATTTAGGTATATTAACCCCCCCCCCCCGCCTTATTCACTGAGAATGTTTTTTCTTGCAAAGTTGGCATGTTATATCTGAAAAAAATTATTTTATAACCCCATTTAAGTGGCTTAAGTGGTGTACATATTTGCCAAACATGTTGAACGTTCCTAGATAAGACAGGAGGAGATAACAATCCCTTTGGGATTGCGTGAGGAAAGGCATCTGCTGTACAAAGCAAACACGTGGAGCTACCCCTTGTCAATAAAGGAGCAGCTGAAAGTACTTTTAGATTAATTTTATTTTAATTCTACCTGGATTTCTGTTATAAAAAGGAGAAATAAGGAGAGTGAATACTTAGAATCATCAGTTTTCTAAATAACTAATGCAAATAAGTGCTAATGTTGCTTTGTATGTAAATAACTGTCATTGCATTCTCAGCCTACAGGGGTTGGACAATGAAACTGAAACACCTGTCATTTTAGTGTGGGAGGTTTCATGGCTAAATTGGACCAGCCTGGTGGCCAATCTTTATTAACTGCACATTGCACCAGTAAGAGCAGAGTGTGAAGGTCCAATTAGCAGGGTAAGAGCACAGTTTTGCTCAAAATATTGCAATGCACACAACATTATGGGTGACATACCAGAGTTCAAAAGAGGACAAATTGTTGGTGCACGTCTTGCTGGTGCATCTGTGACCAAGACAGCAAGTCTCTGTGATGTATCAAGAGCCACGGTATCCAGGGTAATGTCAGCATACCACCAAGAAGGACGAACCACATCCAACAGGATTAACTGTGGACGCAAGAGGAAGCTGTCTGAAAGGGATGTTCGGGTGCTAACCTGGATTGTATCCAAAAAACATAAAACCATGGCTGCCCAAATCACGGCAGAATTAAATGTGCACCTCAACTCTCCTGTTTCCACCAAAACTGTCCGTCGAGAGCTCCACAGGGTCAATATACACGGCCGGGCTGCTACAGCCAAACCTTTGGTCACTCGTGCCAATGCCAAACGTCAGTTTCAATGGTGCAAGGAGCGCAAATCTTGGGCTGTGGACAATGTGAAACATGTATTGTTCTCTGATGAGTCCACCTTCACTGTTTTCCCCACATCCGGGAGAGTTACGGTGTGGAGAAGCTCCAAAGAAGCGTACCACCCAGACTGTTGCATGCCCAGAGTGAAGCATGGGGGTGGATCAGTGATGGTTTGGGCTGCCATATCATGGCATTCCCTTGGCCCAATACTTGTGCTAGATGGGCGCGTCACTGCCAAGGACTACCGAACCATTCTGGAGGACCATGTGCATCCAATGGTTCAAACATTGTATCCTGAAGGCGGTGCCGTGTATCAGGATGACAATGCACCAATTCACACAGCAAGACTGGTGAAAGATTGGTTTGATGAACATGAAAGTGAAGTTGAACATCTCCCATGGCCTGCACAGTCACCAGATCTAAATATTATTGAGCCACTTTGGGGTGTTTTGGAGGAGCGGGTCAGGAAACATTTTCCTCCACCAGCATCACGTGGTGACCTGGCCACTATCCTGCAAGAAGAATGGCTTAAAATCCCTCTGACCACTGTGCAGGACTTGTATATGTCATTCCCAAGACGAATTGATGCTGTATTGGCCGCAAAAGGAGGCCCTACACCATACTAATAAATTATTGTGGTCTAAAACCAGGTGTTTCAGTTTCATTGTCCAACCCCTGTATGTCCTGTTGCTTCAAAGTGGCAAAAGTTGCTTAAGGTGGGTTGAAATGTTTTTTTTTTTGTTTTTTTTTAAATCCATTCTAGGGAATCACATTATTGTAAGTGAATGACTCAATTAGCACCCATCATTGCAAAACTATTATATTACAAGAGAATAAATTACCATGAGTGTGAATTGTGCACAATAATCTTACATAAAGATGTCTGGAGGTAACATCAGAAGGGAGGGCACACCATGTGTGTAAGGACAGAGGACAGATGATGAACAGAAGGCGCAGTATTTTCAACAGGACCTAAAATTCAACCACAGATTTAAAATGAGCATGAGAAGGTTTACAGTTACAATCTCATGTCTTTGTTATTTAATGTTTATATACAAGTAGAATAACTGATCATTTCCATGTCACTTAGACCTTCAAATATTATAGTATAATTTTCCCTCAATAGTCCTCAATCTTTCTCAGGTACCTTCAATCATTCAGTAATTAACTGTTTCAGTGACCATCAGCCTATTCATTTGAGATTCAGCATACTAGGTATCATACTTCTTTTCTTAGAAAGGAAAAAAATTAAATAAAAATCTGGTTTCCTTTTTGAATGTGTCATGGCACCATTTATTTTGTAAAGTTATGCATAAACCTTCCAACTTGGTCAATGTACAGAATATGTTGAACTTCATGACATTATTAGAATATCAGGCAGTCAGATCAGCATTGCCAATAGTAGCAGAAAGAAGCAGCATTTGCCAGGAGCTGACACTGAACAAGCATGACCGCTCCTTGGAGAAGAGGGAAACAGGGCAAGACACCCAGAGGCAGATGAGGAAACATGACATATAGTGTTGGAGGGGATAAATAAGCATCAAAGCCACTAGGCTGTGAGGAAGAAGGGAGGGAAGACACTCAAACATGGTCACAAGGAGAAAAGAAAAGAAAAAAAAAAAAATCACACGCAAAAGGAGAAGAGGAGCGGACGAGAGGCAAAACACCCCTCAGAGTGAGGAGGAGGAGGAGGACGAAGGAGTCAGCACAGAAATGCAACAGGACCAGATCAGAGCCTGCAGACTCTTCATTCTAGTTAACACCACGCCTAGAATTTATCTAAAATCCTAGACTCGAACACAGGTCATTTTTAACACAATGGGATCTATCCATCAGCAGTGCAACTCTGGCCTCTTCAGTCTGAATATAGTCCTGCAATTCACCAAGGTATGCTAGGGTGCTTTTATGCTAGCGTGCACTCAATGCTCCCACTAACCCTGTGACTGAAGCAGGAGAAGCAGCCAAAACGGTATCACCATGGCCTGAAGCATGCAAGCAATATGGGAAACACTTTAAAAAAAAAAAAAAAAAAAAAATGAAGAGAGAGAAAATAAATACATCTTGGGATAAAAAAAAATCTTAATACATTATCTTAAAATTTTCCTTTTCTTGTTTTGTGTTTCATATATATATATTCTAAACACACATCTTTGTACATTTTGGTATAAGTTCTCTTTCTTGCAGGGATTCAAGGGAAAACGGGTGTTAATTGGTAAAGGGGTGAGGTTCTGGGGCAATCCCACTTCCCTGATTGCCTTGTGCTGAGGAGGATAAGGGGGGCACGGCATCGAAAAGATGACTCCTCCCTTCAAACGTTTGCTCACACTCAGTCTCTCATTCTCTGTGGCGACTGATGGAAAAAAAAAAACAACAACAAAAAAGAGGGCTCAGCAGTGAGAGGACAAGCTTATAAGACGTCCAGACAGTCCAGGACACAAGAAGTAGGAACAGACTACAAGTCGGTACTTCCTCTTTGGGACCAGAGCCAAAAGCTGCTGCGCAGACTTCCACTATCTCTTATCTGAGGAGAAAAAAAAATAAGATGTGGGATCAGAAAAGGAAGAGATACAGGAAGTGATTCATAAATTAAGAACCAGTTATTCATTTGTCAGCGCTGAGCATGAAGTGAAGTACCTTTGTTTCCATCTGTGTCTGCTGCTGATCTCTCTGTCCTTTGCTGTATTAGATTGTTGTACTTGGCCTCAACCTCCTGCGAGAGAAAAACAATTTGCTGCTGGATTACACAATAAAAATGACTACTGTGTATATACATAATACTAGTTATTGTGAATATGTGTGTGCTAAAGAGCTGTAAAGGACTAAGTGCTGGTTACCTTCAAATAGTTAAGGTTGGCCTGAAGATTTCTAAGGTGAGAGAGGACCTGTCTGCTGAAAGAGGAGAGGCTGCCGGCCTGTGAGGTTGAAGAAAATCTCAAATTGATGCCCGAGTCAGCAGCGCAGCCTTGTGAAGTGCTCAACTGCTTCCCTGTGGTTGTTGCCAAGATGTCATCATCTGTGCTGCTCTCCCCTGGGCCACCGTAACCCTCCAGGACTAAATACGCTGCTGAGAAAATCAAAAGAAAACGGTGAAGATTGGGAAGAGCCAAAGAGTGCAGATAAAAAGAAACCTTACACTAATTGGTTTAACAAACATTGATGTTATATGCATGTTTATTCTACTTAAACCAATAGTGTAACATCGGTGGACAGATCAGTTGTTCTGACTGCCCAGGCCTACCATAATCATCAGGTGAGTCAAAGAAGCCGGTGTCCCCCGAACCCAGGTCCTGTGCCAGGTCGTCTGTTTGGGAGCTGTTCTTCTCTGAGCCGTTGTGGACCATCACTCGTGCACGAAAGTCTACGGGGGTCCGCAGAGAGGTGGTCCTGAGGAGGCGAGCCCCCGTGGAGCGTTTAGTTTGTTCTGCAGCTTCCTGGGACATCAGCTGGGTCACTAACACCTGCTTTAATGCTGCCACTGAGCGAAAAGGTGACAGAAAATGAACACGTTTTTTTTTTTTTTTAATTTCACATTAATAAATGAGTACAGATGTATAATTCTCAGCATATGTTTTGCATGCTTTGATTCATCAGTTCTGTGTGCTTACATGTTTTCAGTGCTTCGTCTGCCCTTAAGGGAAACATGTTAAACGAGCCTCCTCTGCAATCCTCAGCCACTGAATAAGAAAGTTCTGGGTCCACAAAGCGTTCTTCCTCCTCCTCCTCCTCCTCTTCTGTCTTCACTCCTTCAAACGGATTACTGCCAGGTAGCGAACTTTGCAGCACGCTTCTACAGGCTGGACTACTTTCTTTATCTAAGAAGGCATAATTACAGTTATCAGAGGGGTTTAATTACAGAAGTATGGCTACACATATTTAAGTAGAATATTAAAAAAAAAAAAAAAAGGGATTAAGGAAATGAGTTGCTCCGGTTACCTGTGGACTGGGTGCTGCCTGTGGATGTGCGATCTGGGTCTCTACTCAACCTAGAAACTCCTGCTGTAATGATCTCCACTCCGTCTCGCTCCCCACTGGCACACGAGCACAATCTTGTGTTAATAACAAGCTTAAACCCAAAAACATTAGATGTGCTGAAATTATAGAAATTCATTAAGCAACACACTCAGTCTGAGGTAATGGTATGACGTTGTGAGGCTTGACTTTCATGGCATCAGCTCTCTGCGTGATTAGACGCTGCCACCTTGTGCAGGAAAATAAAATGGTTATCAGCTCATTTAACAACCAGAACGATGAGAATTAAATGAATCAATCAAAGGTCATTTGCTCTCACGTTCTCTGATCTGAGACAGTGGGCGCCATTAGCTCGTAGATTTGGGCTCCGTTCTCCGACATTGAAAGAACAAAGAAGGACTTGTTGTCTGGCAGGAGAGAGGGTTATTAATGAATATTACTCTGCCCTCTATGCACAGAGCCAGATATTATTTGATACCCTTTTCCAGTGATAAAACCTTAGGTTATGGTTTGGCAAAGAGAGAGAGTTTATGTGTTAACGGACCTGTGGCCACTGAGCGCACCAGCACCGTGTTGAGTTTGATGATGGGGCTGAAGATATGTTTGGTATCTGCAGTGCCCGCCAGGTTTTTGCTGTGACACTTCAGTATCAGACGCTCATCTTGTTTCTGTAGGAGAACCAGGATGTCCTCCAGGAGGAGTGTGTACAACTCTGAAAGAAGATAGAAAGGTGTGGTGTAAGCAGTGGTCAGCTATGAGCTAAGCAACAATAGTCAAAGTCATGTGAAGTAATCAGCACAAACCGATAGTCTTGTCCTTGTTCACTTTCCATGACAGGGGACCCTCATGCACCATAGTTTTCTTGGTCAGATCCAAGTTCTGATGGATATGGAAGAGGAAATAAAAACAAGAGCCTCTGACTACTGGCTTCTGGTCCACACGGTGCTATTTTTCTGTCTAGTAGACATTTCAAACAGCATTGTGTGGGTGTACAACAAGTGAGTATGCTTTAACTGAAGCTAAAAAGGGCTGGGCAGAAAACTCACCTTTAGCTCCAGGATCATGGGGTTGTCTGTCTGCTTTAGAGAAGAGAGGTCCAATCTTCTCTGATAGTCCTCCAACCTCTAGAGGAAGGGAGTGGAAAAAAACAGGGGGAAAAAAAAGAAATGTGATAAGTAAGTCCACTTTAAGAGGACGCTGCTGCCTGTGAAGCAAAGGTAGTGGAAAAAATACACAGCTAGAAAAAAAAAAGCAAGGGATGAGGACTGAAGAGGAAGTCAGAAAAAAAATCCAGATAATTGTAAAAATGGAGATTAACAAAAAAAAAAAAAAAGAAAAAAAAGAGAGACCACCCCTGCTTGTCCTCAGATTCCTTCACAGCCTGGTTGACATGACTGAGGATCTTTCTACAGCAGTCTGCCGCCTGCTTAACTTTCTCCTTCTCCACAGCATTGTCTGAAAGATATTATGGCATTAACCAGTAAGACCTCCTCAGTTCTGCAGAGGGCTGTCCGACAAATTGATATTTCCTCCGGCCATTAACACGCTATCATTCTTAAAAATTATGACCAAGCTTTGGGGGGAGGGGAGAACACTAGAGTCCCCTAATGGCTGGTTATTCTTTATCGTTAGTGCATTGTCTCGTGTGAGACCCAAAGGCCGCCGAAGACTAAAACGATGGCCCAAATAATGGGTGTGACATTGCCCAAAATGCACACTGCTGCTGCAGGACCATTACAGTGATAATCTCTCCATTTGTCTCTGTAACTCAATCCATTCTATTATGTTGCATTACGATTATTAAATGCAAATTAGGCTCTATTATTATTTTGTTTGCGGCCATGGTTATGGCTAAATTCATTTACATGCTGAATTAAGTCACCAATAAGAACTAATTGACGTGAAGGATCATGACATCATGAACATGAGAGAAAAGCTCTGAGGGGGTTTCACAGCACAGCAGCCAAACTTAAAAGCAAGAATTAATTTTAATCAGATATTTTATACACTTTTACTGGTGAAGCAGACTGCACAGCTACTTTGCTACTGTGATGAACTGGATATACAGTGCTTAACAAATTGATTAGACCACCACCCACTGTAAGGTTTATGCCACAGCTGCTCTAAATTAACAGTATTGGTAATTACCAAAATCATTTATCATGTTTCTGTAATGGTTAATTCACCTGTATGGACAAGCTCTTTAATCAAAATATTTTTAAATTTCCCCAAATTTGGGAATAAAAACAGGAATTCAGTTTGTTAGTTGCTGAATAAATAACAATATAATTATTAGTTTTAAATGTTTTTAACAGTTTTCTAAAATATTTGGCATTTTTGTGACACATAGTCTAATAAATGTGTTAAGCACATATATTAAAATGCATATATTATCTATTATTAATTCATTTACTATTTTTCAAGTATTTTATTTTACAGTTTAGAGTTAAAAAAAAAAAGGAAAATAAACATGCTAGAATAAAAAAAAGAAATAAAAACAGTTGCAGCTATTCATTTAAGTGATGACGCATCACAATTATCAGATTAGATCATTGTCAAGTCGTGCATTAACTCAGCTTTGTGCACAAAAGGTAATTACAATGTGAACAAATCCACCTGTGGCAATAGAGCTCTGATTACTAAGAAAACACTACAACACCTGTGTCCTTGACAATGCTGTCGAGCAGCAGAGGGTACTTGGTGAGCCGCAGCATCTCTACAGGAATGATGTCCTTGAGTTGCAGTCGACGACACTGTCTGTTACTCTCTGCCTCCTGCAAAGCAGCAAAATGCAAGTTGGGTACGCTCAAATAGCCATGAAACAACCCTAATGCATCATTTATAGTATAAATGGCAACTAAGCTACAGTAAGAGTAAGCTTGATCTTCTGCACAGCCATTGTTTAACCTCTTTGACAAATTCTGAGCCTTTATTCAGTACGAAGCTAACCAGACGTTTCAAAACACGAACTGTTATCTCCTGTGAACACCTTGTATGCACTGTGTGTGCACTAACATGCGTACCTGAATGAACGAAGTGAACTTCGAGTCCTTCTTCTGTTTGGTCTTGATGAGCTCCAGAGCAAAAGGCTGGTTACTGCAGAACGTCCCCACTGCCTGCTTGATCTTCTCTTCCTCTCCACCACTGAACTGTTGCCACACAACCCAAGGCAGAACAAGGCAGGGCAGAGATGGACAGAAACTCAGTCAGTGTGGGTCAGGGGTAATAGACGTAGCATTTAACCGCTACAATGAGTTGCTGATTCCCAGTGGGGGGCCAGGCTTATGTCCTTATAGCAGAGACAGCTTAAGTTTCAGTCCAGACTAGATCAGTAGTTAGACCCTCAGGGGACTGATTAGCCTACTTAGCCCACTCCCCCCACCTCTCCCATTGAGAGATTTTATACAAGGCTGCCATCTCATGCGCCCCTACCTCACATCTCATATATCACACATAATATTAAGATGCTGAGATGTCACCCAGATCTAGGGTATTGTCTGACATTACCATTTACAAAGGACAGGGCTTCCATTTCTCTCACTCGCTTCCATTTCATCTTACTTACTGGGCAGATGTTCCACTGTGTCGTGTTTGATGTTTTATTTTTTCTTTTAAACGGATTTTAGCGGTGAAAAATTCCTATTACCATCTCTGTCATATATAAACTGAACACAACCATGTTCATGTGCATATGACATGCCAAAAGATAGAAGAATTATAAAGCTGAGAAAAGCAATCTCATGCCAACATTTTCTTCTCGTTATGAAGCAATTTTGGGCAACAGTTCAATTTCACTGTACACAATATTTTTTTTTTTCCTCCACCACATCAGTCATCTTGAATTTTATTCAATTAAAGGAATTATATGAAAGAGAAAATACAATTTTAGCATGAAAATTGTACTCACCCAGGAAAGCAAGTCGTCTCCTATCTGATCAATTACTGAAGAGTCGTTTCTCTTCCGAACGGCTGCCATTTGATCTGATATGTTAACTGAAATTTAAAGGGGAGGAACCAATGGACAGTCAGCATGCGTGTGTATGAAATTAAAAAAGAAAAAAAGAAGAAGAAGAAGAAAGAAGAATACAGTTTGGCCTTACTTTAAACTTGAATTAAATTTGTACTACATTACTTTTCAGGTGTTTTACTGAGCATATGTATGTTTTTGTGCATACCATGCAGCTGCAGAACCTCTTCCAGGTTGGTAAAAATATTCTTGATATCAGCAGGAGGCAGGATGGACTCTTTGGTGAGCTTCTGGTAGAAAACGTTGTCCAAAACCTTCAGCATCCGTACATGCGCACGTTCTGTATAAAACAGCTCTGCAGCCACGACACAAGATGTTAATTCAGGCTGGCAGATATTTGCACATTTCAACAAAAATACATCTGACAGCAGCTTGGATTGGATCCCAACAAATGCTCTGCTGCATATTTCTCTTCTCTTCTACTCACTATATTCTGCAATAGTATTTTAAAGCACATGGAGAGCACCCCTTGAAAAATATAGCATTAGCTTCACATTTTTTTTTTTTTTTTTTTAAAAACAGTGCCAGTCCTCACCGTGGATAACCTCCTGTCTCTTGATTTCATGAGGCCTGAGACCAGCGAGAACCTCTGGAGGCACCAGCTTCTGCCAGTTTGGGGGATCACACTCAGAATCTGTTCCCTGGTCATCCTCACTCTGGATATCAGCAGGAGGGAGTTCCTCAATCCTACAGCAATACAGAAATTTAGCTTTTCATCTAGGTTTTTTTTTTTTTAAATTTAAGATCTTTATGAGAAAGTCCAAATAATCTGGTATTCTTACCTTCTTATGGCCTTTGGTGTTCCCTCATGAGCTCTACACAAAGTGCCAACAGAGAAATCAGTGATAAAAATAAGAACTTTTAATGAAAAGAAATAGTCGTGTTTGTGGAGATGAGACTTTAAATGCACCTGTCACTTTCTTTGTCATCCTCTGGCAGTTGATCCAGGTTATATAGATGGTCAAAGTGCGTAGCAGGGTATGGCAACCCATCCACAGACTCGGACTGAAGGACTTCATTCACCCTGCAGGGGCCAAACGTTGGAGTCCCACCTACCAGATAACAAGTTAATAGCTTCCATCGCTTCCTCCAGCATACTCTTGTTTAATTCAGTCATTTGCATGCTCACCTATATCAGTATCTCTGCTAGTGTCAAAGCTGTAGGTGGTGCTAACTGGAGATGATGAGTTAACAGACATGGAGTGCTTAAGTTCAGAGCCCTCGCTTGATTGGCTGCCTCTGAGACGACTGGATTCTGTGTGCTCACTTGCAGGCTGAGACATCTGTTTCTGAGGCCGGGGTCTTCCATCCTGGGTCTTACCTGCTGAATACACAGATAGGGAGTATCAAAATTTTAAAAAGCTGTGAAAGCTATGTCATTATTTTTGGTAATTTTAAATTCCCATCTTACCTGGTGCTTCAGGGCGGATTCTCCGATGCTGAGGTACAAGAATATTAAATTTATTATTCTTGTTAGGTTTTTTCACTTTCTCTTCTCCTTCCTTTTCCGTCTTGATGCTTCTCTGTAGTTCATTAAAAGGAAAGACAAAGTGTCATGGAGGTAATAGGCGGAACAGAAAGAACTCTCATTGTGTAAAGACAAAACTGGATTACCTTAATCTTGGGAAGAAAGCTGATCCGAACACGTTTGGACTCCAAACTGCGAGGTTCCTTGACCCTCACACCAAGGTGCTTCATGTATGTATATATAACATACTGCATTGTAGTGCTAAAAAAATGACAACCTTTGAGTCTGAATGCTTGCTGAATTATAATTAACAAAACAAGACAATGCTAAAATTAAAGAGAGCAAGTATCCATATTGTGATCCGTACCATATGTCATACCAGTCATTCTCACGCAAAGTCTACACAAACCATCTGGGTTGTGCTGTGACCATATGGCATTTCAAACAAGACTGTTTCAATCAGTCACACGTTTGAATTATTTAATATAAACATACTGCATAAATTACATGTTTTCTTTAATAGATTGCTCCTCCGCTTAATTTGTAAATCGTGGGGGATGTAGAATGGGGCTCGGATGACACCAATATGTATTCTTGGTTGAAACATCAAAGACTGTGCTTTAAAGGTGAATAATTACTACCACTGGCAAGTTATTCATTTTGCAGCAGATTGCTTTCTAATGATAATTTCAAGGACTGAAAAGATTTAATAAAATGAGCCATGACACAACAACTCCCTTAGTTAATTGAGAGGCATATTACAGAATGTAAATATAGCACAGACACAGATGGTTGGAGGGGCCATGGGAGTTGTTAAACTCTTAAAAAAAATTTAAATCTCCGTTACATGATTTAAGAAACTCGCTTCAAATAACTGCAACCAAAGTTTTCTTACCATTTCTCTTCCTCTGTGAGCTGAGTAGTTAACCTGTTAACAGTCCAAAGAATAAAAATGGATGAGATTTGATAGTGCTAATATATGGTGTTCCAACCAGCATGTGCCTGTATGTGTGACTGTATGTGTCTCTATGTGATACTTACAGGATATCGTCTATTTTTGTGATGATGTTTTCAGCATATGAGCGTTCCCGCTCGAGTGTGACGCGGTCTCTGACTCTTTCTTGGTCCAGTCTGGCCAGCTCTGCTTCAGCCACTGTTAGACCCATACTGCGCTTCTGCCTACATGTACCACCACACCAGGCAGTATACTGTTATTACTGTGACCAGGTTGATAATGTCTTAAGAGAGAAACGAGTAAACAGTGGACTGCAAAACCTTAATTTCTTTTCTATATACCTGATGTGGGAGCTGAAAAAATTCTTAAGTTCTGTAATTGATCAGAACCTACAGCATCATAAAAAAATACAAATTCAGAACTGAACTGAATTCAGAATTTACCTGAAATCTTCAAGGTTCTTCTGAATGTCAGGGAGCAGAGAGTCCTGCAGCGTTTGAACATGTTGTCTGTTTATCTCCTCAGGGATCAGTTCTGTCCGCCGCCGGTCTGCAAACACACACACACACACACACACACACACACACACACACACACACACACACACACACACACACACACACACACACACACAAATATCAAAGGATTGCAGCATGTCCACACTAAATAAGTGGTATTAAAGCTAAGCAATACTTTCCGAACCATCAGAGCATTTGATTTCTTAAGACCTTGGCAAAGAGTGTGCTTGGCTGGCTGAGGATCAACTTATAGGGACTGTATAATGAGGATGTTTAAAATGGCCACAAAAAAAAAAAAAATCACCAATTCCAAATGATGGGTAACTAAATGATGCAGAAGCCCTGTATGGAATACTTACCGAGATCAGCCGAGACAGATTCAGGAACGGCAACTTTTAAATTCTGCGAAAGAGAGAAAGAAAGACAGAAAGAAAGACAGAAAGAAAGAAAGAAAGATTGATATTTTAAAAGCAAATCGGGTAATAAAGGACTGAGTGTACCGAAGTCAAGTAAAACACTGCTAAGCGTTCTCTGCCTGAGTACAGGTCATAAATAAAGATGCACATTAAATGGTACAGTAAATGGACTGGCATTTACAGTGCTTTTCTAGTCTTATTGTGCACTTGAACCTCTTTTATCATCACCTATGATAAAACCGTAACAGACAATTAGGAACAAATAAACCACCCTTTTCGGACCTGTAAATGCAACCATCTTAATAGTTAAGCGTTAACTGTGAAAATGCTCCATTTTTGCTCATGTGAGTGTTTTAAGACACAGATAACATGTTTGGACTTTGTTTGGTCTAATTAGTATAATTTTGTAAATACCCAGAAATGTGACAATATGTTACAATAATTTACTAAAATCTAAACCAATGCCATACTGTGTGCATGTTGTGTGACATAAAGACAGATGAAGACTCACTGCTCCCCGGTCAATGAAGAAGGTGTGAAGGTCCATGAACACCCGCCTGGTCTCTTTGGAGTTGGTCTGCTTATAGAAGTCAGCATAGAGGTAGCAAAGCTGAAGGCACAAAATATTACAAATCAAAATAAAACTAGGAACTGTGGAGTATTCCAGGTTGCACAAAAATAGTAAATAATACACAAAAGATAACAAATATAAAGAAAGTCTTACCACAGGAGCAGGGTCAAACTGAGAGATGACATGATACAGAAAGGCTGCGAGGTGGGCGGGGCGAGACTTGAGCAGCTCAATACTGTTAAAGCTGTTACACTGGCCGTTTGTCTGAAAAACAGTCAGTACAACAGTTTACCTCTCGTCTTAATCTGAAATAAGTAATCTGACAAGACATCTGAATCTGACGTTAAATTAAACAAAAGAGATGAAACAGTGTCCCGTGAAAAAAAAATACCTGCTCCTGGTCTGAGTCAAAATAGTCATCTTCAGCTCCAATGATTTGCGAGACAAGGCGAGACGAGGAGGGACTGCTGACTGTGGTAGGAGACAGAGAGTCCTGTCGACGAGACGTTGGGGTATTGTGAATATGCATCTGTCATTTGTACATTTATAATTTCTTGACCTTATTGTGTGGTTGTATTTGTCAGTTATCTACACACACCAGCAAGGGGAAAGACAGATAAATAATAAGCATAAAGCTAATTTGTATAAAAGGCAAAGTTTATAGCTACCAGATCAGTGGTGTCCTCAGTCTCTGGGGAGTGGCAGGAGTTGTAGCTGTTCCTGGGCGTGCTCTTTGGGCTGGGGCAGGCGAACTCTCTTAGACACTGGCTCTCTGGAGATGAAGGCCCAAATACGCAAGATATCTGAAAGTGGGATGGAACAAAGCACCTTTGTAAAGTATCCAAATTTTACACAAAATACAACAACAACAACAACAAATTATATATTAGTTGTTATACTTGAGAGTCATTTGAATGTAGAACTGGTAAACACAAATATCATCCTTGCACTCGTGGTGTTTAGAACTAAATAAGCCCCAAAGCTAAGCAGGGCTGATTGTGTTTATTTAGCATTAATATTCTAAGGCATACCAGGTTTTGGAATTGGATTTAAATATTTTATTTAGAAAGATTTTTAGATTGTGTTGTTTTAAAATTGATTACTTACAGGGGTGCTGCTCCAGGTCAGGTCTGTGTTGTTCTCTGCCTTGGAGACAAGTGCATGCTCATCTGCATCGTCACTTGGAACAATCTCCTGAGGATTCAGTAATACACTGTTAACAATTATAAAAGAATATATATACACAGTACCAAAAGTTTGGACACACTTTCTCATTCAGTGTTTTTATGTTTTATTTCTCCTACAGTGTAAATTAATACTGAAGTCATCTGGACTATAAAGGAGTACATAAGGAATCATGCAGTAAACTTAAAAGATTTTAACAAACCAAAATATGGTTTAGATTCCTTTAGAAAGAAAAATGACAATCCATCATTACTTAACGGTCAGCCAATCTGAAAAATTTCAAGAACTTTCAAAGTATCCTCAAGTGCAGTCACAAAGACCATCAAACATTACGATGAAACTGGCTCTCATCAGGACCGCCCCAGGAAAGGAAGACCAAGAGTTTCCACTGTTGCACAGGATAAGTTCATCAGAGTTACCAGCCTCAGAAAATGCAAGTTAACAGCACCCCAGATAAGGGCCCACCTAAATGCTTCACAGAGTTCAAGTAGCACACACATCTCAACAACAACTCTTCAGAGAAGACTGTGAATCTGGACTTTATGGTTAAATTGCTGCAAAGAAGCTGGTTCCAAAAAGTTGAGCGGATGGTTCCTGTATGTGTAGTTCCCACTGTGAAGTATGGAGGAGGGAGTGTGATGGTATGGGGGTGCTTTGCTGGTGACACTGTTGGCAATTTATTCAAAATCAGAGGCAGACTTAACCAGCATGGCTACCACAGCATTCTGCAGCAACATGTCATCCCATCTGGTTTACACTTAGTAGGACCATCATTTGTTTTTCAACAGGACAATGACCTGTAAGGGCTATTTGACCAAGAAAGAGGGTGATGGAGTGTTGCATCAGATGACCTGGTCTCCACAATCACCTGATTTAAACCCAACTGAGATGGTTTGGGATAAGTTGGACTGCAGAGTGAAGGCAAAGCAGCCAACATGTACTAAGCACCTCTGGGAAAACCATTTCAGGTGATTACCTCATAAAGCTGACTGTGAAAATACAAAGAGTGTGCAAAGCTGTAAACAAAGTGAAAGGTGCCTACTTTGAAGAATCTAAAACATACTTTTAAGTTTACTACAGGATTCCTTATGTGTCTCTTCATAGTCTAGATGTATTAATTTACAGCACTGATTTACAATGTAGGAAAAAAATTGAAAAAATAAAACATTGAATGAGAAGGTTTAACTGGTACTGTATATAATTACATAAAGGTAATAAGTTTATCATAAGATATGTTCAATCACCTTTGCAAAATAAACTACGTGCATTGGTAATAGTTAATAAAGTATTTCAACAGTGGAACCTCATAAAATATAAATATTGAAAATTTTACAGGCAGCAGACTTACATGTTAGCTGACGCACATAGCACAAGGCTCAGTGTGTGATGTGTATAAAATAAATTGTCACACAGACACAATGGAGTGGCTTCCCACAGACAAAGTAATCCTCTGATGGGATTTGGATTAATGTTTGTCTGGCACAATGTCTAAATGTTCTACACACACACAAAAAATATATATATACACAAATCACACAACAACTGCTTGGATGTTGCTGTTAGATACGTGTCCCTAGATATTCCAAGTCTCTGGGCATGTTATGGTAACTACCTGTGTTGTCCCAGTGGCCTTGGGGAGCTGACCCTGCAGCTGAGGAATGTGTTTTTTAGCTTCCTGGATGTCTTTCAGTAGTTTAGGGGAGGGTTTTCTGCTGTACTCCTCCTTCATGGCCTGAACAGCAAGAAGAAAGAAATCAACACAAGAACAGGAACAGCAGGGACCTGCCATTTGCTTGAAAGTGGTAAAATATGTCAAAAAAGCAACATTCAGGGACTCTTTATTGTCATTCGCATCATATTTACATACAGTGAAATAAAATTCTGTCCTCAGGTCCCAGTGTTGCCCTTGTAACAGGTATGATAGTCGATAGAAAGTAACAATAATATAAAAAGAAAAAAGTAAACAAAAAAAAACAGTTTAAGATGTGGAGTAAAGGTAGTGACATGTGGTGCAACAGCAGTGATTTGTGCGAATGACAGCAGCAACAGCAGCATGAGTGTGTGCAAAACAGCAGCATGAGCGTGTGCAAGGACTGATAGAGGATGCTTTAATGGTTAAATTATACAGCTGTGCAATAAAGAGGACAAATCACCTTTCCAATACCAGAACCTATAGACAGATAGTGCTATGCTCACCTGCAAGATGTCAGCTTTCTGGTTGCAGACAATAACATTCTCATCCTGTGAGGGAGGGGGGGAGAAAAAAAAGGAGAAGCTGAAAAATATACAGAACTGCAGATGTGAAATATTCAAGCAGATTCATATGACAGATATTCATATAAAAGATATTTAGGCCAGAGAAGATTTGAAAGGATGTGACGTATCACAAATATGACAGCATCTTTAAGGGGGGGGGGATCCAGACAGACCAAGGGAATATCCTCAAGATGGGGAAGATAAAGAAAGAAGACAAAAAATAGAAACAGACAATACTAATGTCTTTAGTACCCATGGTGGCTGCATAGATGAGAGGTGGTCCTGAGGACTGTAGGGGCGTTCTGGTGCTGGAGAGCTTGGAGAGGATATGCTAATTTCAGGCTCTGCTTCAGGCAAATGGATCTGGGCAAGGCCAGGAGGCCGCCCCAACACTGTGAGAGCCACATAGGAGCCCGCTAAAAAACACACACACACACACACACACACACACACACACACACACACACACACACACACACACACACACACACACACACACACACACACACACACACACAGTCACTTTAAGGATTTATTTTTATAATGTAGCATTTGTGAAAACACAGAAAGTGCAACTTACATTTAATGAGTTTCACAACTTCTGTGTGATTAGAATGTGTAACAAGGGTCCCGTTAACCTGCAAGACAGCAGTGGCCATATTCTAAGCACAGCATTACATTATGACATTGCATTTTATTCCCAGTTGTGAAGTGAGTAGATCTACTGAGTGTCCAGAAGGTGGCAGCCTCTGTACTGGCCTTAGATTAGAAAACAGTGACTTGAGCAGTTTAAAGACATGGAGGCAGACAAACAGAATACCTTGATGATCCTGTCTCCTGTCTGAACACCTGCTCGCATAGCAGCCCCATCTGGTAAACACAAAGAAAGAAAAAAAAAAAACATTAAAGAACCAGAAAAGAGAGAATGAAATAGAACAACTGGAAAAATAGAAAATAAGAAGGAAACAAATGATACATTTTCATGATGCAGATATTGGCATTTCTGCACAATGAATACATCATAAATCTCTGACAGAGCAGATGTCACAAAGTGACTATTTTAAAGTGCTATTTTGAAAGACCATAACAGTGGTTATATTACGAGAAGGACCTGTTTCACAGCTCCACCCCAAACAAAGGGATTTAAGCATGAGACAGGTTATTATAAGAGGCAAGTCTGACTAAAGGCAGCAGAGTACAGTTCAAGTACTTTGCAACCCTAAAATAGATTTTGTGTCCTCATGTTTGTAGTAGTGAGGATATGTAACCTGGGGTCACTCAATGAAGAACATAACCTGGTCTGTTCCAATACGGGACAAACAGGATTTATAACCTGTGACGAAATGGTTTGTTTATTTGTGATATGATACCTGGATGTGATCCGTTTCAGTTTCACCACAATAGGACGACTTTTAAAAGAGTAGCAAGATACTACAAATACATTGTGTTTGCTTCTCAGCTTAAAATGAAGTCAAAAAGAAAAGCAAGTTGATAAATTATTCAGATTAAACTAAACACTGTCAGGCACCAACAACAGTGCAACAAAAGCCCTCGATCAGTTCCTTCCTCTGCAGTCTCTATCCACTACTTATAAACCTTGTAGTGTGACCTGATAACAGCCTACATAATCCTCTACAGTCAGAGACTACTGTGGACCACAGAAGCATCCTGTCAAAGTCCCCTCTTAACAAGACAACATGATAAAGCAGAAGCTGCAGCTACAGTGAAACTCTTGAGGAGGAAATAGTTTACAGTCAATAACGTCAGTAGTCTAAATAAATGCGTGGTGGTGGTTACTGAGTCCCAATTACCACTCATATTGGCAAATTCCTAGCAAACTGCCATGATATTCTGATGTCTGTGCATGACATAAAAAAATGTCCATTACAAAAGCTCAAAATAAAGGTGGTTACTGTGGTGACATCTTCTTCTTCTTTCTTATAAGGTTCGAGACTTAATCTTACCTTCTTTGACAAGCTGCACAAACACTGGGTTGTCACCACTGACAGTGAGCCCAAAGCCATTATCATCTTTCTGGATTATTACACATCGCTGGACCAGACCTGCAAGTGAGACAGACCGAAAAGAGAGAACACAGTCTTTGACAGGATCAGGAAGTCACTGAAGAAAGTTTAGTTCACCCAGTTAGTTCACTCTTAATCTGTACTGTGAGGGGATTCCACAATAATCACACCGGGAAGGTGATGAAAAAGAAAAAAAAAAAAAAGAAAAAAAAGGGAGAGAAAAAAAAAGGGAGAAAAAAAAGTCACTGCAAATTTTACACTTTTTCTTCTGCCAATGCAAAAAGCTGAAGCTGTCTGTGTGTGAAGGTTACTGAGAAACCTCAAAGACAACATCAAGTCATGACACTTAAGGAAGTGGATGGGCAAAAAAAAAAAAAAAAAGAAGACCTATTTATTTTTGGATCACTTTTTTTTTTTTCCCCATTTTTAAATTGCAAAACACAGCAGTGGGCTTAGCAGAGAATAGTTCCAGGGTGTCATCTTAGATTACAAAGAAGTATGGTTTAGGTATGTTGAATTTCACATGCCCAAGAAACAAGGCTGACTGCCTGGAAACTAAGAGGCAAAATGGGATTTTATGTATTCTGGACTCAATAATAAAATTTTACATTTACATTTTCTGCCTTCTTCTTCTGCCTTCAACACAAACATCCCACACATACTGGTTGACAAACTATGTGACTCTCCCCATTTAGCACTGGCTCTCTGGCTGTGTGTTTAGTCCTCTCCCATACACCTTGTACGCATATGACTGCCACCTAATCCACTCCACCAACACAGTTATTACATTTGCAGATGACACTACTGTGGCTGGACTCAAATCTGGAGGCAACAAGTCTGCGTACAGAAATGAGGTGCAGAAGCTGTCTGATCTGTTAATAACCTGGCACTCAGCATCAGCAAAACCAAGGAGATGATGACTGACTACAGGAGGCTCACGTAGGACCCAACACTGCCCCGCTCTGCTCTACATCAACTGGGACTGCATCAAGAGGGTTTCCTCCTTTCATTTCCAGCGGACCTACATCTCAGACAATCTCTTGGCCTGCCAACATAACAGCAGTGGTTAAAAAGGCTCATCAGAGACAACATTTCCTGAGAGTGCTACTAAGGAATCACACAGAGAAAAAGCTGTTGGTGGCCTTCTACTGCTCCACCATTGACAGTGTACTGACATACTGAATCACAGTGTGGCACACCAGCTGCTCAGCAGCAGACAGGAAAGCTGTGCAGAGGGTTATCAACACCATCCAGAGAACCATCGGCTGCCCACTGCCCTCCCTAGAGGCCATCTCTAGCTCTCGCTGTCTCAGCAGGGCAAAGAAAATAATCAAAGTTCCTCCCCACTCTGGACAGCACTTGTTCAACCTCCTGCCCTCTGGCAGGCAGTACAGGTGCACAAACAGCCGGACAAATAGACTTAAAAACAGTTTCTTCCCATGGGCCTTCAGAACACTCAACTACTGTAAAACAAAGGAGTGCAAGAGCAATTCTGTACTGAATTGCATCCCTTTAACCACTCTGGTAATGGTAGAGGAATTTTGGTGGAAAAAATTCATCTTCTGCCAACATAATCTTTTTAGGTAGGAGACATCAGAAAATGATGTCTCCTCATATTAGCAACAGCAGATTCCAAAAGGCTGGTACAGAGGCAAAAAAAAAAAAAAAAAAGCTGTGTAATCTAAAAAGAAAATAGATTCAAGTTACTTAGAAACAGTTCAGAGACACAACCTGCTATGAAAAGAATCTGGATGTTGAACTGGCCTTCCTGCAGTCCCGACCAAAAATGCACTGAAAATATTTTAAACAAGCACTACAACTAAATTTCTGAATCAAGCACGCTGAGAAAATGTTTCACTTTAAAACTGCAATTGGTTTTCTCAATTTACAAAAAGTTAGAGTGCTGTTTAAAAAAAGATTTCCTGTCCCAACTTTTTAAAAAATATTGTAAGCTTCAAATTTAAAATAAAATAAAATATTACATATAATATTTTATTTACATTTAATACATGTCTGAAAAACATGCTGATATCCACCCGTTTCCCAGACAAAGCATTGCAGTCTGTTTTCATTTACATTTTACCCAGGGGCCCACCTTTCTTTGGAAACAGTACTGTATATGAGGTCATATTCAAAACTGATCTGACAAGTCAGTTTTTTTTCTCTAGATGGATGGATGGATATCTCGCATATTAGAAAGAGGAATGATACTTTTCAGGTTCTTTGTACAGGGTTTCATTACAAAAAGAAAGGCAAGATTAGACCTTATCTTTTATCTGACCAGCACTTGAGTACATATATAAAAAAATAAATAAATAAATAAAAAAAAAAAAAAATGCAATGTATGCAAATGCTCAGTAACAAATGTAGTCTCATATTTTTTATAGAAGACTCTCCAATAAGAACAAACTCTCTTAAATTGTCATTTCAACACTATCTAGACTGAGAGAGGTGTCCAGTGCTTTCTTTTTGTGTCCTGAGATTTCCTGGTCTCTGCAGCATCAAAAGAGAATTAAGTCGACCGATAGGTCGGTTGGGGGTTGGAGAATAGAAGGAACAGCAGCAATATGTGGAGAGAGGTTAGGGGAGCCAAAAGCCCCAGGTTGGGGGGAAGGGAGTAGAGAGAGGGTTAGGTAGAAATGAAGGGGCGGGGGGGTCAAGGAAGCAGATGAAGCCATATGAATTCAAGACCTGGTGTGAATTTGCCTCTAGATGCTGATCTTACGCTCTCTTAATGCTTTAAAGTATTTAATAGTCTTTGGATGGTATTTATAAACTATGAGGAATGGGATGCTGACATGATCTGAACTAATGAATAATTCAGAGATTAAACTGAAATGTAATCTGCATCCAGCAAGGAAGCAAAATTTATACTAGAGAATAAACTGTAGTAACATCACAGTAACACACACAAAAAAAGGAACACAAGTTACAGACCACGTGATTTTTTTTTTTTTTTTAAGATCACTGCTAAAGTTGCAGCAGACCAGAAACAATGGAGATAAGTGCACACCAATGCTTTGTTGAATATGATAATGGATTATCTTGCTAAACTGTACCCTATAGAGAGCTTAGGCTGCCTCAGCTCAAACTGGCATTTCTGACAGCTGCTTTAAGAATTTGTTTTGTCAATTCATTGCATGTGAGGTAAGCCATATGCAGTCAAGCTGGCTGCAGTGACCACGTCTGTCTCTGCCTGTAAATGTACTCATGTCATTGTACATTAAGTGACAAGCATGAAAGCTAAGTTGAACAAAGTTAAAAGGAGCAGAGGGACAATGAAGTGACATAATGACCTCGCTAATATAGATTCTAAGAAACATGTCACTAAATCTGATGTTTAGTTTGTTTACTTCTTGCAAGCATGTAAGCAGATCCTATAAGGGTTTAAATTAGTTCGAAACTGTCACTCATTTGAAAATGTACAACAACATTACACACTGGTTCAAAAGTTCAGGAGAAGGTTGACTATATAACTGCATCCTTGAATCTAAACATTTATCAAAATTAAGCAGATAAACCAGATTTTGGTTGCAGTTGAGCTGATCTCTTGGCAGTGATTATGTGGCCATCTTATTTTAATATTAGGCTGCATGATCAAATAAGTTAATCTGGGAAAGGCAAACATCTAGAGGCAATCTCACACCAGGAAGCATGTACAAATGCAGCTGCCACACCAGCCATTCCAGCAGGAGCTTCTTACCACAGGACTCAGGCTTCCCCTCTGTTAGCACACTGCTGCTGCCACTCTTCTGCACCACCAGAGCTTCTGCTCACAGCCCCCACCACACAGAACGCAGAGCAGACAGCACACATTCACACACACATAAAGAAACAACCAACACAAGGAAAGGAAACACAAAACAGGAAAGAGAAAATCATGAGGGAGAAATAAACATGAGAGATGAAAAATTAAATGCACAAATAGGCAGTTTAATTTAAAAAAAAAAAATTTGATTTGATTAGGCACTGAAGATTAACTAGCAGCATCAAAAGAGAGGTTGACTCTCTTGTTTTTAAGTATCTTTTTATTTATACTACCTACGTATCTATAGAAATATTTACTGCAAATGTAATTACAGAGGCCAAATGCTTTAAGAACCAAAATGGCATTAAAATAATAATAACCTCAAGTTTGAGTTTATATTAAACATACAAATACTCATAAAAAATAAAGAAGGCTACAAAAGGCCAAGCTCACATGGGACTTCTTTAATGAAAAAAATCTTTCCTAATAGTACAATGGCCATAAAAGTGCAGCTGTACACTTAAACCTTGCACTCATTTAGGTCTGGTAATATTCAATTTTGCCTTCAGTTTTATCATGATGAATAAGCAGCTAGTGAAACTGCATGCAATTTTGGGTGTGCCTGCCCACCACAAGGGTGGTTTTATAAGTTGTGGCAAAGGGGACGATGCTAAAAATAATTCCAAAATCAAGTTTCCATCAACAGAGGAGAAACATTTCTTAGGCCAGTAATTAAAACGAGCACTGACTTTTATTTATTTATTTTTAACAAATTATCAGTTTTTTTTGGAATCAAATATATAAAAAGTCAGTTTTACAACCTATCTTCAGAGCGTCTGACAATTTCTGGCAATCCCTAATAAACCCAAACCACTTCAAAAATACAGAAAGAGAGTGCTTATAGAGAAAATCTAGGAAAAGATTATTAGAGTTCATGCATCTTGCAGGCAAATAAAAGGTACGAGCAGTGATACAGACCATGCAGACATGCAATATTTCAGGACATAGATGTAACAGAGTAGAAACTAAAGATGTAGAAGAAAAAAAAAAAAAAGCATATTTAAGAAATATTTGTTTCTTGATGGATTTGATACATTTTGTTTCATTACCACATCACCAAACATCACAGAAATGAATGTGAAAAGATTTTAGTCTGGTGCTAGACAAAAGCAAAGCAGCAAAGTGAATGTTTTAAGTAACAGAGAGAACTCATCTTGTCTGTGTTTTGTTGCATCATTCAGAGATAAGCCACCATGTGGTGCAGAGGATTTTCTCTCTTGTTGTGAATACAGACGCTTCAGTCATATCTCAAATCACACTGCACTGATTGCTGACAAACACCACTGGGACTGTCACCATATCAGACGAGTCTGTTTCTGAAATATAACAATTTCACCCTGCAATAAACTTGAAACTGGAGCGCATAACAGGCTCAGTGGCTTTTTGTGCCCTTCAAGTATGCATGCACACATGAGACCACCCAACCACTCGGGCATACAAAACCCACTGATTTATGTAAAACTGTGAGACACGTGAACATTATGCACACAGCTACAGATTTTTCAGTCCATTAATCAAACCGTTCTCTGCTTATCAGCTTAACACTGGCAACATGTAATGAAATATAAGCTTCTGACAAACAGTCATAAAGCCGTAATGCCAACGTAACCAGTAAAGACACATTATAGTGAATTAACTACCAGAGAAAGACAATTCCAACTCCAGCTAATAATAAATCACCAAATTCTAATGATAACCAAATAAACAGTTATCTCGGATCAGATCACCCGTGAAGACTGAGATAAAGTTGCCATTTTAAACTCATTCATTAATCAAGCACAAAGCATAGAGCAAGATACAAACATGCCAAACAAGCCATCATGAACACATTGGTTCTATGAGACAATTTGTGAGTGTGAGAGTTAGAGAGAAAGAAAGAAATAGAAATCGTCTGACAGAAACATATGAGGCAGTCAGGGAGGCATTCAGACACCGAATGAAGAGATGGAAAGATACAGTGTGACAGACAGAAGCAGAGTGAGTGAGAAAAGCATGACTTCAAGCATAGAAATGAAAGTGTGAAGTTACCTGTAGGGTCAAACTCATTGGAGGGAGGTAAGGGTTTTTCACTTTTGGATTTCTTGTCTGGGGGGTGGTCTTTATGGTGAATGATGCTGGTTCTATAGAAAGAGGAACACGAGAAAGTGGTAAACCAGGTGGTGGAAGATCACAAGACCAGCATTAGTCCTGTAAGAGCAATCGCATACAACAATATAGACTTTTACACATTTTTTACACATTTTTTTTTTTTTTTTAACTGAAAAGGTCATTGTAACGCATACATATCTTACTGTACTACTACAGAATAAATACAGCCTTCAGGCAAGTAAAAATCCGGGGTAACTGCAGCAGCACCAAGAACCAGCTATTGTTCATTTTATTATTGAGAATAATGTGCAGGAGGACCTCCTAGTCTATGAATCATGCTGAGTATGTCTACTGTATAATGTGACATGTCAAGAGGAAGTGGAACCGCTCTCCTGAGTGCCCAAAGAGCAGGGCCAGAGAAAGGATGCTTCTCAGTGGAGATACCACAAGGCCGGACTCCAGCTTGAACCTTGGGAGGCAATGTATGGCTGCCTCCGCCTATACTGGCCCCAACTGTGAAAGGCCACTGTTCTGTTCACAGTGAAAGGCAGCGATGGGCCGCCCTTAAAAGAGGGACCCCTTTGTCCGTCACTCTGTGTGTGTGTGTGTGTGTACACACATGCATTTTTCTTTTTTTTTTTGTTGGGGGGGGGGGGGGGGGGGGGGTCAAACCCAAAAGACTTCTGTGTTATAGCACGCCAGGCCTAGTAAAATCTGCCTCATTTCCCCCATGCAGAACTCTGTGCATGCCAAGGACTAGTATGTATGTATGTATGTGTGTGTTACCACACGATTTCCTATCCATAAGTGTGCAATACAATAGGATAAAGATTCTTACCTGTTTACTTTCTTGGGAAACCTGCAAGATAAAACAGAATAACTATTAGCATCCTACAGAAATGCTCTGACAGAATTCTAATGTAATGTAATGTAGAGCACAAAAGCTGAACTGCTTATTCCTGTTTGGAGGGTAAAAAAACAAGATGTCGTGCTGACAGCTTCTCATGAGACCCATATAGTAGTAAACATGATAATCCCGATCAAACATCAGAGTTCTTCAGCTGCAGATTAAAGCCTTTTCCAGGTCAAATGTCCTCTGCCTCTCAGATCTCATCTGGGCATGTGTGTGTGCTGTGATCTAGTTCTTCAGTCATCATAACTTGACTATAATAATCATATCCTAATCGTACACAGGGCCTGTTCCCTTCAAAGTGGCATGCTCCAAGACTGATCACTGCCACAGAGTGAAGCAGTGATGAAATAATTAGGGGATACTGTCAGCACCATATTGGAAAAGGCAATGTTTTCCAGGATACTGGAGATCTGCCTCTGCTTTCATAAAGCATGAAAGGAAATTTATAGGACAGGCAATTTAAAGAAATACTATACTGCTAACTGCAGTATAGTATGCGAAGTGCATGTGAATGTGTCATTCACATGCTTAAGATACACCCTTAACAGAGTCACCTGATATATTGTGCATATTAGCATTTGTGTACCAATCTTACAAATCAAGGGCCAGTTGAACCTCACACTTCGTACTTCTAAACTAAATTTTAATCCAGTACTCAAAGATAAGATAAAATGTGTTTTAGGGTCTCTGAAAGTTATTAAAGCGAGTCAAAGACAATCAATTCCAAAGCAGGATGGCAGGAAGGGTCACAGTAATCATAGATTTTTTTTTAATATTGATTTATTTTGTAATTTAAGGAAAATATCTTGAAAACTCTCAGTGTTTGAGTCAATTATACAAGTGTCACTGCAACACTTGTCAACAGTCCAAGTTGGGGTCCACAAAGTCAGCACTACTCATTTTTCTCTAGACAGAGTGAGCCATAATTTGCCATTTTACATCATTTAGTATGAGAAACCACTTCAACCAGCCCAAATTTAGGTTCTGTTTTATTATTTTTTTACTGTGAAGAAGTGGAAAACATGGAAAAGACTGATGTCTCACTGTGGAAATAATCACACAGCAGTGAAATCCATTTTCACACTTTGCTGTACTACCCCAAAGTCTTTGTTCAGGCTTGACCCTCTATGTATGTGTTATATGCTACACAAAATGCTTGAAAAAAAAAGTAAAAAGATCAAAACAATAGCAAATGCACAGTACATTAATACAAACAGTATTACAAATAACTACTCATTTCAGAATACTAGTCTTCAGTAAAAGGGAGGTCTCACGACATAGTAGCCCACATTAACTCTTTTTCTCCTTGTGACACTGTGTCTCATTCAGAGCCATGCAGGGGCAGCTGAATGGCCCGTTTATGAAAATGCCTCAGACTGTAATAAGTTCCAGAGCCTTCAGCAGGGGAAAAAAAAAAAAAAAACTAGATTTAAGTAACCCATTCCCTAAGAAACCTCTGAATTGGAAGGATTGAAAAGTCAGCACAAACACACACAAAGTGAAATGGTACATGTGAATGCACAAGCTCAGAGTTGGCAAAACTGAGTAGGCACATGTTGTTTTTGGTTGATCATACAGGAGCAAATGAAAACATGACAGGCAAACCAAGAGGATTAATGATGCATCCAGTTGTCTACAATGACTGTGCTAAATTACGCTTATGAAATAATGCTGCTGTTCCTCTTCATGGGGTCTTTCACTTGGTAAATAAGTTGAAAGAGAACTAAAAAAGGAAATTTGTTCAGAATGGTAACGTGCTATTTTACATCCTTAAAAAAAACCTGAGTCAGAGCCAGCACAGTCTCTAGAAGAAGAAATAAGAAAAAGGACCTAGCATGTCTGAGACACGTTTAAAGACTGAGGACGACGAAGGAAATTACGAAAGAAGATTGCAACAAATGATAAAAACAAGAGAAGTGCTAACAACAACAAGACCTGAGTAGTGGCATAGGAAGTTTTAAAACAGGCAACTAAAATTGAAACACAGGGTAGAGATGGACTGAAAACCAGAGACTGAGGCCTCAAATAAATAGATGTGCTTTCAAAAAAAAAATGTATTTACATTGGATCAGAAGAAATTAATTCACACACAAATACAAGTACTGGAAAAAGTTATTTTGCTATTCAAGCTTTAAGGATATCAGACACAATGAGTTTCGCCAACATAATAAATACACAGTGCTACAATAATATTCTTTAAATTATAGGTACCATTCCTGAATCAAAAAATATCCTGCTGCGCCAAATCCTGAAGCGGCCACACTTTTGGTGGAAGTCTATGAAAATACACCACTTCAGAGCTTGACCATTAAACTTCCCTAGTTGCCCCTGGCAAGCACATCTATGCTACAGCTAACCATTTAAAGGTCTGGGTTGTCGGTTACAACAAACGCTTTCAAAGTTACAATAAAAATAGATATAGGCTAAAATAAAAAAATAAATAAAAACTTTCCATCTAAGGACAACTTTCTGCCTGGGTGGATGTGAGTGCTGCTGTCACATTGGTTTTGGCACTCAACCAGTGCCAAGAAAAAAACTGAAAGAAAAGGAATAACAACAACGCCCGGGCATCACAGCAAAACTACAGCACAGCCCTGCTGAGAGACAGACAGGCCTGGTATGGAAACAGTGCTTCAGAATAACAGCTGAATGTAAAAGCTGTGTGGCAATGATTACAATGTGATATTACATTGTAAGGGAGATACGTGGCACTTAAGGAATCCTGAATAGAAATTTTTGAGGAAAGCACACACCAAAGATGGTGCTTGTTTGACCCCTCCCCGAATGAGCCAATCATCTGCTTTATAACCGCCAAACCAGGAAAAACAAACAAACAAACAAAAAGCCATATGAACCAACTAAGTTGTGGCATTGACACACGTGCACAAATGAGGTTTGCTAGTTTCAAATGAGTTTCTGGCATATCTACTGATGGTGTAGTAGCAATGTATGCAAGTCTGTTTATAATATACTGGCTTACTATATCCATAATGAAAATTGGAAATACATTTTTCAAGAAACAAACACTGGCTGTGTTGGCACTATGGTTTTAGTGGTAAATGTAGCCGTAAGATTTAGAAACACTGTCCATGCACAAAATAAGGATAACATGAATGGAGAAAAGCCTAAACAACGTCCGGAACGAACGCATGCAGCAGTGTCAGTGGGGACCCATTTCACTGCAGCACCATAGGTGTGCTTGCTTGAGCGCATGCAAAAAAGTTTGCTTCACCATTTTAGCCATCAAATACCATGAAACCGTTATTTTAAAAAATAAATAAATAAATTTATCATACAAAAATTTGGTCATACTCGAAAATGATACTTACTAAATGAGAGAATCCATCTTTCAAGCAATGGTTATTTCCTTTAGTTGAACTCATTCCCTGTGTGTGCCTATATACAGCTACATAGTGGCCTGATAATTGCATACACAAAAATGGGTGGTTCAAGTCCACTGAAGGCTGTAATGTCTAAGAAAATAAATTAAACTGGAAATGCATTAAATAGTGTAGTTTATTCTTCCTTCATAATCAACTGATCATGTCAGTGGTTAAAAATAAAAAGTGAAAAGCAATACGAGTTAGACCATGGATCACTGACAAACCTACTGCCCCCAAAACAACGCTATCTTGGTTTGCCGATTTCAGACAATAGCACGCATTCATAACACAAACCCAAGGGTTACTGTCCAAGAAAAGTAATTGTCATGACCACGTGGGCAGCTAAATGTCTTAACTGGCTGTATTGGGAGTGCATTATCATAGCTCAGGCTTACAATTGAGGTTTATCTAAAATCATCTGTCATAGCTGGAGTTGAACTAGGAAAAGGAGATAGTGTAGTTGTGACTAAGCAAATTCTGATAATAGCCATGTCTGGTTTGGTAATACTATAGGGTCTCACTTCAGAATTTCCATGGAACAATATTACTGACACACACTAAAGCTCACAACCTCACAGTAAATGTCTCAGAGAACCAATGTGATAGTTCATATCAGCAGTGTGTTTTTTTCTCTTTGCCCCAATAATACTTCAAAAACTGTGCAAGGTGTTAATTTCTTCTCCAATATTCATTAGTAGTTTTTGTCAAGTTTCAGGGGCCGAGTAAAATTAGTCAAGTTCTTGGTTCCAGTTTCTCGGTTATTAGTTTACAGGTTTTCTTTTTTTTTTTTTTTTTTAATTAATCATGGATATAAATAACAAACAGTTAAAATAATCACTAGTTGGAGTACTAGAAAATATAAAGAACAGAATGATGTGAACAGAAAACATGCTGTACTGTTTAAGCATCACTAGTGCTCTGTAAAACAGCATCTGATTCTACTTGGAGAGGTTGTACACTGCTGCAACACTAAAGAGCTTTCTTACTAATAAAAAAATAAACTTGGACCATGTCAATCCTTGTACTACAGTGACAATGACTGTAATTCTTCTACATTGTGGGTTTTGTTAGGCAATTTTCACATCTTATATGCAGATCTGAGCGAAACTACAAAACCAACAAGCTAAAAACAGCCCCCCCCCCCCCCCCCTTTCCTATGAAACCTCACAGACAACACTCAAGAAACAGTTTCAAAGTTCATTCAATACTTCAGATCCAGCTATATAAAAGTCTGAGTGAGGACCTCTTCCTGGAGGGGGCCATTAAATATGCAGTAAGTGAGAAAGAGAGAAAGACGGCAGAGTCAGAACAGGGTGGGATAAGAGGGAGGGGCAGTACTGGAGCGGGCCTGGGCTTGAATGCTCCATTGAGGTTTGGTGTTTTGATGGAAAACTGTGGCAGAGCTGGGCCAACTGCAGCAACAGTGGCAGCAAGAGAGGCCGGGACCAGACCGGCCCGTGGAGAGAGAAAGACGAGAAGGAGGGAGGACGAACAGCCCTGAGGGAGCAGGACTCTGACACACAGCCATTTCTGTGCACAGGTCTCCCACACTAAAGAGGAAGGGAAACAATATGTAAGGAACCAGACCAACTAATGCAAGATGCAGAGGAAATACTTCAGATTACTCTCAGTTCCTCTTAGAATTAATCTAAGCAGATTTTGGCAGATTATAAAAGTTTATCTCGGAGACGAATTATAAGAGACTGATTCAATGTTTATAAGAGCCAACACAGAAAAATAAGACATTTCAAACTCAAGGTAAGATCTGGCAATTTGCAGCTAACATACCCAAGTTAAGAAACACAGTTGGCTTAATAAGCCAAGCATTACCTTGACTATCCCCTGTCATACAATGCTGCTGTTGTAACTTGTACTAAGGGAAGTTGCTGTAATGTAAAGTCCCCCACCAGAAGCAGAGCAATACAGTTCACAGCACAGCCAGGCGTTGTTGGAGCTACAAGGGGTGGAGCCCTGTCTGTTACTAGGACAGGATTGGACAGTTTGGGAGTTGCCTGCAGGCTGCGGAGATCAGACTGAGGTGTGTCCATTCCAGGAGGTGAAGTACACCATCACACACGGCAACACTCCCTGAGATGTTAGATTACTTTGGAAAATTTGGCAGAGCTGGAGTACAAGTCTGTGGTGACAGCACAATGTCCTCAGCTGGAGTTTTGTGCTAAGTTATGGCTCTGGCTTGCCAAGTACCTTATGGAACTGGCAATAACTGCTTTTTAACCAGCCAGCCATTCATCCCACCTCCTTACAAGTGAGATTTTTATCTCCACCGTGTAATGATACAGTCACTTGAACAGTCTGATTCATGCCTGGAGCCAGCCAATGGGAGAGAATACAAACACAGTGCTTGTTATCTAATCTATATACCTGAGTCACACAATTTGGGTGCACACACAAAAACAGTCTGCTTGACGTCACTTTCGACTCCCTGCCAACGACAAAGGCGTTCTTTACACCCACACTGCGATTTTCCTTTTATAAACCACTGTCTCCACTACACTCTAGCCTCATGTCAGATGCGATGATGTCACTTTCAATATGTGACCTAAGCAGGGTTACCATGTGGCACTGTGTATACTGAAATATGGATTTAAAGAAAGACAGGATTAAGTAAGTATATGAAACAGAGATGGAGGGAGGTGTGGTGTGTATTGAAGAGACAAGACCAGTAGCTTTGGAGCTCAAGCTACAGCCTCAGGGGGAAAACTGTGCCCTTTCTGCCCCAATAAACCTCATCAGGATTCCTGACATGAAGGCCGGGGGATAGACATTTCTTCACGCTATGCTGTCTGCTGTCCTCGAGCACTGGGAAAGGAAGGAAGGTGGTTGAACATGCCACTCTGCCAAAATGCTTATAGTTATGAGGTCTACTACAATAAACTGAGAACTTTGCTAATCAATGAGCAACATCTCTAAACTCTGAAGCTTTTTAATGCACAGATGACACAATACTTTTCTCCTGTTATTTTTCTTTTCAGGTTGAAGATCATAAAATATTCATTCAAGGACATTATGCTCATTAAAGCAATTTAGCCCGAGAAAAGCAAGATAATTTGAAAAATAATTTGTCACCAAGGAAAAGAGCCTATCCTAGGGACATTCATTGGCCTACAAGAATATGTAAACAAAAGACTGTGGTAGAAAAGGTAGCCCTGCATATTCCTTGCCCTGCTTTTCTGTTCTTGTTTTGGCTATCTGCGATCAAAGCAATGTTATCCAATCAACAAACTGTGGGTAGGTGATACAACTTGTGTTTTTAGACTGGTTCTTGTAGTCAAAAAGAAAGAAAGAAAAGCAGGCGTGTGTCAGTCTATTGAGTCACCTCTGAATCAGCAGAAACAGACAGTGTAAGATTAATCACAGTGCGGCTGCATGTTGCTGGCTCTCTTTACAATACAGCCTTTCATAGCATACACAGACAACATTCAATTAGAGCATCCCCATCCTGAGGACTCTCAACATGGCAATGAAAAATGCATCCAATAAGCTACAGCCAAGATGCTGCGTTTTAGTGCCAGCTATCCATTTCCGGCTATTTTAGACAAAGACGGGCTCCAAAAAGAACCAAAACTTAAGTTATATTATATTTAGAGAGTTGGCATTGTGAGAAATAAATAATGTGAAAGTAGTTTCCCTTCACATCTATTGGAGCACTGAGCTTCTTCCCTGCCACTGTTAGCTTGAAGGCATGTGAGGACTTGACACTTGGGTAAGACAGCTCTCTTTCCTTGTCCCCCTTTTCTTTATTGTTGTGATCCTGGCTTTCTTGAAGTGAAAGTAATGTTTGAGCCCTGAAGCTCTTTTTGGCGAACAGTACAGAAGGGGCAGGATAGTAGAGGGTGTCCACATGCATCAACATCACAGGGCTGGGTGATAGACCCCCAACTCCCTCAGCACTCAAGAGCCCCAGCTATTGTCCTGGCTCCACCCATTCTTCAACATCACCACCCCTGGATTTGTTTCGTTCCTCTCTGCCATCTCTGTCCCATTTCCTGGATATATTTCTTTCCAAGCCTGAGACAACAAGAATTATTAATATTGGTAAATTGGGGAAAGTAATTTGGTGAAAGTGCAATAGTAAAATATTCTTTACAGTGAACTCCAATAAGATGTAGTGATGACAGATTAAAAATGAACAAGACATGCACATAATCATAGGTGAAAAAGAGTGAAATGGGGCCTGATGAGAACGGGGTGTGGTGAAAGTTGGTGTGTGCCTGCCAAAGTGACATCCAGGTGTGACCAGTATTCCTAAGATCCTTATTTACATCATATGCAGACTTTTGGTGGTTTATATGGTTCACTGTAGACAGTGCAACCATAATAAAGAAAAATTCAGTTATCTTGTGGTTTTGCTGTACAATTTAATGCATCACTGGCAATTATATGTGCAATAGTAGCAACTCTAGATACTCCAGATTGACAAAGAGGAAAAAAACTGCATGTAGGGGATCTAGCTATTATTTTTTTCAATCTAATTTTAATGTCAATGATAATTTTGGATTGCAACATCTATCCAAATAAAATAATCTGGATAAAATGATTGCTTTGTTGCATTCATTTTTTTCACTATGAAGTTCTTAATTTTTCTTGTGTTCTAAACCAAGCACTCCCCTTTCCAATGGTTGTGCTTTCACCCCTCCCCAAAAATTCACTCAAAGTCACTTGCTGTTTAATGTATTTCAAGTCATAAAGACTAAAAGAGAATCCTCAACAAGCCCTATCTAGACAAAGTAAAACTCACAAAGTTTCCACAGGTGAACCCATGGAACAATTTTTAACAGTTGCCCTTGTCTCTTCACTTTCACAATCATGCAAAGACTGGCTGTGGGCTTCAGCTCTATGTTAAGTGCCCCATGGCTACCAAGCTAGTCTCCCAAGGCACACAAGCCTGCCGTCACCTGGGGCTTTCTTTGCCCTGGTCTGCACCCACAGAAGCCATTCCCTTTGCAAGGTGGGTTTTACAGTTTGGTCCTATTTGACAACATTGTGTCCCCCAATAGCTCTTTTTGATTTATTTGTTTCCATTTCAACTACATTTTCTAGATCAACAAATGCATTTAGGTAATGAAAAATGGAGTTAAATAATCAAGATTACAAAACTGACCAGAATAATAATTGGTATTATGATTTTTTGCAATAATCGCACTGCCTTAACAGCAGGACGCCATGCCAGTTAATCGGCACTAGACATTTAAACACATTACAAAGAAGATGGGGTAAATGTGCCAGATTGGACAAAATTTGGGACAGCTGCAGGAGTGATTATGTAAAGCAGGATGCCAGTGCTACACAGATGCTGAAAACACAGCTGCAACTGCACAGAGTATATTAATGTTCTTTTTCATAATTTTTTTCATAATTTAAAAAAAAAATGCTCATCAAGAATAGGTGCATAATGAGACCAAAATAAATATTCAATCTTGCTTTTAAATGTGATCTTGCTTTTAAATGTGATCAATTTGGCTCATCATTAAACTGCTTCTCCCTTTCTCCCTTTCTGTGAATATGCTAGACATGCAGCCACTTAGGTGCCGTTTACACGAAGCCGTTTTCACTGGAAACGGTGTCGTTTTGATGCGTTTCAGCCTTTCGTTTACACGATGGCGTTTCAGAAACGATCCGCGTTTACACGAGGACATGTGAAACGATGAAAACGATGTAGTTCCCATGCCAGGCCACAAGTTGGCGTTGGTTTTCTCTTTGCAGTTTGTTTACGCAAGACGCGCATGCGTGGAGTGACACAGTAGGTAGTGCGGCAAATTGTTCATTACTTACAAAACGGCCAATGTGAGAGGTTTTGTGTGGACAGATGATGAGGTTGGATCGCTGCTGCACACAACGCTGAATTACAAAACGGTAAAAACACAGGAAAAGCATAAGAAGCACTCGTGAATCCGCGAGTACTGTTTATCAGTCTGCGCGTGCGCGAAAAACTGGCCGTCTCAACCATAGTACGCATGTGCGAGTCGAGCGTTTTCAAATCACCCCGGTTTCAAGTGTTTACACGAAAACGCAAGCCGGTGCGTTTCTGAAACGCTCCACTCTGGACCCCGTTTCTGAAACACATTGTTTTCACTCTGTTGTCGTGTAAACAGAAGGGCGAAACGCATCAAAACGACACCGTTGTCGTGTAAACGCAAGGCCGAAACGCATCAAAACGACACCGTTTCAAAATGAAAACGGTCTCGTGTAAACGGCACCTTAATGTATTGAAACTTTAACACTTTATACTTGCTTTTTGTAATGTTTTACCCATTGAGAAAAAAAAAATGCTTTCAGTGTGATATATATATGCAATTACAAGCTACAACTTCCAAATCTGAACTGAAACTGAAATGAATTATCACCCACATAAAACAATCAAAACCCATTCTTAATGCAATACTCTATTAATATAAAATTCATTGCACAACTATTGTGTTTGATGAACCCTACTTTCAAACTGCTGGACATCTCTTTGCTTGACATCATGGGACACAAGAAATCAGATCTGACCCGGGGGGGGACACCACAACACAGGGACTTTGTTGTGTTCATTTCTATTAAAAAAAATTAAATCATCATTCATAGTGCAAATCAATCCAGGAACAATAATAAGCAGCCCTGCATCAAAGCTGGACAACAGCTGCTATATGCCGACTGAAACAGTACATAAAAGCAATTACTGCTGATGAAATTGTTCAAAATGTCTTGATATGCTGAAGCATTAAGTGTTCCTTTCACTAGAAATAAGGGGCTGAGCCCAGCTCAGGAAAAACAACCCCACACCATAATCCCCCCCCTCCATCAAACTTTACACTTGGCACAATGCAGTCAGACAAGTACTGTTCTCCTGGCACCTGCCAAACCCAGACTCATCTATCAGATTGACAGAAAGAGAAGCATGATTTGTCACTCCAGAGAACACCTCTCCACTGCTCTAGAGTCCAGTGGCAGCATGCTTTACACCACTGCATCCAACGCTTTGCATTGTGCTTGGTGATGTCAGGCTTGGATGCAGCTGCTCAGCCATGGAAACACATTTCATGAACCTCTCTACACACTGTTCTTGAGCTAATCTGAAGGCCACATGAAGTTTGGAGGTCTGTAGCAACTGATTCTGCAGAAAGTTGGCGACCTCTGCGATTTTACATGGCCTACCACTTCATGGCTGAGATGTTGTCGTTCCCAGTCATTTAGACTTTGTCATAATACCACTAACAGCTGACTGTGGAATATTTAGAAGCCAGGAAATTTCATGACTGGACTTGTTGCACGGGTGGCATCCTATCACAGTACCACGCTAGAATTCACTGAGCTCCTGAGAGCGACCCATTCTTTCACAAATGTTTGCAGAAACAGTCTAGATTCCTAGGTGCTTAGTTTTATACACCTGTGGGCATAGAAGTAATTGATACACCTGAATTCAATGATTTGAATGTGTGAGTGAATACTTTTGGCAATATAGTGTATATTTTGTATATGTTTGTTTTTTTTAAAATGCAGTAAATCAATCTATTTAGCAAGCACCTTTACCCTCAAGATCATCATACCTCACTACAATCTCAGTGCCCTTGGGAGAAAATGTTTACCAAAATCGCATGCCAGGAAAAACTGTTTAAATGTATTTAGTTTGACCTCCATATGTAGATGTTAGAGACTATCTTAGCCTTTAATTCTGTAGGCTGAAACTACTCCCCCTCAAAAAAACAAAAAAAAAAAAAAAAAAAAAAAAAAGGCTCTTCTAAAAGGTTGCATCTTCTCTTTTCACTTGCAGGTTACATGTTAGGGTTGCTTGCTGAGCTGGAAACCTATGATCAGAGCTTTAAGTGACTTCTGGAAACTCATTTTAACGCACAGCTGACAGCAGCTGACACAGCTTCCTTGGTATCAGCACTGACTAGATGGAGCAGAAGCTTGCTGCATTATCAGGGACAGATGCCAAATACAGGAGACGCATACAAGCAGACCAAGCTGTCAGAACTGCTCATGAAAACATTTATCATAAGGAAACAAACTCCACTGCAATGAAGCAAATATCAACTCCAGTGTCCTTTTATTAAAAACTAGTGGCAACATAATTACTCAATTGGCCCACAGTCATATTAAATCGATGTTGATACACAGTTAACAGTTAACCCTTTAAAGAATTTAGTGAGTTAACCTACCATTTGCTGATCATGAAATCTCACACCTGCTTTCTCATTTTACTGTAAGATGGTTAAACAATGTGAAAACATCACTTTGTGCTTTATTAGGCTGTGACTGATTCTGGCTTTACAATTGACAGTTTATTTATGTAAGAATCAATGATATTGAATGCATTATTGACAGCCTTGTCAGCTGCAAACTGATTACAGACATAAATTAAAACTTCTGCTTAAACAATAAAGACACACTCCAACCAGCCTCCCTGAGAGTACCTGACCTACAATGACAGATCTGAGGAAAGTGATAAACAGCAGAGAGCCAGTTTGCCCCCACTGAAAGCTATTGTGATCTATTAGTAATGACACCAAAGGGGTACACTATGACTCAAGATTAATGGCTTAGTGAATTATGTTGAGCTTAAAGTCAAAGTTTCCTGTGTCACAAAAGTGGCTCCCTTTTTACCTGGCTAAATCACCACTTAAGCTGAGCGCATAACCTGGTCAGAAGCAGGTTATTGTCCAAGTTTCGGTTTAAAAATCAGCAGGAAGCACCACATTTTCACAGATTCTCTTATTGACAGCATCTTTTAAGTGCAACATAAATTCTTTGCTAGGGAAATAGGTTTTGTATGTGCGAGTTGTTAAGCTGTACCTTAATAATCCTACTTAATAAATTGCAGACTGTGCACCATATTGTCACGGGAATAATTTGGTGATGCAGAAAATGTATAAATGTTTTATACTTGATTCTAATCTTCTGCTAAGTCTGTTTTACACTGCTGGAACTGCAGCTACCAGGGCACATACCAAGAATACCTATTCAATCAATAAAATTCCCTTTGATCTGCAGACAAATTAAAGCAATTTCTACATCTCCGTTGTTAGACTGTGGAACAGTAACATTTAACATTTATCCAGTTTAAAGTTTCAGAACTCTAATTTGAAGCTGTCACCTTAGAAATAAACAGCAGCACAGAGAGAGACCACTCAATGATGAAATAATGAAATAACTTGACTTAAAATGATTATTTTACTGCTCTCTGTGCTGAAACACCAGATTAATGATTTTCTGTAGCATTAATCTTTTGTCTTCTTTGCAACAGTGTTGCATTTTACTGTTATATTTTTAATGTTCCTTATAGATATTTAATCACTCTTTTATCACCACCATCAAATGACAATGTCTCTGACTGGAGTAGGCGGACCTCTAAGGGATCATATTTTGCAGAAAAAGGGTCACATGACCCATGAAATGCCCCTTTTTTTATGAGCGCGCACAGAGCATGAAGCAGAAAGCCCTGCTTATCAGAGAAAGTTCATAATCACCGTTATCTCTAACTGAGGTTTTAGGTTTTATCAAGCCAGCTAACGCAAAGGAAGCCTGGCTGTGTTGAACTTCATTCGTAGTATACCCCTCAGTACCACTTCCCGGGAGGGCCTCAGGGGTGTGGGAAAATCGTGGAGATCAGCAGAACACTATGACAAAGAGCGAACTGCACGCTAAACTGACCCACCGGCTGGCAGCCCAGCCCCAACAGATACTGAATGCATCCTCCCACCAATGCCAACAGAGCAAAAAAACAAACTGCACAACACCGCACATGGATGGAGAGAAAGCAAGAGCAGGGAAATACACACACATACAGCAAGAGGGGGCAAGGGACACACTAAACCAATTAATCAATGCAGTCATTACCACCAACTGTTGTTGAAAACAACCTATGCATCCTGAAGAATAATTCGAAGTACAGACCAGGTATAGGGCTAAATACACGCATGACCTATAGTCTGCTCTTAAACTGTTTTGCATTTTTGTAATAACAGCAGCAGCCTGCATCATGCTCTACTGATAAGAGTTACAGTAATGATCATTAACAACACTAAACAAGAAATGGAAATAATCATAATAATCATAATAATCATAATCATCATCATCATAATAATAATAATAATAATAAACTGAATTTCCATACACCAACATATACTGGCACTGGATGCTTTGCAACAATCTCACCAATACTCAGTCTGAAGATGTCAATCCACACAGTCTGCATAAAGGGAATTTGACCAGACAAGACATTAATGTAACACTGTTTTAAGGCTTCACACATTGCAGCAAATATTTGTGATTTTCTGCAACAACATGGTCTTCCACCAACAACAAACTAAGATTAGATGCTGCAGCATGTAAAGGTTTCTGTAATTTGCTTGTCATACATATTTGCTGAAGTGATTTTAAGCTACTGTTTAGTAATTCTGCTGATAAAAGCAGCCCAATCCACCAGAAAACCTAAACAAGTTTACTCAATTGTGCTGTGCACAGTTTCATGGCAATACTATAACACAAAATACACACATACGCACAAAAAATCCACAGACAATAAAAAGAACCACAATAGCAGTTGGTGCCAGCCACTGTTGCCATCAGTGCAGTGGGGGAGGGGGGTCATGTTAAAAAAAAATGGGGCTGGGCTTTAGCCTCTAGCTCTAGCCATGAGGATATTTCATATCCCAACCTGTGCAATAAGCTCCCCTCTATTTTGAGTCTGCAACTACATTCCAGTGCATGGGCCTTCTCTCCCTGCAGGTATGTGAAATTCTGGTGGGAAGGCTTGATGCAACACAACAGTTCCACTTCTGTTTTACTGCCAGAGAACATCATTTGAGAATAAAATCCTCTTTATTCTCCAGACACAAAATCACTGTAATGATGAAAGGCAGAAAACAGTGATAAACACACGTCAATAAATTGGGATGGTTCAGAAAGATCTTTCACTATTATTTTGTGTATTCTTGAAGGCTGTGACACACCATTTAGTCAGCTGGTCCAGCCTTTGAGTTTAAGGTGACAACTGCCTTAGATAATGTGATTACTTCACGAGCTAGGGTTTTGTCTAAATCCAGAGATTGTTTTAATAGGTGTAGGAGAGGTTTAGTTTTAAAGGCTTAGAGGTAATAGTGATGTTGAAAGGTGTACAGGGATCACTGTACACTGGATGACTGTTCACTAGCACACAAACAGTGGCAGCCCTTCTCATCCCTTCCATAAGCAGTACTTTACAGTCTGCAGAGAACTCCATTATCCATGCTGAGATCAGCAGCTTCCATCAAGATCTGATACCCTCCCTTAGTAATTGAATAACAGTTATTACTGAGCATCATCAACATACCTCAGTGCCTTACCTGGACCAGATCAGCATGAACAAATCAAGGGACTTTAACAAAATGTTATGTTTTTATTACTTTGAGGCGTTAAAACAGCGCAATAATGGAATATAAAAGTCGCTGTTTACTGTACCTGTCAGTGAAGCTGGACTGTGTGTCACTCATTGGGCTTCCGGTTCTAGATTTGCAGCAAATTATATCCTATTAACATTTTCCAGAGTGTGATGAGGCGATTTCCTGGAGCGTCTTTCTCTGGCATTCGTCTGGAGTAGGCAGGGATTTTGAGAACGATGCTGGAAATCAGTTCACTGATAGGCTGCGGCAAGGCACCTTCAAACACTAGATGAAACTAAGACACTACCAGGCAACCAGTACTCCTTGTTAAAATGAAATGGCAGCAAACAATCTACAGATTGTGCAGACCATAAAAATCAATCGGGGCCTCGGTCGAATTAGCAGTCCTACCCTGGCAATAAACAATATTTTAGTAACAATAATAAATATACTGGTGCAGCTGACACAAGTTGTTGTGTACGTATGAACTCCTCGTATGTCTCCTGTGCGTTCACGTCCCAGTTTTCCGCCGATATGAATATGTAAACAATCCGTATTCCAACGTTACAGACACCTTGGCCCTGCGATGCAGTCCGGCTGCCAACACCCCTGATCGGCCGAATGGCCTCGGTGTCTAAATGATCCGTGAAGATGCTGGAAATTCCTGTAGTCCCATTTGGTGCTCCTTGCTCCCAGAAATGCCTGTCTGTGGCCGTGGGGACGACTCTCCCGTGACCAGGAGAATCGCTCAATGCCGAGTTTACACGACCCGTGTTACAAATTAGCAAAACAACTGCAGCTAACAGTTAAGCCGGTTAGATTAAAAAAAGAAACAAAATGGGTTAAATTATCATTAAAAAAAGGCGCACAGGTCTTCAGAAAATCCTTTCTCACGGCAAGCTGGCAGGCGTTGAATCTCGCCAGCTACCAGCTAACAAAACAGATGAGCTCTTTCAGCAAAAAAACTTTGCTTCGTGTGCTCTTGTTTCGAGTGCAAACTAAGCAAACTCCCGTTCACAACAATGACCGGCCAACGAGCGAAATATATACATACACAAAAACCTTATGTATTTTCACTGGCTTGCGAAACGTCTCCGTGTTATGTCCTCCAAAAAGAAAAAAAAGAGAGACTCCTTGAGGAAAGAAATTGCAGTGGAGCCCGTTAGCAAAACGCAGCGTCTCTTGACTCCATGTTTCCAGAATTCGTCGTTTCTCGGCAGAATTCCCGTGGATGGAAAGCAGGCTAAGTGGCCGCCAGCTAACGGGAAAGAAAGTAACAACCACTCCTGTGTAAACAACGACAAAAAAGCGTAGAGGGGCTTAAAACTTTTAGCGAACATCAAACGTTCTTTTTTTACCAGCGTAAAAACACTGTTGGTTCAAGAGTATAAGTTGTGGAAAGGTACCAAAAATAAATCCCACTTTCTGCCGCTAGCAACGCCCTAGCCAGCTAGCACTTGAAGTCCAATAGCGATTCCACTAACCACTTCCGCCGGAGGAAAATTTGGTTTCAGCATAATGTCAGGGATCACTGCTGCACAACTGATAACAAGAGCAACAACGACAACCCCTACTACTACTAACAGCACTAACAGTTATACTAAATTCATTTCAAACTTGCCTATTTTATTCGCATAGGATGCAATTATAATAGGCTATGAATAATGAGAGCAACACCTAAATGGCCGGGAGATTAAATAGTAACCACTAGGCCAAAAACTGTTATAATTTAACAATTTTATAAAAATACAAACAAATTGTTGGGTTCAGCTTCTTAACTGTGAAGAGTTACACGTTTTAGTCTGACGAGTGTTTTAAGTCACTGTGTATCCAAGACACAGACTTAAGGATGCAAGAGGTGCTCATCAGGCTTTCATTCATGCATTTATATTTATTCTGTTAGAAAATCATCTACAGACTACTCAACTGCTGAAGAATTGAGCTTTCCATCCCAAGAGCCATATTATTCAGTGACTCCAGTTGCTGCGCATGTGTATCATTGAAAGCAAAACCAAATTGCGGGATAAAAATGATGACATTTTGCCTATCTGCATCATTAAAGTTGTGGTCAGTCGTTGTTATCGATGCAAAGTACTACATTTGATCTTTTTTAAATGGCCTGTGCTTCTGGTCTAAATTATTATATACGCACAAATTCTTGATTGGTTTGTTTTCCAACCTTTTTATCACACAGCTCACTAAAATTCATAACTACTGCACTTTGTATGATTTTGCAGTGCTGCCCATAAATTTCTGGCACTCGACATACAGCATCACACACCCAATTATGTTTTGTACTCTAAATAATGTTAACATGTTAAAAAAAAATGTCTACATGTATGTTATACTTCGTTTTAAAATAAAAAAGTGGCAATTCTTTCCTTTTTTGCAGCTCTTATTTTAGAAGTGCTGGAGGACCGTCCTCTTTCCTTGCTGATCATTCATAAATAATTGATATGACACCATCATGTGGACAGCTTAGGTAATTTCAGTCTACAATAATTCATGTTGATTTTTACTGGCACTGGATTGAAACGCAGTTTAGTTGCAAATTTGCTGTTTAGAGAACACAAACAACATGTCACGTTTATTTTATTTCACTTTATACAGGTGAACGATGAAACCCGGACCTGGAAATGGCTCTTAAGCACGCTGACTCTTGTGTTGAAGGGTTTACAGTACATTGGAAAAAAAAAACAAAAAAACAACACATTAGGAAGGTACATTCAGATAACTAAGGCACACACAGTTAGATTTGTACTTTTCTGTTTGTATTGGTGATGCAGAGATTTGCAGCTGTGGCAGTCAGGCGAACAGACATGGGAAACAAACAGATGGCATGTTTTTAACCTATTACGACAAAAGCAAGGTATGCTCATAATTAAAACAAGAATGCACATATAAAATCTGGGCTCAGTCATTATATTCCCTATATATAAATGTTTCCTGCTTTATCTCATGGTGGTTTACAGTACAGTATCTCAAAGATTAAGGCAAACAGAGTGTAGAACATGTATATCTCAAGACTTGCACACTTTACAGATAGCTCAGAATTAATTTAATCAAAGCCTTGACCATTTCTGACAAGATCTCTGTGAGACTGAAGCATTCAATAAACAACCTATTAAATTAAATTACCTGGGAGCTATTGGTATAGAGCACAGATCTTGCCAATATGATTACTCACGTGGGGGGGGGGCATCCTTACACATCTGGTATAGTAAAATCAATACCGGACACCATTTCAGAAAACTTGAGCAGGTATTTATAGTTTACAATTTACATATATATACATATAGAATTTAAAAGACTCAATAAAACTCTGAAATCTAGAGCTTCACCATGAATTCTTTTACATGAGGGATGTAAAATAAATAAAATGTTGCTTTTTTTTATGGCAGGCTCTGGAATAAGATTTCAGACAGCAGACAAAAGCTTAGTAATAATAATAACAATTAAAAAAATGAATTAAACACATTAAACCCACTTCAGACTTTCTGATATTACTTATTTCCCTGAGTACCAATCCTAGCCTTTTGATATCAATGAAAATGTTTCACAAGGACCACTGTGTTAAATGTAAACTCTTTCTTTCCTAATAGGAACTTCCCTTTGAAACCACACCATCACATCACTAGGCCACAGTTTACCACAAATTTTCTTTATGTGTTAATACAAAGTGCTTTGGTTTTCAGTGACATAAATTATGTCAGTGTTTTTTGCACCTTTCACGTAATAAACTAGCATGTTTAGCTGCAAAATGCACAGCCATTAAACCTTACAAACAGATGTCTTAGCATTTTTATTTAAAAAAATCCTCTTTTTAAATCTCAGTTTAACATAGAGAAAGATGCTTTTCTGCGTACGTTCCATCGAGTGTCCAAAGTGAAAAGCAAAGAAACAACATAATATAAATGGATTCCCTTTGGATACGCAGAGGCCGATCACTCCTTCTTCCCTTCGTGACCATTAGCAGCTAATGGCTCTGGGCGGTCTCTCTGCTGTTTGTGCCAGCTTTTGCTCTTCCGTATGGCAAATCGAACAATGTCCACCATAAAGACCCAGGAAAGAGCGTACATGGCCACTCCGCCACACTTGATAAAGAATCTCGGCCTCGGGGAGATCAGCTCACAGTACAGCATTGTGCCGCCCACGAAAATTCGCATCACCACAAACAGCAGCACAAACAGGACGTCCACAACGTCCCCCAGCAGAGTCCCGTAACGTCCAGTCTGCTTGAGGAACCAGCGTGCCTGCAGTAGGGGGTTGGTGATTTCACTGCCAAAGAGCACTGCACAGGACTCGATGCCAGACTCCCCCAACCAAAGGGTCAACAGAATTCCCAGGATGCTCATGGTGTGGTGGGCCAGCATAACGGGTCCCTCTGTGCGGAAGTACACACACCAGGCCATGTCAAAAATAAAGTAGCCCAGACTCAGGACCATGGCACTTATCTGCAGAGGGGTGTTCTTAGTACCTGACATCCACAAACAGAAACAGGCAGGCTTTAGTTACCTTTTTTTTTTCCTGAATAGATAAAAAAGTTGTTACTGTGACATGAGCACATAATTGTTAATAATGACATGTAACAAAAACAGCTCTTCAATACCTTTAAAAGAGTTCCACTTGCTAGCTAAAACTAAACTGTGCTTACTAGGAACTGATGCCTACAACAATTTTCAAAGAAAAAGCAACAAGTGTCACCGTGAACAACCGATTTACCAAAAAAACAATAATATATATATATATATATATATTCACTAACTGAAGTAAGACTGTGTGTTCCTTAAAGTCTATTTTTGGTCTCGGCATCCTTGCTGTCTTTTAAGGTTTTTAATATACGCACAAATTGACAAACTGCATCCCTACCTGGATGAGTGAAAGGCCAAGGTCCATCCACATAGCCTATGTACGCTGTGATGCAGACCGCCAGGATCCCGTGCACCAGTGTGACGAGGCGACAGTTCCATTCGTAGCTCCTGGACCCGTTAACATTACACAGGATAAAGTAGAAAGACACCCAACAGGACAGGCACAGGAGCGCACAAACGACAAGCAGAGCCATCTTCTCCTCTGAAGATAAGTCAAAGAAAAACAGCTAAAATCAGCTAAACAAAACTCCTCAGCAGTTGTTAAGCCAACTTTGAGCCATATTACACAGTGAGAGAAAAATGCAAAGAGGAACTTCTTGCTCTGTAATATCACTTACAGTAGAAAAAGACAGAATCACCGTCCAAAGACTTGGAACTGTGCACTCTTTGTAAGGGAGCAACAATTAGCCTTTGCTTGAACTATAATAGCACTATAGTAGGACGGCTGAGGGTCTGGTGGGGTGAGGGGGACGTCTCTTCTTCTGCTGTGACGTTTGTACTAGGAGGTGAGACCATGCAGACGGACGAGCCCACCCTCAGTGGACTGGAACAAGATGTACATGTGATTCTCAAAGATTCAAGCTAGTTTCAAAACTGGCAGAGAGGTTACTGGGTGCTGGGTCTCAGACAGTTCCCGAGAGGAAGAATGGCTCTTTCTCCCTTATTATTTGACATGTGCACTAAAATGTAAACAAAAATGTACCATTGCTGTAAGCTATTCAGTTACTGCAGTACAGTAACTGGATAGCTACAGAAGAGCATCAAATTCTCACATTTAAAAGGCAGGACACTGAACCTTTTCAAATGTGTTGCTTGAACATTACTTAAACTGATAATATGTTATTAAGTAATTCAGCCGTTTATGGGCTGAGCTGCTAATCATTTTCCTGTTTCACTTGTACAATGGATAAGTAGGGATACAGCTGAGGATCATATGATGGCTGGGCCTAAATTTATAGTCATAAAAAACCTGCAAGTTCATCCAAAAAACTCACAAAAAAAAGAAAGGAAAAGAGAAAAACAAGACCAAACAAAGGAAACGTGGGATCTGAATATGCAATGACAAAACTATGTAATGATATAAAACAAAAGTATAAATAGCATGCAAGACAAGTAAGGTGCCATGTACAATGCTATGCAAAAGTCTTGAGGCACCCCTCATTTCTTTCTATTTTACTTCCAGCAGACAGACTTTCTTGTAATTTTTTAAAAAGTGGTCTTGAGCAATAGTTCCCCGGGCTTTCTGAAGGTCTTTCACCTAACTCAAGGGATGAATCGGTGTTGTGTCTATGCATAACAGACCACTTAGCAAATTTGTATCTTTAGGCACTCAGTTACTAGAAGCCTGTCACAAACACACAGTATTTGTTCCGATTTCTTTTGTCGAATCTATGAAAAATGCCAAAGATAACACAGTTCAATAGGCATAAAATAGTATTTTTGCACCAATACAGTGATTCCAAAAGAGCTTTTTGCTGGAAACTTGGCATATCTCAGCATGGTGAGCAGTGTAAAAAGTTGGAGAAACCGGAGGACAAAAGAAGAAGTGCCAGGCCTAAAATACTATCTGCAGCAGATGAACAGTATGTGAGAGTCACATCCTTAAGAAACAGGAAAAAAACTCCAGCACAGACCTGACAGAGGACCTGAGAGATGCACCTGGCCCTTCAGCAGATCCATCTCCTATTTAATGAAACCTCATCAGAACTGGTCTCAGTGGAAATGTGGCTGTCAAGAAACCATTCTTAGTAAAGGGAAACACAGAGAAAAGGCTGAGTTATGCCAAATTACGGAAGAACTGGAATTGTCGTCAATTTGTTGTCAATATGTATGAATCAGGTCAGGATGGAGTGACTACAGTGGAGGGACTGTTGTGGTTTGGGGCTGCTTTTCAGTCACTGGTGTTGGGGAGCTAGACAAAATTGATGGAAATATGAACTCAGAAAAGTACAATCAGATTTTGATATATTATGCAATACTATCTGGAAAGCAACTGATTGGCAGCGGCTTCATTTTTCAGCAAGACAATGATCCCAAACACGCTGCCAGTGAAAGCATACCTGGATAGAAAAACACACAACGGAGCACCATCAGTCATGGATTGGCCTCCTCAGAGCCTGGACCTCACCATTACTGAAGCAGTGTGGGATCATCTTGACAGAAAATGGAACAAAAGGCAGTCAACATCCAAAGAAGAGCTTTGAATGTCCTTCAAGAAGCCCGGAGAACTATTCACAAAGACTCCTTAAGGAAATTACATGAAAGCTTGCTCAAGAGAGTTCAGGTTGTGTTGAAGAATAAAAAGAATAAAAGTCAAATATTGACTTTCAAGCTCGTTAGTATTGTACAAACACTGATTTTGCCTTATATACACTGTATTTCCATGTATGTTTGCACATCCTTCAATGAATCCCTGTGCATTTTTCTCATTTTCCTAAAAATTTTTTTTTTTTTAATGAGGGGTGACTCAAGACTTTTGCACTTTTGAACAACTGCTTTTGTGTCTATTTTTTTCTTTGTTGCATTATACAAAAATTGTTACAGAAAACATATTTTTAAAAATATAATTGATTTCTTTTGCAACCTGTAAGAGTCTCTGACCTGTGTGCTGCTGGAGGCTCTTCTAGGGTAACTAGCAATAATTATGAGCCACTAGGGCTGTATTTACTTCTGTAAGAATAGTGGATGCAGATTTTAGTTAAGATAAGGATTAAGAGCACAACAATGTCGTTGCCACAGAAACATTTAAAAGGCCAGGAGCTAGCAACCAGAGACCTGGAACGCCTGTAATGTTTTCTTGCCTTGCCAAACTAGTTTACTGACGATGACACCAAAGGCATCTGATGCTGATAAAGTGAAAGGGCAGCAAAGCAGGGCCAGTGCTCGTCCCTCAGCCGAGAGGATGCTGTCATAACAGGCTAACTCTGCACTGTTAGCTGGATCTGGGAGCGAGCTAACTGCTAACAAAGCGCTACTTTGTGGGGTTGTAACACGTTTATAAATGCAGTAAAAATCTCATTACCTTGACGGTGCACATGTGGCTGTCTCTCCTTTTACATCTTGGTTGTTTTGTGTCGCCTGAAAGGAATATACGCTTCTAGAAGACCGAGGCAGGTTTGTTGTTTGGACACACAGTAGCTGCTATTTGTTGTCCTTTATCTGAACGGTAGCAGCAGCAGCAGCAACAACTGCCTCCTTCAGCATCCTTTGTATCCCATTACATGTGGTCACATTTTTATGTTGTCCCACTATTAACCTGCTAGCTTTGTGAAATGGATTGTACTCTGCTTATATTATCCAATATGCAATACCACAATTAGAGATTATAGCAGATTTATGGAATTTTTTGTCGGAAAAGCAGTTTTCCATCCTACTTGATGTCTTTCCAAAGCGATGGCAGGCTCTTTTTTCCTGAGCAGTGGCGACACCGTGTGGACAATAGCTGAAATTACAACCTGAGCCCTCCCCCGGGGGAACAAAATGGAAGACTTGCATAATACACCTGGGTGCAAAACCTGACCGTGTACTCGAACAAGGCTTGAATTTGAATAGGCACCCAGGAGCGGATATGCACAATCATGCCTTTGTTGTTACCCCTTTGCCCACGCCACTCCTCTTTACATCCCATATACTGTCTAATGAAAGGCTTAACAAAACGTCCCCAACACACCACAAATAATTTTCCACTTGTCCACGCAGTGCAAAGAAGGACTTTATTAAAACAAGTAAAACTGCTCTTAAATGGTACATTACCTAATTGCTTCATTTTCTCCTTATGGCAGCTTTTACAACATATTAAAAACTCTTTCATAGAAAAAAAAATATATGTTTAACAATGTAATCTACAATTACATAGCAAAAACATCAGTGGAAATGTTAAGGCACTTGATCACCAGAGAAGGCCACAATAGAAGTGTTTCAACTCATTTGGTTCTTTAGTTAGCAGGACATACCAACACACTAAACACAACTTTTTTGTTTGTTTGTTTTAATGCTATGGCAGTAAAAAGGCTGAAGTTAAGATGGAGGAAAAGCAGTCCAAAACTCCTACTTGAACCTAGTGCTCTAGAGAACAGACAGACAAATTACATTTGGTCCCACAAATTTAAGAAGCGCTCCTTATCAGGGGCACGAGATGCATAAATTATAAGCATTTAACTGCTGATGTGAACAGACAAAACCAGAAAACCAAGAAGCAGAATTCTTGCAGTGAAATACAGACCAGATAAGAATTTAAAAATGTTGGTTAACCAGAAGATGGCAGTGTAGATTATTAAAGCGCCTACCTGTACTGACGCTTCAGCGAATCCTCACATGGGAAAAACAAACTGTGTCTAGAAATTGAAAGGCTGCTCATTTGACAGCATTTCTTTTGACTTTGGTTTGACACTTTTTAAAAAGACTTAGAGCGGCGTGGCATCAGGTGTCCCCATGGGTAATGACAGAGCAACTCAGGACTAAATATGACAATAAGCCTTTTTTTTTTGTCACCATCTATGCAAAAATGAAAACAGGCCACATATAAGCACAGCGTACGCATGAGAAACAACAGCCAAGAGGTTACCCTGAAATGTGTTTGAATACTTTGTTACTGAGGATGTGTGGTTTTAGAATGATGGACTTCAGAAACTGTTTAATGCAAACAGGAAAGAAAACAGATGAGGTTATTATATTAAAAAGATTAAAAAAAAAATAGTCCTCCATAATTTCACTTTGCAACCAAAATAAATAAAGCCAGCATTGGAGAATTTGTTTCTTTGTAAGCATGCTTACATGGTATAAACCAGCATTCAGCTGGCAATAAAATTGTTTTCACAGAGCTTTAGAAGACCGATAAATCCACCGTCCAAATTTTCCTTCACCTGGAGGGAAGAATTTGTCTACCTCCTTTGACTGAGAGTGGGACAGTGTTGTTCCTCTGCTGGTGTTCAACCGTCCACCTTTGTGCATATCATAGCTTGTTTGAGAGGCTTGAGAGGTTTTGTGTCATTCGCTCCACTCACTTTCCCAGAAAAGGCACAAAAGTGACAGCTTCTCGGCAAAAAAAAAAAGACATTAAGGCTGACAGCAATGTGTCATTATTCCACTAGAAATGTTTTAACATTAGTGACTTTGCTGCATCTTCCTTAAAAGTTTTTGGTCTCATTTGGAACCTGAATTTAGTTCTGCTTCAGCACGAACATCTGGATCTCAGCACTCCCCACCTGACACAGCTTCACTTGATGTGATCTAAACCAAGGTCCAGTGTTGCTGTGGCTACTTTGAATAGCATGGGTGGAGAAGCATTGGCTTTGCTGGCGAAAAAAACAAAGAAAAAAAAAAAAAAAAAAAGAACACGTATTCTCGTTTCTTAAACATCCGCAACAGAACTCTAGGTCTCCTCGTCCCACAGGCAGAGTTGTTTTTGGGGAACGTAGTAGGTGAAATGGTAGCCCTTGCTGCAGCTCTTGATGCCACACTTGTAGGTGGAGCCTTTGCCCATTGTATCCCGGCTGCGGCAGTACTTCAGCAGACATGGGTACCACTCCAGACGCAGGCTGTATGTGCAGAGACATGGCTGCCACAAGTCTTTGGTAGAATGACAGGCCTGAAAGCTGGGCAGCTCTGTTGTTTGGGGCAGGACCTCAAATATGGAGCCATCCACCCCTGTAACACAAGCAGAAGGGAAGCATGTGGCAGTTAAAACAAAAGCACGCCATCGCAAGTTTGTGTGAATCACGCCCGTTCTGATTTCACTCAATTAAATGCCGCTGTAGATCTAGAGGGAAACAAAGTGGCATAAAACAGGCGAGGTGGTGCAGTGAAAGGGCAGCTTTGTTATGCTAAGGAGATGCTACCATCATTCCCTCTGCAGATAACGGCGCAGAGCGCTCGGTGAACCATGACCATCAACATTGTTTTCTTAATAACAAAGCTGTCAGCTGACAATAGTGCTGTCATATGAATTCTCCTCAGCTTGAATAATTTGGGTTTCACGGCTATAAAGGATCCGGATCCCGCTGCAAAACTGCTTTTTGAAAACAAATGGTTAAATAAAAAAAAAAAAAAAATGCGCTGAACGTGTGAGATAAACAAAATTAATCTGCATACGCACGCTCTGTTTCAAAGTGTGGAAGAAGGCCGTGTGGATAGCCAAGGGGAAACCTAGATAGCGTGCAGTGTCACACAGCCTTATCGTCGAAACCACACAAGATAATACTGGAAGTCATATCACTAGGCTGAAGTGGAAAGAGGTGTCTTGGAGAAAGAAACAGGGAAGATAGTGTTGAGAAGATTAAGAGCATTAGTTCAGAAGCATACGCAGAACATGGAGCCAATCTGGAGAGGAGAAAAAAAAAAGGGGGGGGGGGGGGGGGGGGTGCAAAAACAGACAAACATTTTGCTCAAAGCACCTCCAGAGCTTACATAAGGCTTAATAATAAACAAGATCAGGTGGCCGCTGACCTTTTTCCAGCCAGTGTTTGACATCTGCCTCCCTGGTGTAGATCGCCTCGCGAGCCTCGCTACACATGTTGCGATGTGGGAGCTGAGGTGCCAGGCCCGACTTAGATTGACCGCCACGCTCATGGTCAGCTGCTCCAGTCCTCTCCGCTCCTCTGCCAAGCGAATGGCCTGGGGATTTTTCTGGGAAGACAGAACACCCTCAGATTCTCCGCACATATAATCAGAGTTTTCCCCAACTGAAAATCTTCATAGCACAATGTCCACTGTGTCATACCTGCCTGAGACGGGCCATGGACTCACTGGGGATGATCTCATTGCGGTTGAGGCGGGAGACGAAGCACAGGGCTTGGTACTGGTTCTGCCCTCTTTCCAGCTCGCCCAGGATCAGCGCTCGGAATATTTTCACATCCTGCAAAAACCAATGGATGAGAAATGACAGGCTGAGCAGATGACTCCCAGAAGGTATCAAAGTACTACACGAGGCAAGGTTAAAATAATTTATTGTTTATATGAGAGGGATCATCCAAATTAGAACAGATATTGTTCCATTACAGTACTTAAAGCAGTTCAAAGATGTCCAAACATCTGTCTACTCAAAGAAACAAAGGGTTTATATTCACCTCACCCATAAAGCCTCACATGACAGCATGTTGATTACTTTTATTGTCTGCAGACCTGAACAACGGGGCTCCAATAATGCTGCGGTATTCTGCACTGTCAAATTAAAGCTTTCCAGCCTGTTTCTTGTCAGTTCTACTAGAATTTCTCACATGCTCCAAATGTTAGACTGATTTTAACATGCTGCTTAAAAGTGAGCTGTATTAGTAGCAAAATGCAGAGAGTGGAAATTCACACACACACCAAAAAAAAAAAAAAAAAAAAACCAACCCTAAAAACACACACATAAAAATGTGTTGGCTGTTGGCAAAATGTGTGAGAGATCTGGCACCACCAAAGGCACATAAAGAGTTCGGTGAGGGGCAAGGCAAAGCATGATGGGAAGCTCAGACAGTGGGAGAGCAGAGCAGTAGACCTGTCCTCCTATTCATTAGAAGCCCACTCCCCCCTCCTTGGCTTCGGCTTCAACACACACACACACACAACACACACACACACACACACACACACACACACACACACACACAGAGTCCCACAAACACCCCTCCGCCGCTTTTCACACACAAGTCTGAAGCAAACAGGCTGCTGAGGAGTAACAGTCTGAAGGCTTTCACTCCCCGAGCAGAGGAACTCTGGAATAGATAAACAGCCCAAAGATAACCCCACTGAGTTTCTTCTTAAGCTCTTCCACTTCCTGTATGGAGAAGAGTACACACTGGCAAGAAAGCATGCATTCTGCCTCACAAGTGTTTACGCTCTGTAGTTCTTTACAGACTGCTTGATCTTCATTCTAACAGCCACTTTTGTCTGTGAAAAGAGATTCTGGCAGTGCAACAATACAAGCATGGGTATTACACAGACAATCATGCAATCCTATTTGACCCTTTGAAAGAGAACCACTAAGCAAATATTGATCATCTCTCTACAAGCTGCAAGAAATAAGGCAGTGGAAATTATATGCCTCAGTTTTTCCTATGCTCAGATGAAAATAAGATAATATCAGAGAGTAGAGGAAGAATCTATCACAGTGAACAGAGTGAAATTTAAGGAAGTGGGAGTACAAATGCCGACAGAGAGACGGACAAGAGGGCCATTTGCCCTCAAGTGCAGGAATAAGCAGAGGCCAACGACTTCAAGACCTCCCATACTGCAGACACATGGTGCTATGCTGGGACACCATGTGGGAAGAGGGAGGGAGGGACAGAAAGAAGAGGAAGGTATTCGTGTCAGCCACATGGATTTGCCCCAGGGCCCTCTGGGTAAGTACAGAGGAGCATGGCAGTTCCACTAGCTCTGCTTCTTTGGAAGTGACTCAACAGTAAAGTGAAGACACCGATCCCATCCTGTTGTGTCATTATGTCTCCTGATTAATGATTGTCTAATTTCTAGTCTGGATCTAGGCCAAAAGGACAAAGGTAGAGCAACGGTGCTTACTGTGACAAACTTCTACTGATGCAACTTTGCATCAAAATTACAAACCATCTGTGCACAATGGAGAGTCTTAAACACACACACCACATCAAGACTCTTATGTATGCATAAAATCTTCAAGGTTCACAGTTGTTGAAACAGCCACCAGTGTTGAGAACCTGTCAGCTCAGGTGGTGCTTAAATAAAACATAACATACATTCTGAACGCCAAACAGAGTCAAACAATTAAATCATCTCGACATTTCCATCCAGACAGAAGCTGTTGCTGCCCGCCCGAAAACCAGCACCGTCTGGGATGTGTGTGTACACTGACTCATGTGCAGACACACTCAAATGCACGATAAAGAAAACACGCCAAAAGAGCGAAACACGAAGTAGTCTGATTAAAGGAAGGTTTACACCTGTTGTTATGATGACGGGCAATATCACTAGGAGAGAGTGCGCAGGCGACTGACTGATCAAACAACCGCTATCTCCTTTTACAATCTTCCGAGCGGGAAGGTGTTTTTAAAGTCGGCGAATTATGCAAACAGAGCACTGACAGGAGATCAGACAAACGTGAGAAAGGCAGGAAATGCGCTTCTGTGGTCACAGTATGGAGTAATCCTTTCCTGCTGTAACAAAACCTGCTTCATCTGTCTGATGGATATAAATAAAGATTTAGTCAGTTCCTGATAAAATATGTCACATTGCCAAAAAACTAGACAAAACAATTGCTAGCAATGAATATGGGAAGAAAAAAAACAATAATTCAGCTTTAGGACAGTGAAGTCAAGTAGACCCTGCTAGAGCTTGAAAACGTGTCCCTTAAATTCAAAACTACTGCCTTAAAGAGGAGGAGCCCACATCCTGAAAATGAGTCACCCCCTTAAAGAGTATTTACACCTACAAAAAAATAATAATTTGCTGACCAACATGATAGAAAATACCAGCTTTGGGCATTATGAATCAAAAGGGAAACGTTTTCCCATCTTGAAAAAGGCTGGTGATACCATAATAAAAGGGCAGTATAGCCTTGAGTTTTTTTACTCTAGCAGAGCTGCGTAAATGTCAGGGTGGCTATAAATAATCCACACGAGTGCAAATTCCTTAACATTGCTCACTTACACCCAGGACTTAGTCCATTTGCAGACAAACTACCACTGGCCAACAGCCAAACAAGTCTGCATTCATGCAACCTGATTAGTGGGTCACACCAAGCCCTGTTAATCAGGAGAGAGGGGCCTGTTTCATTGGTGGTTACCTTTGGTGGGTGCCATTATTTAAGAGGTGCACAAAAGCCCATTCAGACACTCGAAGTGTGCCATTTACAGTGAACATTCTTAGACACTGTAACCCGGCAAGACAAATTCTGTCTGCTTGCAGAGTGTTTACCTGGTTTATGGGCTGTTGAAATGACATTGTATGAAGCCCATTAAAAAAAAAAAAAAAAAAAAAAAAAAAAGCACATTTTCTTTCTTGCACAAGAAATGTGGATCCTCGCTTAGTGTGCCATAGTGCCTGTACCAGCTCACACTTGATGCAGGGATGGATATTCAAACACACACAAATGTGCAAGCACACACACACACACACACACACACACACACACACACACACACACACACACACACACACACACACAAACTGTACAGCAGTATGTGACCCCTGTGCAGGGGGTTCTTCCTGTTTTCAAATCCCCACTAAGACCCTGTCTGTTGATAAGGCTGATGGCTGGCTGTGGAGGACTGCTGGTAAGCCACGCTCTGATGAGTCATTTGGGATCAGTGTGGGTATTTGACTGGGTCTGATATATATTTTTTTTTAATGTTGTTGGAGGTAGAACCAAAAACTTTCCATAATATATTTTTTTTTAAATTAACGTAAGATTTAAGTCAAGCTTGCATAGTAACACAAGTCAAAAAATTTCAGTGTGAACAGCACATAAAACCAGCGCCGCTTCCAGTTTATTCATTTGTCTTCAGTGATGCAACCTTATATTTACTTTTAAGATCCCAAACTGACGTAAATGGCTCTGATTGCCTTTTGGAAACATGTGGATTTAGCATGTTTGGTGGTGGGGAGGGTATTTGCCTTGGTGTGTGAGGGGGGCCATTCAAAAAAAAAAAAAAAAAAAAAAAAGCACAGGTTTTTGGCAGGGATTAAACATCATTTTGGGAATCAGAGGGAGAGACACACACAGACAAAAGGAGCAGGGGAAAAGCCACTGAGCTAAGGCATGCTTTTAGTTGACGTTAATTACAGGCACCCCAAAGGCAGGAATGCGGAGTCACATTTAGGTCTGGTCACACCTGGCTGTCCAAAGAGCTAACCAATTAGCAAACACAACCAGTGAATGGGCAATCAAAACACTGGAAGCCATGGAAAGAAAGGTGTTGGCCATTTCCTTGACAATGCAAGGGAGCTTACTCTTCCAAATGCACGAGCGTTAATGTTTAGGTGTTACACGTGAGTTCAAAAATACAACCAAAATATTTTAAAGACAAACTGTGCAGACCACAAGATTTTTTTTCCATTCACACAGAATCTGGATACAATTAAGTGGACACACAAACTGTTTACGGGGTCTCTGCATCCAGGAAATGAGAAGGAGGCGAACAGTGAGTGCTAACAGGAAAGGAAATGAGGCAGATAGATAAGGCATAAACAATAGAGATGCCCACAGTCCCATTCAACCTTCACTAGGACAGTTCCACATCTTTCATATCCGGTTTCAGGAACCACAAAATAATGGCATTATTCAAACTACACAGATTCATAATGGATTTTTTTTTTTTTATAACAGCAGATATTTCAGTAACACTGAATTCAAACCATTATACTTTCCTTGCCTTTTTCATAGAAAACAGTATCTGTTTTATGACAGGAAATGTGACACAATGTCAGATTGTTTGACAAGAAAAAGGCTGATGTAATGCCTTCCATTGAAGACCACCTGAACTGTTACAGAGCTAAAACACAATAGATTAGTCCAAAACTGGGAAGGCTGTGCTACTCAAATGGAGATATACATGAATTTGACAGATCACATCAAAAGATCTGGCACGGTTAAGTCCTTTGTCAGTTTCATTATCAAATCCAATCCAAAACCATCTGTAGTTAGAAAAAATTACAACTATGTATGCTGCAAGCCGCAACTGCTGTCTTCCTGTCCATCAAAGGCTGCTACCACAGCACTCTGCGGTCTTCTGTCCTGATCAGTGGAGGGGAAAAAAAAAAAAAAATCTGAAAAGGCAGACGATAGCCATCTCTCTGCTCTGGTCTCTTTCCCTGTGTGCATGTGAGAAACTGTTGAAATGGGAAGCTCTTTATCAGCAGTATTACAGATGAACATCTGGCCTGCTGGTCAGAGGGGGAGGGGGGTGGATAAAGGGTAAAGACACCAACAGGGGCAAAGAGGCCACGAGAGGCCAAAGGGGGCCCATGTGGAGCCTTGAATGAAGGGAATAAAAGGTGGCCACGAAGAAAAAAAAATTAAGTTCATCTTTAAAATTATTAAAAATGAATTGAAATTTTCCTCCATCCTCCACAAGATTTGAATGTGCTAAAATTGTAAGTAAGATTTCAACAATGCTCTCTTGAGATTCAAGACAAGAGTGCAGAATTGTAGAGAGTGCACCCCCCCCCCCCCCCCCACACACACACACACACAGACACACAAACACACAAAAGGGAAGCAGTGTAGGAGGAGAGATCTTCAAAGTTACTCCATAGAGTAAACAAAATCTCAAACATAATTTGCCACATGGATGCCTGTGACTCACAAATGACTCACTGTCACCTTTTACAACAGCAGCGTGGAAGCCTGCTGTACTCTGAACTGTGCCCGAAACAACAGCATTTCCTGGAACAGGTGACACTTACCTGTAAAAAAGACTTTACAAGTTTGTACAAGTGACAAAGAGGGATGGTGTTTCAAGGCTGAGTAACAGGCGAGGTGTGTCAGCCAAAAGGAAGGAAAAAAAAAAAAGAAAAGCAGAAAATGTTGTCGCTGCACTGACTTGTAACTGATGTGAAGTACCTGCAACACGGGAACAACAACTGGCAGTTGTGACTCTTGGCAAACCTCTGAATTTCCAACACACACACGCCCACACACAAAAAGAGAGAACAAAATGGACTGCCAGCAAGCCTCCCACGCAGGAAAAAGAGTTTGCCTGATAGCGCATACAATTAAACAATTCTAATGGCCCATACTGCATATGGAACCAGGAATGAGCACCTGCCTGAATGGGTCACTGTGTAACCCAATGAGAGGGCACACAGAAAGGGTTCCCAACCTGCCTCCCCACCCTCAACTTTCCTTCTGTGTTTAACATTGCACATGAGGGTGTGTTTAAAAAAAAAAAAAAATCTCCAATTCATTCTTACAGCAAGCTTATTTTTGGGCGTGTCAATAAAGCCTCTGTGTTTTGAAGACAATCAATGTACACTGCAGTGAACTGACCTGGTAACACAGGCCTGTGCAGTGAAAGACAATCTGGTTTGTAAGGTTCAATGAAATAAAATTAAAGCTGGCACCGATGTGCTCATCTGCACCACAGAGCCGCCATTTACAAAATCCTGACCCAGTTAACAGGATAGTGGAAGGTGCTGCTGAACCATCAGCATAACGGGGGGGTCACTCATGTCTCCAGTAATTTGGATACATTTCAAATTTTCCTGTACAGAAAAAAAAAAAAAAAAGGTTGGGAAAAAAAAAAAAAAAAGAAGTTGGTTTTGGATCAACATTCCCTTTGTTCTCCTACAACCCTAGTTTCAACATCTTTCCAATGACAGCATTTTGGTGAGAGCAGCATACTCTTAGAACTACTCACCCAAACTAGTAAAAGCACTAGCGTGGGTGGAAGCCTTGCAAAATTTCCAACTAAATGATCGTATCAGTTGTTTGTTCCTACCACCTGAAATAATGTATTTCTAGTTTAAAAGAGCAAAAAAAAAAAAAAGTCTAAAGTTAACACCGTCTGAGTTTTAATGTCCACGTTAGGTGGATAGAAGGGTGACGGCACACCTTGAATGTATCGAAGGACAACTTGTCTGTGACACCACCAGTTCTGACAAAGTATTTGACAGCAATGCACTTACTCGCAGAGCTGCTAGAAGTCGCTTAACTTTAACAGGCAACTGTAGAGTGCTCCATGGTGTAACAGTTAACAAGATCCCTGGTTCAAGACCAGGAGGACTCACAAACTCAGCCTCAAGGGATCACAAGTTAGTATACTCCTAACAGTAGTCCCAAGCCTGGATAAATGTAAAGGGTTGTGTCGGGAAGGGCATCTGGTTTAAAATCTATGCCAAATCAAACATACAGAAATAAAGGGGTGGTTGAAACTACCTAGTGCTGTTTCCTAACCAGTTTCCTCTGAAATTGTTCTACATAATAAAATCTCTTTGCACATCCACTTGTAGGCCAAGGTGCATGTAACTGTAACTGTTTCATCCAAGATGCACATGAAGTCACTCACATTCCTGCACTGACAAAAACCCACTTGATGGGACATAAAAGACAAGACATCCAAAATCTGGGAAGACCCAAAACAAGTCATCAAATATGAGAGACATTTCCCTTCCACTAACCTTAAGACAATGGTTTATGGTACTTGTCTGTGTTGGACCAGCTACCTTCTCTATTCAAAGAAAGATCTATGCTGAGATTTGTCTCATGGTGCAAAAAAAACCCCAACAAACTACATACTGACATTAAACATTTAATCATGATATTTCTGAGCTGCAGACAGATTGCTGCAATTTTACATAATTTAGAGTAGATCCAGCTGTAAATACTTCATCAAGAAACCCAGGCGGGAATGAAAAACTCCTTTGCAGCATGTTGAATAAGTTTAACCTACAAATGCAATTACAGAACAAGGGGATAGATAATCAACTCCATCCAACTCCGTTCTGCCTGTATTTCATAAAAAAAAAAAAAGCAACTGCAATATCATAAATCTCCAGTGCTTTGAAGTGAGTAGACAGCAGCATCGAAACGTTGAGATTCAGTCAGCATGACACGGAGGTGTCACGACCGAGCTAAAACCACCTTTTCATCTTTTCCATATGTCTACAAACCATCAGAGCAGCCCTACTCAGTCGCTTTATACGCAGTGATTCACTGCTTGGATAAGGTTGACTAAACTTCCCTCTCACATTTAGCAGACCACTTCGCCAGTGTCTAATGGCTATAACATGTACCATCACATTTTGCCACGTACTCACAAAACAGCAAAGAGTAAGAAGGCTGCTGTCTCATGACTATTTACAAAGAGTTTGTTTTCAAATGTCATGATTGTTTGGACAAATGCATTCACTCAGCGAGCAGGACTTGCTCTTCCAAAGAGACATTATCAGTCTACCTATCCATATTTTCTATGTATCATCATTATAACTCAGTGTTTAACATCCCTCTTAAAACACTCCGCTTCCCACAGACGTTCGTCTGAACTATATATTCATGGCAGCTGGAAGTGACAGCTCATCCAACTTTCCATAAATCTTGGAGATACTGCACAAGACTTGAATGAAAACCACATGCAGAAGAAACAAGGAGGGAGCAGGAGACAGAGAGGGGGACAGAGGGAGACAGAAAGAGAGGTGGTGTGTGTGTGTGTGTGTGTGTGTGGGGGGGGGGGGGGGGGGGGGGGGGGTAAGAGGCTGACCTACAACTGTACAGATAAATCAGGCAGCGGAAAAGTAAAGCGATCTAAGAGGTTCTGCTGGCTGTATTCAAATAAACCAAACCATATGTGCAGATGTGCGCTGTGTGTACTGACATGTGCATGCGTGAAGGGATACAGCAACACTGGGCGCCTGCACAGTCAAGAAAAGGCTCCCTGCGCTCAGATCACTGTACGTCGCTTTCTGTCGGTGTCACCAACGATTGGGGGTGACGGCCTCTTCTCTTTCAACTCTAAATTAGCTGTTTTGGTTAGTGAACCAGACGTGCAGATCAAAAAGGTCAGACATGCCCACTTAATCCTGGTAAATCTCCCCCTTCTCATCTCGCCAGCCTGTCAGCTTCTGTGTGACAGCAACCATCACAGACACATGCCTTTGCTCTGTGCACCTCAGTGTCCCCCCCACCACCACCACCAATGCAAAGCAGTTGTTTTTTATCTTGCAGGACAGACAATTTCATGAGTCCCCAAGCAGCCATTGTCAAAAGCAAACCAGTATCATCTTTCCAAAAAAAAAAAAAAAAAATTATGACTGATCAGTTTGGGACACTTGACCTGCTGTCTACTTTTGGAAGAATGCTAAATATGGCCACTTGTGATCAGCTCTAAACTGGACCCTTGAGCTGCAGGGGTTTGAAGGCCATTGGGGTCTGTGGGCGTCCACATCTAAGGAGCAACAGCTGTCTTGACCTCGGTGAAACTCAGCTGTGATGGAAGAGGATGAATGAAACTTTATACTGCAGCTTATGCAGGGTTTACAGTAACTGCTCAAGATTTTTTTTTTTTTTTTTTTAGGTTTCAGGAGTGATTTCATTTGAGCTCCAGATTTGTGACCCTGTGTTAAGGTTAACAATTTAGCTTGAACCAAGAGGCCAATGTAACTGATTTCAACATCCATGGGCTACACAGGTTTGGGGCTAATTTCATGAGAATACATATCAAGAGTTCTGATTATGTGAAAGGTACACAACCCTTGATCAGATTTTGCTTCGCAAAGAACAATAAAACTCCAATCTGGTCTGGATTCCCAAAGTAAGTGTGTGTGTGTGTCTCTCTCTCTGTGTGTGTGCCTGTGGGAGGGGTGGGTAGTAAGATTTGGGAGATTTGGACTGACTTTTAGGAGGAGTGCCTCTTCTCACCTTTCTACCGATTATAGTTTTCAACACACCATTTAAAGATGCAACTTCTTATTTTACAGTGGGGATCTCCTATAGTGACTTCCAGGACCACTGAGGGGGCTTTTAGGGGTCTTTAATATATTGGGAACAATGAAATTAAGCTCTTTGTTAAGTTCTGATTCAGAGAAAAATTTGCAGCTATTCAATAATTCAACACGAGCAAGCAAAATGCGTTTAGTAGTAAGGAGGGCAACCCCTTACCCGTTTGAAGTCCACCACAAAGGTGATGAGCGTCCCATCTCCCTGCTTGAATTCGACTGATATCGAGTCTTTCTCACTGTCCGCCTCCAAAACCTCCTCGGTCACCAGTCCGTCAGAGAGTCGGACCCGGACCCGCAGCTCTGAAGCAAGTCCCACAGAGACGACCAGCACCAGGGCGCAGAAACGAGTCAGTATCCGAACTGAAGCCGCAGAGATGCAACTCGCAAACATCCCCAAAGACGCAAAACTGTACCCGACAGAGGAGAAAAAAATCGCGGCGAAATCCAAAGATCTCCGCTCATATCCCAGCTGTGCTCTTGTGTTGTTTCCTCAAGTCTTTTCCTTCATGTTCAAAGTTTAATTGGTCGCTCTTTCATACGGTCCCCCAACACCACCACCACCGCCGTGTGTCAGTGCTTTCCAGAATTACAAGCACATTCACAGAAACAAGACGACAAACGTCCTCTCTGGAATCTCTCCCTTTCACTTCTGGGACCAGTTCCCTTCCATTGAAAGTCTCTCGCTCCGGTGTTGTTGATAAGATCATGCGCACTTCAGTTCCCTCCCGCACCACAGTCAATAGTCCGATGATTGCAAGTCGCTTCTCATTCTGCTTTGCGCTGATGTTCACGTCTTCTCTCTCTCCCTCTCTCTCTTTTTTTTTTTCCTCCTTCTCAAACTCCGTCCCCGTCACTTCCTATCCGTCGGTATCCCGCTGCTCGCCTGGCCTCCAAACTTTCTGCGGCGTGTGAGTGAAAAGAGTGCAGTGTTGGTAGTAAACTCTTAAAGCCATACCAACCTCGGAAAACTCTGCCCATCCCCCTAAAGGGCTCATGTGATCCTCAGGCACTCCACAGCAAATGGGTTAATAACACCCCCCACCCCCACCCCCAACAATTATAACAAAGGTGTTTGCAGGGATTTGTAAGTCATAGCTCTGTGCGTGTCGCTCATGCCATGTAGGGATAAATAAAATGCATGAACAAACTACACTGTGCAGCTGGTGCTGATCATAAAGCAAACAATAACTAGCAGCTAAGCAATCTTATTGTTATACAAGATGCTTTCTTAAGTTAAAAAGCCCTTTGATGTGAATAAATAGGATGCATGCAGACATGCTATCTTACGGAGGTAATATTGGATTAAATGCTCTAAAACATCTTGGCACATTTTTGAAAATTAACCTCACAAATTAGGAAAACAGATATTTTGTTGTTAATCTCCATTTTTTCCCCTCCTGTAACTTGTATAGAATTTAAACTTTATTTCTTTGTCCATTGCAATGCAAAAAGGGAAGCACTATAGTCTAGTAACCAGTTTAAAACTGTTTTTTTTAAAGCTCACTTTCTAATTTTTCAGTTGTTTATGCATCTGCCTAAGCTCCCTGAGACATGTGTAGCCCCCTGTGTTTATGAATTCAGTGGCAGCAGCTTCTAAAATAAATCTAGAGGTAATCACTGCCTTTGATGACAACATGTAGTTGAGTCACAGGTTTCAGCTGAAGGGAAAAAGACAGTCACTTCTTTATTCCTCTTACGTGTATTATTTCATTTTATGATGCCCCCGAGAGAAAGCTTGACAAACCTGAGGTGAGAGCTGGCAAACAGATAAAAGCTGATTATCTGTGGGAAGATCGCAGCGTCACATGAAATGGTAGATTACCGCTGTATGTGTGTAAGCGTGTGTGTGTTGCAGATGGAAGCTTGACATCCATGCAGTAATTCTGATATCTCCACTGGCTGCTGCACTGCATTCTGGGTGGGCTAGGCCCCGGTTTGGTGACCCTAAACATGGAAGCACTCTAAAGCTGCTGTGACCAAGACATGGTCGCTCCAGTGAAGAGGAAAACAAACAGAGAAGCCATTAAGCAGAGCAAACATTGTTAGGTTTGCCTGGAGAGACCAAACTGGGCCCTGGGCCCTCATAGACTAGAGAAGGGGAGGTCAGGCCGACACACCCTTTTGTGATGGAGGTTAGTTCTCAAGTATTCTCCTGCTACATCTTAGTTAGAGCATCCAAATACATAGTGGCTTGGGCTAAGTAAAGAAGATGGGATGTATGACTGACTGACTCTGCTGTTAGCAAACAGCTAAATCTTCTTCCACTGTTCTTACTTAATAATTTTGAGCAACAGTAATTCTGCCACACCACAGTGACACTATGAGGCTTGCCTACAGTGACAGAGGCAGACAAACTCACCAGTGTACAAAATGTGTTTATGATTGTTTATGATTAACCTGCAATTGAGCTGTCCTGTGATAATTTACTGTCACAATGTGCAGTTCGTGGTTAACTACATCAGTATTGTTTCTCACATGTTTTTTTTTCAATACAGCAGTGAGTGAGAGAGAGAGGAGAGATTTAAAAAAAAAAGCAAAAACCACCCAAACAATGTGATCAGACTTGCATGTCTACATTACACATCTCTGAACAATGTTTACCTCACATATCTTGATGTTCCTCCATGCAAGTCTAAATGCATATCGTGTGAAAAAGAAACTGCAGTATTTTCTCGTCAGTCTCATGTCAAATCTCAACATGTTTGTTTTTTCCTTCTATCAGCACAGCTACAGAGTTTCATGTAATCTCGACATCCTCGTGCAGTTGTGAAATAGGAACACAATAAACCTTTATCCGCGAGTGATGCATTAATCCTAGATAGGCGTGTAGAGCAATAGTTAAATGTGTTTTCAGTATCTGAAGTATCTGTCATTATTCATCTTGATTTTTTTTTGAAGAAGTGGATTATTCTGGCTCAACAACTATATATATATATATCTATATATATATATATATTCTGATTTTGTAATGCATAATGAGCCAAAAGCTCATTATGCATTATCCGTCTGAGCCAGAAGGCAACATCAACACAGGCACTTCCCCTTTTACAGTTAGAAATGAGAAGCATTTCCACCTTTTGATGAGGTACATTTGTGCTTATTTGTAAGGTATTCAGCTTTGACCCCAGGTGCTAGTGTCGCATTCCTGTTGCATTTGTGTATATGTGTGTGTGCAAGTGTGTGAAGTTTGTTTAAAATGGTTGCATTTGACGAGGGATTTGTGCCACCCAGACTGCTCCTTTCACCAAAACAGCAATTTTTGCCAGTGAACTGAGCAGAGGAGGAGGGCCAATCCTTCTGCAACTAATTAGGTTTGTCATTTATTTAAAAAATGTAGTAACATGGAATAGAAGTTTATTACTCACGTAGATCACTTGTCTTTAATAGTGAAGGTTCCAAAAAAAAAACCAAACAAATTAATTGAATTATGAGTTGGTTGATTGCCATGCAGGTATACAGATTTATGGTTTGCTCAAACAAAGGATTCAGAGGTAATCAGAAAGCCTCCCAGACCAACTAGCTGATGATGTTTTATGTCTGTAGTGCAGCAGAATGAGGACAGCCAGTGGGGGAGAGCCAAGCTCTGTGGTTGATCTCTACTTGATCTCTCCCCGAGACAGATGCCAGAAGTGTTTGTGTGTATATGTGTGTGTTTGTGTTCGTGAGAATGTGTAGTATTTACACAAGGATTGCAGGAGCCGAAGCTGCTTCCCACTCCTCTGATGATATTTTCATATTTTTTTTGCTTCCCTGCTTTTCTCTTCTCTCTCTTTCTCTCACTGCTTTGTGTGTTGGGGCAGCAACCAGTCGCTCTGCGAGCTCCCCGCTGTAGGCTGGCTGAAGATATCTCCTTACACATGTGGGGCTCTGGGGCCACGGTAACCCTTTTGGAGCACAGGCTTGCACGGAGGAACAGAGAGAAGAGAAGAGAAAATTTGGATAATGGTGGGGAGACATATGACTAGAGGCGAGCACAGCAGAGCTTTATATACAACACATTTCATATACAGGGGAAATTTAATGGGCTCTGTATGAAAGTTAAGAAAAAATGAAAGAAGAAGAAGAGAAATTATGCTAATAATAGTGATGGTAACTGGCAACATACTCAAAAGTACATGTATATGTAAAGAATATGCTGCATATGCTACGGTCTCAGGGTTTGGTTGTATTTTTTGGAATCTTGATGTTCTTATTCTTTTTCTAATGACTTTAAATTTTTGTGATATTGTTTACTTTTCAGCTCCTGTTTGGATTTGGTTTTCCCAGTGTTTCCCTAGGCTGTTCCCATTTCTTTGCCTACTCGTCTCCTCTGCCCTGCTGCTTGTGCTCTGGAAATTAATCTCATGTTGAAGGACATCTCAGTTCCTTGAGATGCATCTGGAGGAGGAAGCTTGCCAGTGGAGCTATAATCGAGGATGCACAGGTGCATTCTTTAGAAGTGTTTTTAAATTCAATGTGTAAAAAGGTGCGGCACACAACTCAAATATATAAATCATGGCATGCGGAGGACTCTAAACACTTTGCCTTTTTATGTTATGTTTACTCTTTCTGTTATTTAAGGTGATCAGTTGTTCTGCCTCCACCGTTTTTGTGTTTGTAATTAAAAAAAGATGTCATCACATTGTAACACATTGATTATTTATCAATTTTTTCTACATTTTCCTTTTTATTTGGGAATATAAAACAATAATACATTAGCCTACAGCTTAAATTATATGTCAAATTGAAGTCTGCTAAGACAATGTTAATATAACATTAACTATAACACTGAGCATTCCATGCAAACTTTCTCAAAAAAGTAGAAACCTCTAAATTGTGTTAACTTCCCTGATTTTCTGTATTATTTTACTAATTAAAATACATTAGAACAGAAAGATGTACTTTTTCCTGTCTTTTCTCCATTCTTGCTGTAATTCACACCCAAGTTTTAAGCTTCACTGACTCCATGTTACTAAATTATCGCTTCCAGTTAAGTGGGGTGACAAATGCAGTCCATTTTAACTGCAATTCCATAAAATTGTCCTGCTGTGCTTTTAAGGAAAAGGAGAATCTTTCCATTACGTAGATTTCATAAATGTTTTGCCAATCCTCAGTTTGTGGTACATCAGACTGTGGTCACGTCCTTGTCAGAGCTTTATCCCCTCCAGCAAGTAGTACTCTCATTAAGTATTTGGCTTCTGTAGTTTGAATGTTCTGTGCTGAAGCCCCCAGATACATGCCACACTGGTTTGAAGGATCATGAGGGAATCTCAAAACAGCGAAACAATAAAACAGTATAGGAGTGATTATATTTGGTGCCCATAGAGAAAAGAGGTCAAAAAGAGGTCAGAGGGTGCCTTCACACAGACAAATGCAGTGAGACTAAATAATCTGCAAATAAACCAATCAATTTAAATTGAGGTAACTGAGATTAAACTGAGATTAAAACAGAGATCATAAGAGCAGGCCCGGATTAAGGTGGGTCTGGGCCCCGGGGCAAGGAGATTGCAAGGGCCCCCCCTCCCCCCCTCCCGCTCCGAGCCCATACCAACCCACCCCCCCACCCCCCCCGACACACACTCCCCTACAAAAGTCTCTTTCTGCTCTTCCTTCGTGCAAAATCATCTACCAACTCATCAAAGTTCAGCTGTTGCACAAACTGTGATTCAATTGCAAGAAGTGAGAGGGAGTTCAGACGATTTTGGGTCATTTTCATCCTGAGCTCATTTTTTATTCGAGCCATTCTAGAGAATGACCATTCCCCTTCACAGTTCGTAATTGGCAGAGTCAAGAACAGTCGAAGTTGCCATATCCTGTAGCCCAGGGGCCCTTTGATTGCTGTCCCCCTAGGCGCTCTAGTCGCCGTACCGCATAGCCCAGGGGCCCTTTGATTGCCGTTTCCTGTGGCACAGGGGCCCTATGGTTGCCATATCCCGTGGCTCAGGGGCCCTTTGATAGCCGTCCCCCGTGGCCCAGGGGCCCTCTGATTGCCGTCCCCCGTGGCCCAGGGGCCCTCTGGTTGCCATATCCCGTGGTTCAGGGGCCCTTTGCCATCCCCCGTGGCCCAGGGGCCCTCTGATTGCCGTCCTCCGTGGCCTAGGGGCCCTCTGGTTGCTGTACGACATGGCCCAGGGGCCCTCTGGTTCCTATGTCCTGTGGCCGAGGGCCCTCTGACTGCTGTCACTCCCCCCAGCCCATTTCAGTTAACCCTTATAGACTAAAGAAGTACAACTAAAGAAGATCCTAGAATAGAGGGCTCTATCGCAATCAGCATCGACATCGGTATCTGGATTGTTGTTGGGCCCCCCCCTGGGCCCCCTGGATCCATGGGCCCCGGGGCGCCAGCCCCACTCGCCCGGTCGGTAATACGGCCCTGCATAAGAGGGGTTGGGGGAACTGCCATTTCAGTGAGTGTGGGAAACACATGTGCAAGTCCCACACACAAGGTTTCTTACCACTGCTTTGAATGCACACACCAGTTTGTAATAAGCAAGTTTTGCTCTGTAATTAATTAATGTTGAATTAATACTGGTAATCACAGATGCATGCATGAGGATTGTCGCTGTTCTATCAACAGAACATTATATTGTTTGATTGATGGTTTCCTTCAAAAACGAATGTTGCAAAACTTAAAAAATACACATTTCCTGCTCTCCAAAACATTAATTAGGAATTAATCTTCTATTTATAAATGTTGGACAGGCGATATATCCACTGTTTGTTGTGATTTGGTGCTAAATAAATACTTGAATTGAATTGAATCGAATCGAATCGAATCAAACTGAATTGAATCGAATCGAATCTGCAGTTTAAAATTTGGTATTGACATTTATGATTAGGAGCTTCTTGGTCCAGGTCAAAACTGACCCAGATCATACTGTGAAGGCATGAAAAGTGAATACTACATGATACTAAAAATCACTTCACACTAGTTTGCTAGTGAGTTAATTTGCACAGATATTGATTTTATTACATTCATTGCGTTACATAATCTTGAGTACTCAATCTTAGGATGGTGTTTAATTCTGCTACATTATTTAGTATTACTGTGGTATCCAGATGTTCCTGTGTCATCATCAGCAGGGGGACATAAACCCTGCCTTACTGAGAAGGATATTACACCCTTGCATGTGGTTCCTCATCCCTACACAATCACTCACTCTATACTCTGAAAGAATTCCATGGAAATTCCCATAAAGTTAATGACAGAGGGGGTGGCGGGTGGGCTGAGGGATAGCTACAGCAGGGGGAAAAAAATGGCTCTTTTGAATTGTAAAAATAAATAAACATGTTTGGGCTTATAGCTCAGAGCATTAAACCTCACAGTGAGAATCTTTCCTGGCAGAGTCCCAGCAGGCGATGAAAGACAATCCCACTTTAAACACAGGCGTAGGAACGTATCATTTATCGTTCCCTATTGTGGCAGGTTAAAGCTGTTATGATCTAACAGCAAAGGTGGAGCTACCGCTCTCTTTGTTTCTAGAAAATTCAAATACAAATACTTTGAGCCTCTACTGTATGCACTCCTGGTTATCTGGGGAGGAAATGTGTTTTATTCTAGCCTCTGTGTACACATCTGACAAACTGTTATAAACAGAAAAGCAACCATCTTTTTAAGGAATTAACCTTATTGAAAGCAGCCTCCCAGCAGTGGGTTTGCCAAACACTACATCCAAACCTAGTTCATATTTGTTTCTCTCACATATAGTTTCAGCAAATAGTTGACAGAAGCAGATGCTCTCAGTCAGTAAGGTGTAAAATGATGTTAACAAACTTAAAGCTATATTCAAGGACAATTATAGGTTAAGGTGCAAAATTTAGAGACATGTACACCAATCAATAATATTTTGTCCACCTACCTAATATTGTGTTCCCCTTTTGCTGCCAAAACAGCTCTGACCCATTGAAGCATGGATTCCATTAGACCCCTGAAGGTGTGCTGTGGTATCTGACACTGAGATGTTAAAAACTGATCCTTTAAGTCCTGTAAGTTGTGAGGTGGGGGCTCCATCAATCAGACTTGTTTCTCCAGCACATCCCACAGATGCTCGATTGGATTAAGAGCTGGTGAATTTGGAGGTCAAGTCAACAGCTCAAATTCATTGTTGTGTTCCTCAAACCATTCCTGAACCATTTTTTTCTTTGTGGAAGGGTGCATTATTCTGCTGAAAGAGGCCACAGCCATCTTGGAATTTTGTTTCTGTGAAAGGGTGCATGGTCTGCAACAATGCTTTGGTAGGTCATATGTGTCAAAGCAATATCCACATGGAAGGCAGGACCCAAGGTTTCCTAGTAGAACATTGCCCAAAGCATCACACTGCCTCCACCGGCTTGCCTTCTTCTCACAGTGCATCCTGGTGCAGTTAAGTGAAACACATGCACCTGCAAAGAAAACATAGTTCATCAGACCTTCTTCCATTGCTTTGTGGGCCAATTCGGATGCTTGTTTGCCCATTGTTGGCTCTTTCTGTGCCTGACAGGGGTCAGCATGTGCACCCTGACTGGTCTGTGGCTACGTAGCCCCATACACAACAAACCATGATGCACCGTGTATTCTGACACCTTTCTATCAGAACCAGCATGAAATTTTTTTGGGTAGTTTGAGCTACAGTAGCTCGTCTGTTGGATCAGACCACACGGGTCAGCCTCCATATGCATCAGTGAGCCTTGTTGTACTGTTCCTTCCTTCAACCACTTTTGATAGATACAGACCACCGCAGACTGCAGGGAACACCCAACAAGAGCTGCGGAGCTGCTCTGACCTGGTCATCTAGCAATCACAGTTTGGCCCTTGTCAAACTCGCTCAAATCCTCAGGCTTGCTTTGGGGACTTTGAAGGCAAAAGGTTCACTTGCTCCCTAATATATTCTATCGACTAACAAGTGCCATGATGAAGACATGATCAGTTTTATTCACTTCACCAGTCAGTAGTCACAATGTTATGCTTGATCAGTGTATTTTATTGGTGGGGAAATGTGGAGCTTCATGGTGGATGGTGCTTGGTCAGCTCTCATCACATGCTGTTTATTAAAATCTTGGTTTTAGGGAGTCACATGAGTCAGAAAACATCTGTTAGGATACAGCAAAGATCTCCTCGATATTAAAATAATTAAACTCTTGGCCTGTGGTGTTGAAGCAGAAATTCCTGCTAATTCACAGCAGGGAGCATTTAATAAGGTTGCAGAAGCATGAATGACTAAACCCAGTTCTCTGAGAAATTAAACATCATTTTATACACATGTTACCACACTGGGCCAAAGTGGGGTTTAAAACAGAATGCTAAAATTGAAATTGTACCAACATTAAATATTTCCTGCCCTGAAACACATCCCTAGCAGCCCTTTCTGTCACACCAACTTTCTGCATGTCCTTGAGTTTGCCAAGATTTTATCCCAGATGCCCATCCTGACACAACCCTCTCCATTTATATGGGCTTGGGAATGGCACTAGGAGCACACTGCCTTGGGATTTGTAGTTTTACCCCTAAATTCCTAAAACTGTCCTAGATGCATTCATCAGCAAATGAGTATCAGACTGGCTGAATGTGTCTTGTAGTGCAAAGCTTCTTCATTTGCTGATATAACCAGAAAAGCACTAAAGTAACTCAGTCCTGTTCTGAAATTTTTGACTCTGATGCATAATACACTAAAAATTGAGGCAATCATCCATTTTGCTGGATGGGTCTCTTGTAAAAAGTAAAATTGGCATTAAGAATCTACTTTGAATGAGCCAACTCGATAATATCCAACTTGCTAATCGTGACATCCAGCACAATTATCATGCCATAAGCATATCAAACACAAGCATAAATCACTGTCACTTAGTGACATAGTTGGGAGAATATTCTCCAGCATGCAATAACTTTATATTTTCAGTCAGAAGTTTAAAACTTTCTTTGCTGTCCCACTGAAGCTCCTCTCAGTGTTTCCAAGGTTATTAAAAGTTTTAAAAAGACTTAAGCCAACATTGCTAATCAAGGAATTGAACCGAGCTACATCGTGGTCACTCGTATTACGTATGTGAACGAGAGCATAAAAGGAATGCAGACTTTGTAAGCCACAAGAAACAAATGTGGGTTGAGTACTAACATAAACTGACTGAAAGCTGAGCGCTGGATCAGTGAGGCAGTGTTGCGGCACCTTTCAGCATCTTTTGGTTCCAGCTTTACTGTTTTGGTGTAGTCTCACTATGTTAACAGTACTGCTTTTGGAAGACGCCGACTTCCAAAACACTGTCAACAAAATGAAGTTGGTACATAGTCCAAAAGCTGCACACATTTCTTACATGTAGCGCACAAACAGGAGATAGATGATTCTCACTAATGGAAATACTGAGTGTGGTTTAGGCAAGGCATAGATATTGCTTTGTATCTGTCTCCATGTGACCAAAAAAATTAAGCAATTGCAGGTAAAAGTTATGTGAATTTTTCAAGTTTGTAGAATATTGCAGCATTTTCTATGATAAAAGCCTATCAGGAGCCACACTGTATTTTGGAACAATATCATTACACAACATCATACCATTATAAAAAAATGGAAAACTCAGAAATTGATCTTTCTAACAATGATTAGCGTCATTTCAACCAAACCTTTACACTATTCCACAGCCACATGCTGTTACCCAGGCTGAGATTGCTGATGCGGGAGTTCAAGGTACTTCCGGCTGGTGGCCTTTTTTGTAACCGTACTCCATATGTTCATCTGTCATTAGGGCTGCTTTCTGCAGTAACAAGCCTGCTATTCATACAGATAAGAGGCCAGTGTAATTGCTGTGTGGCCCCGCAGTCACGGCACGGCTGCTGATGTTCTGCCAGCACACAATCAAGATGCCTGCTCCAGATTATCACGCTGTAAACAAACTGGTGGGGGCCTCTCCCTCAGAGAACTGTCAGACTCTTTCATTTGCTGGGATTAGCGTTTCCAAATGTCAGCTGACAGACTGGGCTTACCACTTCTGACAAACTGAGCAAATGTGCGCGGCACATAAACAAAAATACGAATCCTGTCCAATCAGTTCTGCTTCAGTTGATAAACTGATCCACATATTTTCAGTTATTCAGTAATAATGAACATGATTACACTATCGTCCCAGTTTATTTTGTTTGGTTGTCCTTTGAATTCACGCCTCTCACTTGTGTTTTTCTGGTGCTGCCTGGAGAAACTATTAATTTAAGAGCTCCTCCCGAGAAGAACAACCAGGCAGTAAATGTCTATTTTTTGAAGACTATAAATTGTAGATGTGAGAATGCATGAAAGTGTTTGTTTTTTTGTTGTTGTTGTTTTTTTAATGACCGACAGTCCCTTTTTGTATGTCCAGCTTTTAATTAAACAAAGGAAAAAAAAAAAAACTCAAAACAACAGCTCCTGTGTCAGTAATACATACAAAAGGCTGACTGCAGTATTTCTCTGTATTTATTTTATTAACGCAGTTCGCAAATGACCTTTGCAGCTATGCCCATGTGCAAAGTCTGTATAAAGTTCACATTCTTGCATAACACTGACCAACAACAAGACATTGCAGGAAAAATACAGACAAATACTCCATGCAAGCTTCAGATAAAACCAATCTCTGACAACGTGTAACAAGACAGAAGAACTCTGGGCTAAACAAAGAGGTTTTGCCTGCATGTGGGAGCCCAGAAAGGAACGACTGCAAACTAAACGATGCTGGTACAAAGGAAATGGATACTTGAGTCGAGATAGCCTCTATGTGCACAGCTCTTTAGAAATCAGATCTTCCGATATTTATTCAAGCCAAAGCTGCCTTTGATAGTTAAAGTCTGGCGTGACCTAAAAGAAGATAAATTGCATGAAGTGGCTGACAAGTGAAATTATGATGAATGACGCAGCTGAATAAACTTCGCCATGATGCATGAGAAAGCAGCTCTAGTGGAAAGTAGCCTGTAATGCGCATTTTTTCCCTGTTAAAAGTGGGTTTTTGACCTATAGTGGTCAAAAATCAGTGTTTTTGAATGTGTCTTATATAATATGAGCAATGAAAAAGTTAACATGCCAATTAAAAAAAATACTGCAACAACAATAAAATTAAAAAAAACTGTTGTACCTTCAGTGAAGGTCCACGTTTCTCATTCAAGTCAAGCATCAAAATCATTCAGAATCATTATGGTGATGCAGCGATGGCAATTTTAAAAAAAACCTCTCTTTTTTCTCAATTTCTGAAGACTTCATGGAAATGCTACATTTAAGACCTGTTTTATCAGGATGAAGTGCAGGTGTCTCAGAGGCCTGTGGCTGAATGTGTGAGGTCCTCGTAGCTTGTAAAAGAAGCCAACCTGTGAGTTTTTGGATCCAGTTAGTCCTTAAACTCCCTCAGGCCATGAGCCACAAGCATGCCAAAAGATCTAATCAGAGCACTGGTTGGCTTGAGTGAAAACAGCAGAGCGGTTATTCAATTATGAAAAAAATAATAACAATAATCCACTGCTGCTCCTATAGTGGTGATGCCGGCTTTTCCGCACAGGAGTGGGAATATGGAGAAAGCTGGAAGTCTTTCTAAGTTACTAAGTTGTCTGAAGCAGAAAGAAGTAAAATGATATTGGATATTGCTGTATAGTTCTATATGTGAAGGCTTTAAAGAGCCACCATGATCTGGAAATTATAAGGCGCATGTAATACCAGTATGTGGAACAGAGACATAGGCTGGTCATATGTAAGTTTGTAAATAGATATTTTATTAAATGTGAATGTTTTCAGGGTGTGCTTATTTACATTGCAAGAAAGGAAATCATTGGTAGGTGTTGCTGTATGCAACTGATGACCTAAGTCTGACACCTCTGCCTTAAACAGACAAAAGTCATTAGACAAAAGATGCAAAAGCTACATTAAAGAAACACAGATTTGTAAATTTATCTCCGACCATGTTTGATTGTTTTGTTGTCCAGATTTACATCGTCTGACACGACTCTTTGTTTCCTCTGCCGCAGAGTGTTCTGTGTCTGACACAAAAATGCAGGACTGAAATTTAAGGTTGACTTTCACCCCTGTCCTTTGACTTCTCAACCATTATTGGCAGGGATGCAACTGCCTTGGTAAATCTAGCCTGTCTCCTCACAGTCCAGTGGTCAAGCAAATAGCTTTGTGTTTTTGTGAATGTGGGAGTGGGAAGAATGGGACGGCCAGATGTGTTTACTCGCAAAACAAGTCTGAGATGCCCCGTTGTCTGGTCACACACTGACCTTTTTCAGATTATTACAAAACTGCCCAGCAAGCTGGAATTACATGACGAAGAACAGATAAACAATAAATAAGGCAATAAAAAAGCATGCCATCCGTTTCTGTGTTAGTATTTCTGTTTTCCATGAAACTAAGCAGTGGATCATTTGTGTCTTCCTGCTTTAAGACTTTTGTTTTGAAAAGCACTCACAAACACACATCCACACACAAATGCCCTTACCTTAACCCCTGGATGACTTGGGAAAGTAATGAGTAAGAAAAGGTGAAAAAAAAAAAAAAAACAGAAAGAAATTGAAAAAGACATTTTTTCTTGTTTATAGCCAAAAGTCTCTACTACACCTGTAAATCTGTCTCCTTTAATGAGCATCTTGCAGAACACACATGAAAGCTAAAGAGCTTTTCTGAGACAGTCTCTTGAAGCCTTTCAAATAATGAACGAGGGAAAGTTTTCTGATCACTCTGTATCCATTTCTATTTGCATTAACAAGTCAAAACAGGCTAATTACACAACAAAAACACCTTCAGGGGGCAATAACCCTGCCACCGCAACACACGTGATTTCACTCTACTCCCTGCAGCCTTAAAATGAATATTTTATCAATATTAATCAACATTCCTGTATACTTTTTTTTTTCTCACATGGTCTTTTATCCGATAAGTGGTGATAAAACTAGCCAGAAAGGCTTGTGGTGGATCAAATTACTTCTTGGTTTCTCCAGAACATTCTCTTTACTAAGAGATCAGGATTTGTGAGACCACCAGAGAAGCTGCGATTCCTGATTTGGGGATTTGGAGATAAAGCTGTGGGAGAGGCTAACATTTCTTCTCATAACCTTTTGACGTCTCAAACAAGAGTGCATTGATTTACAAAAATGCAACGCTGAATTCAGTCTGTGATGAAGAACAACTGGAAATAATTTAATACTGCTCTCAGGGACATCAGAAGAAAATACAGTCATAGGTAATGAAAATTAAAGCCACTGTGTGTAGTAGTTGAAGATTTGGCACTTTTGGCACCCCCAGGTGGTACAGTCAACAGTGATTAGATTAAAACACAAACTAACTGGATAAGTCACTCCTTGATGTGAAGGAACTGGTGGATAAAACCAAAAAATGCTGCTAATTTGACTAAAAATTAGTACAAGAACAGCAGCAAGAATCAAAGGGAAGGTTTACAAGATGGTAGTGAGATTTGCTACAATGTATGGTTGAAGAGTTGAAGATGAGTTGAAGATGCTAAAATTTTTCTTGGGTGTAACCATGAGGGACAGGATTAGAAGTGAGTATAGGGACGACTCAAGTTTAGTGGTTTGGAGGCAAGGTTAGAGAGGCAAGGTTAGAGAGGCAAGGCTGAGATGCAAGAAGATGAAAGATCTGAAGAATCCGAAGGAGAACAATCTGAAGAAGAATCTGAAGACAAAGACTCTGATATAGAAGAATCAGAAGAACAAGGAGAATCTGAAGAAGAACCAATATTGCTGCAAAGGTGCCACACCTAAAAGAATCATTATTGTGCAAGCTCAGTGGCAGAGCAATTAAACGTTTGCTCATTTAATTAACTGCATTCAAGGGCTTTTAGTAATAGACACAGTATTTACTTTCACGTCAACAAAAAGGCCCACTGAGCGATTATGACAGTTTAACATGATGTGACGCCCAGCCTCCAGGCAAAGAAAACGTATAAAGGGTTTTAGATATCAGTTACTTTAATTAGCACTGTGCTCATGGAAACAGCTAACAGTCTACTGAATGACACGTTCAGGAGACTGGGTTCAGGCTGGGTGAATGTTCTAGCTGTGAGTTTTTTGATGTTGAAAAGTTAAAAATTTATTAGCGCTGGAGGCACTCTGCATGCTAAACCATGTCGTAAGCCACTTATGGCAAAGACAAAATTTTCTTTTTTTGCATTTAGCTGTCATAAGGAAGAGACTAAAAATAATAAGACAAAAAATATTGCACCCTGCCTCAACTTGTCAGAAAGGCACTTCTTTTATTTATAGCTAGCTAGCAGTTGTTCAATCAGAGGCAATACAGGAGAGTGCAGTGCACAGTCCTTTTATGATAAGACAGCATGTTGTTTGATCTGAGCATTCCTGCCAGTTAATGTCAATAAGCTCTGTCATGCTATGCGGAGACTGTGAGGGGTAATTATACTCATTCTAATGAAGCACACACTCCAAATTGTTTACTCACTTTCTCTCATCTCAATGCTGACACTTACATGTGGTCTGCTGTTTGAGATCATCAGCGCATCTGGACCGCACACAAGAGATTAGATTAATCCAAAAGCAGTCATCGCTTACTTGTCAATAAATAGTTGAACAGACATTCAATAAGTTAAACTACACACCAACGGACAGACGTCTACTGCACGAGCACACACTAAATAAAAAGATGCAGCATAAATAATTTCTTTGGTGAGTCATACTCTGAGTTGCTCTGTATTATTTATGCGATTTCATCAAAGCTTTGTAGGTGGTATTTGGTATTTGTCAGATGAAGCCTGTAGGTGAGGTATAAAATAGAGTAACTGGCAACATGTTACCCTGGAAAAAGTAATAAAACACTGAGAAGCAGCTAGAGGAAAACCACCAAGATTTGATATGGCTCGAAGGGAAACTGCCGAGAGAGAAAGGGCGTGAACTGGGCTGAGATAAGTGGCACCTTTGGGTCGTACACAACTCAAAAATTAGTCATATTTCAACACACTGGCTGTATTTCAGTCCTCGAGTCTAAAATTTGGCAATAAAATATCAATCAATCTGGATGGTGTGCAGAGGACAGCTTCAACATATGCACAGAGCTTTGTGAAACAACAGGAATAATTCAGAGATGGATAGGAGACAAACCTCTAATTAATAATTATCCCCAACCATTATGCTTTAATATGAGAATATTTAAACAGTAAGTGGGCTAAGAAGTTCAGAAAAATGTCAAATTATTTCACCGACTTTGTGACAAAGCTTGTTTTTGCATTCTTGACCTCATAAAGCTGGAAAAAGATAAAAATTGACCCCAGCCATAACCACAGTTATCTAAATATAAATTTAATGCAGTTTAATTTATCTGCTTTATTCAAGACCTTTTTACCAAAGACCTACCACACAAAGTCCCTTGGGAGGGGGATCTGTCGGCAAGCAAACTCAGTAGCTGTTGTGAGCATTTAGAATAGACCTGAATACTCCTAGAAGTGCAACTGAACGACAACTGAAGTTAAAAAATGTTTTGCCAAGCTGCAACTTTCATTTTTGTCCAGCTGGATGTGTAATAATTCCACTGCAGATATACAAAACACAAATGGAGGATTAATTTACTGGGTATCCATTGGTTGCATCATAATTACTGTATTAAAGCAGATAGTTTCACATTTTGTGATTTGAAATCCAACTCATGATCATTGTACAGGCCTTACTGGGCTTATTCGGTTTATCCACGTGTATTTTCTTTTTCTTTAACAAATCTAGATAAACTGACTAGACTTATTGCGTTTGCCATTGTAAGTTAAAAGACACCTTAATTGCGCATTGTTGAACCTTTATATATAAGACTAAGCAGTTTTATATGGATTGTGTGGGGCCTCTATGTGAGGCCTAACATAGAAAAACACTGTCTACTCCATACCTCTACGTGGATTTATTTTATTAAAATTGTTGAACATATGAAAATACATCCAAAATTGTGCTGTGGTGTGAAACTGCATTCTTAGGAAAACACAGAAAATCTCACTTTGGTGCTTTTTATTTTCCTACTGAAGAAATCAAGGATAAAAGAAAATGTTTTATCTTCCTGATATACTTACTTTTGTAAAATCCGCAAGAATTAATCTTAAAATAATGCTTTAGGTTGGCCTTTGGAGAAACTGTTCCTTCAAACTGTTCAGACATGAAATAAAAATGACTAGAGTGAACAGCACAAAGTCCATAAATATACAGAAATGTCAGCAGGTCCTGCTCTCTAACCTCCAGTGCAGAAGTCTAAGTCAAAGTTCAACATATGCCACCGTAATGCCTAATTTTAGTTCAGTATGTAACCAAGCGGTCGCCTTTTTTCTTGCCCTTCTGCTCCAGCTGTCGTCTTCAGAATGCAGTGCTGGATGTCTTCACTGTCTTCACTCACACTTTTTTAAGTCCGTCCTGAATTTTATTATAAAAGAAGATCCCTGGAATGACAGAATGGCTGGAATTAGGTAGAGACAGCTGGGCCTAAAGTGCCAAAGCTGAAACTAAAACTAGATTTTTAACAAGAACTCATCGGCAACTCATTTTGAGCAGCAGAAAAAGTACAGAAAAAGTCAGTTGCTCAGAAGTTGTCTTAGATCTTTGAGCGACAGATTGACTTCCCCGTGTGGAAAGTCAAAACTCACAGAGTCTTTGTTCTTTTTCTGTGTAAAAGCTCAACATGAAATGAAGCAAAAGAGATTTTTAGTTTCAGCTCACGAGCGGAAACTGTTGTTTGTTGAAGAAACGATTAAATGAGCAACAATTTCACCAGTTTGTTTTCATCATCTGAGTCATGAAAAAATTATATTTATATCTAGGCCTTAAGAATAAATGAACTATTTCACTAACTTTATTATTTTCTTCTTCCCCCTCAGTTTTTTCTTTGTAATCTGTTGGAACTTAACAACAAGCTCCTATACCGAACCAATTTTTCGATACCAAACTAAACATAATTTCATCTTAATGGATCCTGGTGAGTAAACTCACATGAAGTCCTCGCTGAATCCAAAGTGATGAAAGTGTTGCACATTCCTAAAGGTCAACTTTTACAGATAGAGTTCAGTTTAGAGACAAGTTGTGGAGTCCAGAGAGAGGCGGAGACAGAGAGCACTCATGAAACTATCACTGCACTAAAGCACAACCAAGGACTCAGCTGCTCTTACTTACACAGATACCACTGTACTCACTCACTGCAGTGCTTACTTCTTCTTCCCGCCTAATGACATATTTTCAGTTTTTTTCTTCTGTGCCTCATTGAACAAAAGACACACCTTTATGTTAGCAAGTGCTTTGTGTGTGCGTGTGTGTATGTGTGTGTGTGTGTGTGAGAGAAAGAGAGAGAGAGAGAGAGACCCCCCCCGTGTGAAAGTGATAACTGGCAATGACTGGAACTACCAATCATTGCCAAGAAAAATGGCACTGCGCCATTATGAATTTGTTTACCAGTTTGTAATTTTTTTCCTACAAGAAGAATTTAATCCCTCATATTTTGATTTTCCTACCAGCTCTAATTTGTTATGGCAACATGAGTTAATTTTGATGGCTTTATGAGTACAGGCTTAACCGGTTTTATTCCCAGTCTTGCTCACTGTACCCCTTGAAATCACAATATGAAGTTTTGACTTTATGATTGTTTACACAAAATACGATGATAATAATACGAGTCTGACATTATGATCAAAACCACAAAATAATGCATCATTTAGATTTTGTTCTCTGGCAGAAAAGTAGTAAAAACATAGTTGTAAATATGCCAGTTTCCACTTTGTGTGTGTGTGTGTGTGTGTGTGGTGGTGGTGGTGGTGGTGTCACTTTAGTACTGATGCAAAGGCTACAAACTGTTGCCATATAGACAAAACGGATTTGATTTGCTGTGCCTGTAAGGGTCAAAGTGAAGAAAAACACTAACTGGCCACTTGTTAGGTACACCTGTTTAACTGCTTATTAACACAAATATTTAATCATCTGGCCTGTAACACAATGACTCTAGTTGTTGTTATTCATTTGTTTCATTCATTTGTTATTCAGTTGTTATTCATCATACTGTACAAGATGGTTTTATCGGCGATACAACATTATCTCTACAAAGTGCCTGTGGAAACGGTTTAATGGGGTTTAAGCTAAAGTTTTGTGTTTAAATAAAGCTTAATCATGCTAATAGATAGATAGATAGATAGATAGATAGATAGATAGATAGATAGATAGATAGATAGATAGATAGATAGATAGATAGATAGATAGATAGATAGATAGATAGATAGATAGATAGATAGATAGATAGATAGATAGATAGATAGATAGGGACAGAATAGGTTCTACCTCTGTCATAGCATCATCAATCTGCTTCAGTTCCTCATAGTGGTCACGAGAGTCTCTCAAAGGCTGAACCATTATCTCTTCAATCTGAGGGAAAAGCTAGTGGAAAACACCACAGTATAAATAGCAAATATTCCTCACATACAGTTTGTTCACAGTATTGTGGAAAAGATTTTTGCTTCCAAGCAGCCAGACTTTTTTGTAATTTTTTAAAGAGGTCTTGAGCAATAGTTCTCCAGGCTTTCTGAAGGGCTTTTAATGGTTTTCTTTGGACACTTTCAGTCATTTTTAGTCCAGTCCTTGTACCTGACCATCAAGCATTAAAAAAGGCACCTAATACAAGGGATGAACCAGTGTTGTGTCTACACATAACAGACAACTTAACAAAAAAAAATGTTTTATATTGTACTTTTAGGGACTTTGTTATTAGCAGCCTGTCTCCAAAACACATAATTTGTTCCAATTTCTTCAGTTGAATCTATAAAAAAAGTTAAGTTTGACAGGCATAAAATAGTGTTTCCCAAAAAGCTATTTTCAGAAAGAAAGAACTGGACTGAAAATTAGTGGTAACAGGTCTTACGGACTGATGAATCTAAATTTGGAATCTTTGGATCAAATTGTCATCAATATGTACAGAGGTGATCAGGAAAAGCAGGCCGGCTGGGTGACTGTGAGAAGGAAGTGTAGTCCCAAACAGAATCCACCACCAAATCTGTTCACATCTCTAAACGTTTTTTCCCACTTGGTGACACAACCGCCGAGAAACAATCTCTGGTTATTGACGACTCTGTTCTGAGAAACGTGAAGCTAGCAACACCAGCAACCATAGTCGCACGTCTTCCAGGGGCCAGAGCAGGCGTCGTTGAAGGAAATTTGAGACTGCTGGCTAAGGCTAAATGTAAATTTGGTGAGATAATAATTCACGTCAGCAGTAATGACACCCGGTTACACCAGTCGGAGGTCACTAAAGTTAATATTGAATCAGTGTGTAACTTTGCAAAAACAGTGTCGGATTCTATAGTTTTTTCTGGGCCCCTCCCCAATTGGACCAGGAGTGACATGTTTAGCCACGTGTTCTCCTTAAATTGCTGGTTGTCTTGGTGGTGTCCAAAAAACAATGTGGGGTTTATAGATAATTGGGAAACTTTCTAAGGAAAACCTGGTCTTGTTAGGAGAGATGGCATCCATCCCACTTTGGATGGAACAGCTCCCATTTCTAGAATTACAGTTCCCAAAACGTGGCTACCCAGGGTTGAGACCAGGAAGCAGAGTTGCAGTCTTATACACTTCTCTGCAGCTTCTCTCCTCCTGCCATCCCCCCAAAACCCCATCCCCATAGAGGCCACCACAAGAGAACCAAAAAAAACCCCAGCAAAAAACAACTTAAGCAAAAAATTCAAAATGAAAAACCAATATAACATACCTTCATGACAGTCTCAAACATTGGGATGAGGACAAACTTGATGAAACCGATTTGAGCAGTGGGCTTGGTAACTTTATCCCTGTCCATAAAGGGAGCCACTGGGAGACCTTCAGATTTCTCCCTGTCACTCTGGAAAAGTGACAGTGAAAAGTGCTACTATTATTATTTTGTTCACTGTACTCAATCTTTGCTTTAATTTGGCATCATTGGGTCACAGATTTACTGGTACACGTTAATGGTTTGGTTGGCGTCACCTGCATGAAGTACTCCTCCAGCAGACAGTCTACCCATGGCTCAGCAACCTCAGTTGGCCTCACCTCGTTGGAAATATCACAGCACTTGATCAAAACCATCTTGAGCTGAAAACACAAACATGCACTTGTAGAAACACATATACAACACACAAACTGAGGATCAAGACACCTCTTCACAAAGCGATCTCCATGATATATAGGCTACATACACAAGTCACATGCTCTTCATTGGTGAAGTCAAAGTTGTCCACTTTTTGCTTAAAGGAGTCTAGTATCTCTCCATGTCTGGCCATATCAGTGGCCAGAATGAGGGTGATAATTGCCTGAAAATATAAGAGAAAATTCAAAGTCTATCTGACATCTGCTTAGGTTTGAAACATATAAATACGTGACAAGACTCTGTGGGACTTAAAATGTCATGCTTGTCATAAATTTATAGTTGCACTAGTTAGAGTTTTAAATGCATGTCTCACCTTTCGGATCTGTTTGAAAGCTTCAGGATCTATATTTGCAAAGATGTTGCACTCGGGAAGAGAGAGGATCTGGAAAGCCACAGCACAGTGATGGTTCTCCAGCGGAGAGATGTCGTTGTAGCGCACTGCCAGCTCTGTGCGTGCATTGATTTGGTACCTGATAGATGGAAAACATTGTTGAATGGAAGCACTGAAGATGGATGGATAGGATATTCTCATGAAGTTTCTCTGATGAGAGATATTCTCGCCTGCCTGAAATCCACAGCCCAAAACAAACGCGATAAAATAAATTAGCATGTTTTCATACCTGGGCTCACTCCATGTGGAACTAGTTTCACAGTTCATCAACAAATGTTGTGCAGAGGATGTCAAAACATACTGGGGGTCAACAGGCATCTGCAGTGCTGTATCAGTCGACACGCCCTTCAGAAAGAATAGTGAATCTTACGTGTTGTTGTAGCCCGGGTGGTCCAGGTCGTGACACACTGCAGCTGTCATTAAAATGCCCATATCTGTGAGAGTCAGCTTCTCCTGGTCAACAGTGTAAATCAAAGGGCTTATTACAAAATGTAAATGATCATTATCTTAAAAGTGCATAAATGGTAGAAAAGTCAGTCAAATCATGTACTTGAAACGCATGAATGCACATATACATCCACACACCCAAACTACATCATACCTGCAGGTTGCAGAGGTGAATCATGCCATACATCATCTGACTAACACAGAAGCAGTGACGAAAGTTGTGGAAAGGGTTGCTACGGTAGTTCTCCTGAACTGCCAACTGGAAGACAGAAAATAATTCATTCAGTGCAGAATCCTAAATTAAAAGCATTTTATATGTTGTACCCTTTGATAATTCTTTTTTCAATCTGTGTCAGAACTGATGCTTCTCTTAGTAACACCTCTTAGTTAAAAGCTTGTTTGAAATCTGAAACCCTTTGAACTGCATTATTCAGTGCATCCATGCGCTCTGCTGTCCTTTATTACCAGCCAGCGTTTAAGTGTGATGGGGTTCATGTTGAATTCCTTCACTAGTCCCAGGTCATGGTACATGTACTCCAAACAGCTCAGCATCTGCAGCAACAATGAAAGAGAAGATAAGTCAAACATCAGTCATTTGAAAGACACAAGTTGGAAATGGTTTATGGAAACCGACAAACCTCGTTGTGTTCCCAGTGCCAAACATCAAATGTTGGCTTCTTCAGCGCCTCAATAGTCTCCTGAGAGAGTGTGTACTGTATAGGCCAAACAAGTAAAGTCATCAGAGCATCAACAAACTATTATATCTGAAGAAGAGTGCTCTGTCTAATAGTGAAGAAGTCATCTATCACAGAGGAAATACCTTTGGGTAACTGGGGACATCTCGTCTTGGAGTGACCTTCTTCCCATCATCTGAGAAGTTGTATTTACATGGACAGTTTATCCTAAGATAAGAAGGAAAAAAAAAATCAAGACTTTATTACTTTTTTCCCCCAACTAACTTACATTTGGAATTTTAGAGGCCTTATATCTGATTTCTTTTCACCTGACACCACTTCTTGAAGTCATCTCATCTCGGAGCTTCTTCAGTTCATTTTTACACTTCTCAATCTCCACCACTTTCAAGCCCTCCACTGAAACAAGAAGAGTAATATTCTCTTAAGAAATGTGTTTCCTCTAGAATATCACATTATAGTCAATCAAAATGATCCTTTAGCTGTATCTACCTATAATCCACAAAATCTCTCCCTTTGTTTCTTTGCCTGAGAAGTACTCCCACACAATCAGGAGTTGAGCAACCAAACTTGGCACACAAGTACACAAGCACATCTTAGGCCCCTGAAGTTTCTTATCTATATCAGAAATGGTGACACAATCATGTTGCCTAGCAATGACCTACCAAATAACTAAAATAACTTTTTTTTTTTTTTGCATTTGAGCACATAGCACCTAATGAAAGCATCGTATGGTTTTGATTTTAGAACAAAATCTCATTTATATCCACAAAAGCTGAATTATGCATCATGTCATCATGTTGACTAGCAACCACCAAGCAACCATCAAGCAAAGGCATTCATGCATCTACAACCTTATAAAACCATTTTATCATTTTAATTTCATGGCCAACAGCAGGCCAAACAACACTGCAGCGTGGGTATATTTCTAGTTGTATTAAATGGACCACTCACATTCTACCCTCTTCTCCAGCATGGCTAGCCTGTTGGTGACCTCAGTCTTTAACTCATTGATGCGAAATGCTCTGTGTGAAAAAGGCAAATGGCAACAGAGAATGTTATGAGAATAGCACTTTAAGTGGTTCAGCAGACAAAAAAAAAACTACTCAGTTCTGACAGGAAAAATCAAGCTTTGGCTTTAGTTTAGCAGATCATCTATTTGTTCTCACAGCCAGTCCGCAACAGCTGACGGCACAGCTTATGTCCTCATATGCATCCAACTGGCAAATAGCCTACAGAGCACACTGTTTAAGCTGTTTTAGCGTGGATACAGTTTGCATAAACTGCTTTGCAACTAGGCTCCACCCTAGTTCCTCCTTTTCATTTCTGGCTATAAGTGTTATGTTATTTATTATGTATGTATTGCTGCTGATTTCCTTGTGTGCATAATTTCTGGAAATGACAATATTGTTTTGACTACACTGGTCTTGGCTAAACAGGAGTTTTTTCTACTAACTTTATCAGTGAAATCCCCAGGTGTCAGATATGTATGTTAGGTATGTGTGAAAGTATATAAGATAAAGACATTACCTGCTGAACTGCTCAGCCACCTGAGACAACACATTCTGAAACATGTCCTCCTTCTCTGCAGACATAAAGATAGTCCAGATAAATGATTAAACTGTCAGATTTTTCGTGTTTTACAGCTGATTACTTTCACAGAGATACACTATATTGCCAAAAGTATTCACTCACACATCCAAATCATTGAATTCAGGTTTTCCAACCACTTCCGTGGCCACAGGTGTCTAAAACCAAACACCTAGGCTTGCAGACTGCCTCTATATAAACAATTATGAAAGAACTGGTCACTGTCAAGAGCTCAATGAATTCCAACTTGGTACTGTGATAGGATGCCACATGTGCAACAAGTCCAGTTGGGAAATATCCTCTCTACTAAATATTCCGCAGTCAACTGCTAGTGGTATTATAACAAAGTGGAAACATTGGGAACCACAGCAACTCAGCCATGAAGTGGGAGATCATGTAAAAACACAGAGTGGGGTCTGTGGCCTTTAGATTAGCCAACATCACATTAAACCCTATGGATTAAGAAAGGGATGTCATTCAAGTTTCTATGCATGTGAAGGCAGAGTAGCGAATACTTTTGGCAATATAGTGTATGATGCTTAAATGTATGGAACACTGAGCTGCTTTAACACCTTACCTCCGAGCTGACCAGTAGACAGTGGGACAACTTTGTACAAAGAGCTGTGAGGAAATCAGATATTCAATTATTCTTTATAATTTACACACACACACACACACACACACACACACACACACACACACATATATATATATATATATATATATATATATATATATATATATATATTGCAAATTTTAATGAATTTTAAGTTTTACAAACCATACATTATGCAAATTTTCATGTTTACCTTGATATTATTGAAAGCTTGTCTGCAGCTAGTTAAAAGATCTAATGATGATAATAATTTTTGGCCAACTACTTTCCTCAAAGTAGTTATATCCCAAAGTAGGATAATATTGGTAATTACTTTGGAGAGTTGGTCGGCATGGTTGGATCAATGGAGACCAAGGCACCTTCTGGATCCACCATCATAATGGCAGTGTTCCTGTAGTAAAACAAGGAAAAGAAAGAGAACTTTAAAGCCTCTCCCCTTAACTTTTTACATTTTTCATACATACATATATATATATATATACCAATATATATATATATATATATATATATATATATATATATATATATATATATATACACAGTGCTTAACAAATTTATTAGACCACCTGTCATTAAAACAAGTAAACAGCAATATTTTTAAAAATCTGTCAAAAACTTGTTTAAGCTAAAAATTATTTATTTGGTAAACTGAATTCATGTTTTCACAGTACACTTCTCTGAGAAATCTGAAATTAATCAAGCATAACATTAAACCACTAAAACTGTTCAAGAATGCAAGCAAACAACTTTTTTTTTTTGTAAAACAGTACATTTTAAAATTCATGAATAGCAATAATAATTATATTTAGCATTAAAAACATCATTTTGATTTAAGAACTTGCACAGATTGGCTGACTAACCATTACAGAAACATAAAGAAATGATTTTGGTAATTGCCAGTACTGTTAATGTAGGGCAGCTGTAGCATAAATCTTACACTGAGTTATTTGTTAACATCTGTAAAGTCTTTTGAAAATCAAGCTTTGGGTTTGGGCTTTTTGTTTACCAGCTGTTGAAATATCTTTAACCTTTTATAAGACACGCGATACACTGACCTTGATGCATTTACATATTATTTCACCATGAATTCATTATCATCATTTTTTATTGCTCTTACAGATACAATTCTTGAGTGTCATGCCCTGCTGTTTCAGGAGTAAGGTACAGATCAATAACAAAAAGCAAGTAAACTTAAACAACAAACCTGGGAATGTTGGATGATGAACACAGAAGTTCTTTGATGTCACATGGGCTGCAATGTCGGCTGAACACCACCTGTGATGTAAACACAGCTCTAATTTTGGTTTCTTTATTCAGATATACATCTCATTGCTGTATATATATATATATATATATATATATATATATATATATATATATATATATATATATAAAGCTGTAGACATTCACTGAATAAATTAATAGTCAGTTATATTCGTGCTAATTGAGTTTATGGAGTTTATGGTTTCATTGATCTCAGATTGCATAAATAAATTTGCACAGTTTGTAAAATTTTGTAAAATACAACCATAGCATTTACAAAATCTGTCTGAGGCTTGGTTGCTAAGAATGGGTGCATATACCCATGTCATTCTGAAGGGAGCAGATGTAGCAGACAAACAATCAGTCTCAGCCTGTGTGTTTGGGGCTCTTGAACAGACGTGTGTCATCAACAGTTCTCTCTGCTTAAAGCACTCGACATCACCAGATCAGCAAATCTCAGTATATTTGGGACTGAAAGCAGTTGTCATCACAGCTGCTGCTGTTTTTATGATTAAAAAATCTGAAGAGAGTCAGTGCACTTTTTCTTTTCTACATCACCCTCTATTAATAACTTAAATGCTGCTTCTGGAAACTTTGATATAAATATGTAGACAGATGCAAATCCATGTTTCCAGTCATGTGTTCTGTGTACAACATCAGAAAGTAATGAAGGTGTGTGAGCTGTTAAGAACAGGTGTTTGGGTCTGTCATTAACACCTGTGAGGCAAACTGATGAGCACCGCTGTCTAATTTTAGCTCTTCCTCAGCTGAGATGAATCCACTGACAGTTTATTTCGATGAAAGCCTAGAAGGTGAATTATAAATGGAATCATTTGACTTCAATAGTTATAAATGGCTGGTTTTATAATTAAACCAAATATGAAATTCTCATTATTATCCTAAAATAAATCAAATAATTAAAAAAAAATCACTGTATAAGTCACCGAGATGACAATAATTTTTGTAACCGATGTAAGATAAATTTAAGTAGCTTTAACTGTCATTTTAAGTAAAATAAAATAATCCATGTTGAAACAATGTTCTCATAAACTGAAAAATAACAAAAATAGTTTAAATGTCATTGCTGTGTATATATATATATATATATATTTTTTTTTTTAGAAACTGTGATTTAGATATATTTAACAACTCTAAAGTCATTTTTATTAAAATTTTAAATCTACGATAAATCTGTCAGCCTAATTTAGCTACACCTGAAATAGTTACAAGAGTTAGAGGTTATAATCATATTGCATAGCTAGTAAAATGGAGAGCTTATCCATAATATCGATAATGTTAACATTTAAAATTAGACCCACCTTTTGCACCTTTCCATCCACATCCAGGTAAATAGTTTTGGGGGCATAGGAGGAGGAGCTGGAGCCCATGTTGACCTCCCTCTCCTCTTTTGCACACCCACAGAGTTTCTGCCTTGGAGCCCTGACAAACCTAAAAACCACTAGATCCACTAACATCATGATAGTCATAACGTAAGGAGATTGAGAAAGAAAGAAAGAAAGAAAGAAAGAAAGAAAGAAAGAAAGAAAGAAAGAAAGAAAGAAAGAAAGAAGAAAGAAAGAAAGAAAGAAAGAAAGAAAGAAAGAATCAAAAACAAATGTACATGCAAAGTTTTGCAGCAACAAATAAGTCTAAACAGAACAATACTGATATAAAATAACACCGTGCAAAACATAAAATTATGCATAAAACAAGATTAAAATACAATCAAAAATGAACAGAAACATGTTTACATTAAAACAGCCAACCAAACATTAAAATAAGAAAGAGCATCATCACATCTGTTGAACTCACAGCGTCAGCGAAGCAGCTTCCCGTGCGGAGACTGGAAGTAATGTCCCAGGTGCTGAGGATGCAGCTGACTCACATGCAGATGCACACGCACATGCTCAGACACAATCAATGCACATGCAAGGGCAAAGCCATGAGGAGGAGAGAGAGGCTGGGAGGGACGAAGCTGGTGAGGAAGAGTATATGTGAGGGAGCTGGAGGGGTATGGAGATAGCTGGTTAACTGAAGATAACTGGTACTTGTTACTGGTTGCTATGGAACTTAAGTGGCATGGGGCTTTTAGGGGTTTTTACCTGAGCTGGCCGCAAGCCTCTTATCTACAACGCCTGATCCACTGACGATTACAAGAAAACACATAAAAGCATCATCAGATACTGAAGATAATTTATTTATGCCACTCCCATCTGAAGAATTATATTACAGTTGTGTCGTTGTTGTATTGTAGAAAACAATGATTATTGCTGGGCCAGAAGGCACACAGGGCTCAAACAAAAACACTGATTAGAGCACTCATACATGGAAAATCATAGAAAATTATATCTTATCAAGGGGATTCAATTTCTAAATAAGGAGTGGTGTATTTTCAGATGACCTTGCATCAGTGACCTGTGTGTGTTTCATCAGTATATGTAAGAGATTGTGTATATTAATTTAATTTGTGTTTGTTTGCTGTGTGAATCTGTGTGTGTGTGTGCGTGCGTGCGTGCGTGTGTGTGTGTGTTACCCTCGTCAGTCCACTTATCTGCTTTAATTTTGATGGCAGGTCTAGCAGATGGTTTGGTCAGATGAGTTCAGAAGGGCACTTGGGAAGATTTCAAGGCACATTTATTTTTCTTAGCAACACTAAAATAAACAAACACGTGATTTCATACATTTTTGTAACACATTTAGGCCATGTAAAACATCAGCTCACCAGTCTCGATGCATTTTATTTTGTTGCCCCAAATCTGCAGTTTGTCTGTGCAAAAATTGCACAAGTAGATTAGATTAGATTTTTGTCTTATCTTCTCTGATCTTTTTTTGTATACCTTTAGATAACATGGCCCCTTTGGGTCACAGAAACTGTGACTTTAAGGGGAAATATTTTTGTGGAAAAACTGCTAACAGCTTATAGAAGTCAGAAAAGACTGCATTTATTTATTTTCTGAAAATGTTGAGGCAAAGTTTAATCTTTAACAAAACATTATAGAACGGACAGTTATGCATTTGGAGCTGGATGTTCCGAGTGACAGAAGCAGCCATTGGGAGGACCGCAGTACTGACCATCAGCTCCAACACTTTTTAGCTTCCTGGATTTTTAACAAACTCTGAGTTCAAAAATAAACTCTGAGTTGATGTGCAAATTCATAAATCCTTCCTGGAATAGGGCCCTGGTGTTACAATTGGTCCAACCTTCCTTTACATGAGCTTAAATGAGTTTCAAGGGGATTTTTGCTGAAGAGGAAAGGGCAAGTTGGAGTTGGTTGAGATGCAAGTTATAGCAACCGGGTTGTGAGTATAGGTGATCTGAGGTTGTAGGAATGATTCAGAATCTTCCCACTGGGCAACAACATTCAGAGAGGAGTTTTTCAGCCATCTTTCCACCAGGCAGTTCCCTGAGGAACAGACACAAAAGCAAGATTAGGAAATTGATGGCACAAGGGGGATGAGAGAAAACACCAGAGCACATTTCCCACCACTGAGGAGGCAATGCTCTGGCAGAGTGTGGAGGCTTGATGAGTTGATGACAAATGGATGTGAGGGCTGGAGCTCCAGAAAACTGAATAGCCAACACTGTTTTGGCAAAGTTACACAGTGATTCAATATTAACTTTACTGACCTCCAGTTGACATCATACATCATACATATCTGGGTTTTATTAGTGCCGACATGAATTATTATTCTATATTTATTCTATTATGGACCTAACTGTACAACTGTGAAATGTTGTAAAATGCCAACTAACCCTGATAAGTCAGTAGCCCCTTAATTTCTATCCCCTAAGAGGTCTGTGTTTGGCTGACAACTTCTTAAAACCAGATCAGATGGACACAGTTAGATCCAGCCAAGCATAAAAACTTAGTGAAAACTGATACACTGAACACATTTCCTCTATCAGACAATTTCCCACAGCCCCCAGAACCGTGTCCTTAATGAAATTCACTTAAAAAAAAAAAATCAGACACCAGCCAAATTCCAGTTTTGGCAGTCTCACAGAAGCACTGACTAAATCAGTGAACAAATCAATATTGTGATGAAATTTTCTTCAGTTAAATAAGAACAAAATAGAAATAAATTTAAAGCCAGTGGTCTAATATTGAAAAAAACAAAACAAAACAAAAACGAACTCAAGCAATGAATCTTGGTCCTGTGAGGGCCTTGCAGTGGCTGCAGCTCAGGAGGTGGAGTAGGTCACTAATCAGAAGGTCAGTGTTTTGATCCTTGGCTGCTCCAGTCTGCATGCCAAGGTATTGCTGGGCAAGATACCGAATCCCTAGCTGCTCTCTGATGTGTTAATTGGAGTGTGAATGCTAGATAGAAAGCACTTAAGTGTAGAAAAAAAGTGCTTGTGTGAATGAGGCATGCTGTACAAAGTGCTTTGAGTGCTCAAGTATATAAGAACCAGTCCATTTACCAAAGCTTTAATACACATAAAGACAATTACTACTTCAATAATTAAGATTTTTGTGACAGCAGGTTCAGAACAGAGGACCAAGAAAGCTGATCAAAGCCTTCAGTTTCTTAGATCTCTGCTTCCTGTTTGCTACAACATGAAATATAGAAAATCCTTCATATGCAGGAAATATTTTAGGGGAATGCAGCAGTGTTACTTCGGAAATGCATGTAATACAAAATGTGAATGACACACCTCTGAGTGGACAGATTTAAACGGACCCAGGCAGGTTCTTGCCACATTTCTCACAAACATACAAAATCGTACAAAGTTTACCTTCAGGATTCATTGGACAAAATCAGCGATCAGTTTGATTAAGCAATTTATGTCCTAATGGAGCATAGCAAATGAAAGAGCACAAATAACTTTTTTTTTAACCTTTATTTCAGCATCAACAAAGCTTACCCAGTAAATGAAGCACTAAAACAGTGGCAGTAAAAATGAGATCTTTTTGTGCACATTTGGGGACAGTATTTACTCACAGAACTTTAAAGAACATGAGCTGATTCACAGAGATGAAACTATTGTCTCCTGATTTGTTTTCTACTAAATGTAAAAAAAAAGAAGCTACTTGCTGTACCTTTAAGAATGGCAATTTAAAATTGGTTCTTTGCTAAGTTGTCTGTCATGTGTAGACACAACACATAATAGTCACATGCCTCGAGTTAGGTGCCTTTTATATTGAAAGGTGCTGTGAATGATTCATAGGTCAGTGTTAAGTGCCTTAACAAACAAAGGTCAAAGGAGAAAAAACCCTAACCCTACAGAAAGCCTGGAGAACTGTTGCTATAAATAAGCTAAATAAAATGAGTGGGGGCTCAAGATTATTGCATAGTACTATATAACAAAACCGAAGCCATTGCTGTATTAGATCCTTGTCTATTCAGAAAAAGAGCTGGATAAGAACTTTCCAATAATAAGTTCACCCTCCTCCACAGGGAATTTCACATCAGCTGGCGGGTGTGAAGAAGGGCATTAGAAAAAAGGCTCCATCAGGCAGCAGGAGGAGGTTATTTATTAGACTGGGAAAACATCACACATCCTCTCTACTCAGTTCAGAGGACACCCTCTCCTCACACACCTACAATACACACATACTCTTTGCACACAGATGGGCTGCTGTTCCCCAGAGGTTAATTACTGCTCTGACTTCTAAGCTGTTCTGCAACACTAGAGAACAGGTGGAACATGATGGGGCGGAATGTGCAGCTAATATTCGGTGTGTGATATCAAAATAAATTACAAGTCATTTGTAAGCTGAATAAAAATGAACTGTTCTCATTACCAGAGGATATTTCATGTTCCACCATAACACACATGTGATTATGCGCATGTATTCTTGTTGCCGTGCTCGTGTAAACCCACGATGCATGTGTATTCATGAGCTTGTCTGCTAAGTGATGAATGGTGTTTCAAACAGAACAAAGACCACGAAGCCCAGATCAAAACAGGCGGTCTCGATTCACTTATGCAATCATAAGACTCACACCTTCAGTGAGAGAAGGTACATTTCAGGATAAAAGCAATCAGTAAAATCATGCTGATTTTCATGACAAAAGAGCTCCAGCTGGACCTCTGAAGGGAACACATTATTGTGATAATAGTAAAAACCCGGGCTACTTTGTTTGCATATATTTGTAGCCACTTTTACAAACATCACTTTCACATCTGCTTATTGTTTTTTTTTTTTTTGTATGTGAAGATAAACGTGTATTTTCTCTGGTCACATTCATAATTGAATCTTGCCTCGTCTATACTTGCAAATTGAGTCTAAATTTACTGAGTTGGCTATTCTATTCTGCACACACATGCCTGCCTGTAATGCAGACTTGTTCTAGTCAAAGGAAGGAAGGTTTATGGAAAAAAAAAAAGGTGTAGGTTACATGATTGCTTCCACGAATGAGTGCAAAAAATAAAGTCAATTAGCTCATGTTACAGTATTAATTATTGGAGAAGATATAATTATGGGTTAAAACACAGCTTGATTCTCATTGTACATCTAGCAATAAATAACTGTCAATCAACTGCACTTAACACAGATCAGGCATAACATTATGTCAGGTGAAGTGAATAAAACCGATTATCTCTTCATCATGGCACCTGTTAGTGGGTAGGGAGCAAGTGAACATTTTGTCCTCAAAGTTGATGTGTTAGAAGCAGGAAACATTGGCAAGCGTAAGAATTTGAGCGAGTTTAACAAGGGCCAAATTGTGATGGCTGGACGACTGCATCAGAGCATCTCCAAAACTGCAGCTCTTGCGGGGTGCTCCTGGTCTGCAGAGGTCAGTATCTATCAAAAGTGGTCCAAGGAATGAACAGTGGTGACAGGGTCATCGTGGCTAAGGCTGCATATGGGGAGTGAAGGCTGGCCAAGGTGGTTCGATCTAACAGATGAGCTACTTTAGCTCAAATTCCCCCAAAAATTCATTCTGGTTCTGATAGAAAAGTGTCAGAATACAAAAGTGTATCACAGTTTGTTGCATATAAACAGTATTCCCTGATGGCTGTGGCCTCTTTCAGCAGGATAATGCACCCTGCCACAAAGCAACAATGGTTCAGGAGCACAACAACAAGTTTGAGGTGTTGATGTGGCCTCCAAATTCTCCAGATCTTAATTGAGCATCTGTGAGATGGGCTAGACAAACAAGTACAATCCATGGAGGCCCCCACCTTGCAACTTCTTACAGGACTTAAAGGATCTGTTTCTAACATCTTAGAGCCAGATACCACAGCACACCTTCAGGAGTCCATGCCTCAACAGGTCACGGTTCTTTTGGCAGTAAAAAGGGGAACAATACAATATTAGGCAGATGATCTTAATGTTATGCCTGATCAGGGGCCAAAATAGTAAATATCCCCCAGGCACCCACGCAGACATCTTCATGATTTGTAGTTTAAAACCCCTCTAAAGATTAAAAAGCAATCTATTATGAAAAGTGGTTAATGTAAAATACATTTAGAAGTAAATCTGTACCTTTTAAATTGTTTCCTGACAGAGTGCATTAAACACAAGTACTCAAGGAAATGTGTGAGTGACACCTACTGGAGCAGAAAGGTATTGCGCTCATAATCAAGAGTGGCACTTCAAATTTGGCTCCCTCACAAAGATGAGGACGGTGTGTGATTGTTTCTTGAGTGCTATGTGTAGCAACCTTAACAATAAAATGTTTCTGTAGAAATCAGGTGAAAAAAAAATTAAGAAAGAGAAAAAAATTTCACAGATGAACATTTGTACCAGTTATGATTTGGATTGTCGTAAGAGGCTGACAAAATACAAATTATTTAAATAATTTTTATTACCTTAGTTACATAGTGACCAGATGTGGCATAAGGATACATTGTGTGGTTTTAACTGCCTAAAAGAAAAACAACAAACCAAACTGTACAGGCACATATCAAAACTTCTCAGTAATATTCATAACTCAACAAGGAGCAAAATATATATCAGATCCAGAAGTTCTTTAGTGTCAGCATCATATACATGATATACTACATGCTGGTGAACAGGATACAACTTTTCCTCTGAGAGGATATCTTCAAAGAACCGCAGAAATAGTGTGCATATCCACAGAGAAATAGATGATAAATAATGGAAGACAGAAAGTTAGCTGAAAGTGAACTCATCTCTTACCCTAGTGCATCAAATCCATTATTCTCATGGCAGAAAACAACCAACAAACTATACATATATGTCACACAACAGGAGTAGCTGTCAGTGCTGTGATGTCTGATCGCTGCTGTCTGCACTTTCTGCCTCTACAGGTAGGTGACTGGTTGGGATGCCCACCGGAGGACGGACCTTTCTTACTGGACTGAAACTGCGTGGAGATGATCCCGGGGAGTGAGCTGGGGAGCGGACGGAGCGCTGGGGGGGACCTGGAAGAGGCTGTGAAAGAGGTTGGGGAAGTTGTTGTGCCAGCGGAGAGGAGCTGCGAGGGTATCTGCGTGGGGTGGACCATATTGGCCGATCAGTTCTCTGAGAGGAAGGGAGAGGGACTGAAGCGTAGGTAGCAGGGAGACTTGCTTCTGATTGGCTCATAGCATTGCCAGAACATTCTTCCAGTCGCTCCAGGGTCTCCTGAAATAAGATGATGATGCATGTGGTACAGTTGTGAGGTTTCATCAATAATTATCATGTTATCAAGACATGTACCAAAACATAAGCTGGGGTATGTTCATAGTCATGAGACTATGGGGTTGTAATTACAGTCTTTAATTTGTCTACTGGGAAATATCTCAGCATCAAACTGATGGACTTAAATGAAATTTTGCATTGACATACTTGACCTGCACAACAATTATATTGTCTTGATTACCCCATCACTTTAGCTCTAGCACCACCATTAGTTTGAGAAAACAGCCCTCACAATGAGCAGAACTGGTGATGATTTAAATTTTCCATTTAGAATTATAATTATTCATAATCATCTTCTGCAAAATTGTCTGACCAATTACTTGCAAAATTAATAACAGTATAACCAACAGTCTACTAACAGTTTATCAGCAGAGCTGCTAGAATGGCTTTAAACTCTTGCTTCAGCATTATGGAACTATTTTTCCTCACATAAAGGCATGACTTACATCTTCATTGAGAACGTAAAGAGGCATGGGACTCCTTCGACCAAGTGTAGATGGTTTGGGTACAAGATCAACTGCAAAACAGTGTTTGAGTATTATCATACAGACTCTTGTTATTCATGGCTGTTACAATTTAAATATTAGCCTACAGTGTGATGAACAACAACATGAAAGTGCTGTACGCATTAAAAGACAGCAAACTGTAACTGCTGCTCACCATCATGACCATTTTCACTTTGCTCCACATACATAGGAGCTCTTTGGGGGACAGGTCTATGCTTCTTTCTAAAGAAAAAACAAAAAGAAAAGAAAACAGTCAACTGATTTAAAACACATCTAAGCAGAATCACAAGTTAATACATGCCACAGATCACAGTTTTCACTATTTTCCCACCAAATGTCTGGAGACATTATGGTGACACTGTTGAGCTACTTGAGATTCTAGACACATGTTCAAGTGCAATATCAAAGCCAAGGAGAGAAAGAGGGGGGGGGGGGGGGGGGGGGGGGGGGGGGGGGGGGGGGGGGGGGGGAAAGAAACAGAGCAGCAGAGAAATAGAAGAGGGAAAAAGAAGAAAGAGGTGAGGGAAAAAAAAGAGGTCTCACTTGGAAGGTTTCCAGCAGGCACACACTGTCACCAGGGTGATCAGGAGGAATATGCCCCCAGTGGACAGGATGATGTATAGCGAGCTCCGTCCTAAACCAGAGTGATACACAGAGGCAAAGATGAAAGAAAGAAAGAAAGAAAGAAAGAAAGAAAGAAAGAAAGAAAGAAAGAAAGAAAGAAAAAAAGAGAAAGAAAGAAAGAAGTCTGACATGAATTTTTCCAGTTTGACTGTGAACATGTAGTTCTTGTAGGATCAGAGAAAGAAACTTTAACATGGCTGGGATATGGAGCGCGCATGCATTAGATTTATTTATTTATTTTGAGTGTGCTGGCATGAATAGGTGCAGTAAAGTGGCTCATTGAGGTTGTCACTTTCCAACAAGCATAGGGAATAGAGCATAGTTTGAAGGCCAGTAGCTGACTCCTCATGCAGCACATCACAGTACAGTAATAATGAAGTTAGGATTACTGAAGTCCACTGAGGCACAGCGTCCTCCCACCTACCTGTTTTTTTCTTCTCCCTCCCCATAAATAACTGTCCATTCATTGGATTAGACTGCCTCTACCTCTCACTCTTTCTCTCACTCAGCCTGACATGTGGCTCTTTACTGGCGCCCAGTAACTGGTGCTCTGAGCCAACTCTGCTACAATCACAGCCTGGATTTGCACTCGTAAACAACATTGTTAGAGAGGCCAGCATGTTTGTGTATGGGTCAGCATGAGATGATAATTACTCCTGCTAACCCCTGCAGATGAAGAGTTTGTGAATAATGAGCTGAAATTTACTTTAAATAGTTTTCCTTACATATAAAACATGTTATAATCCAAATGAATATAAAGGATTTTTAAAGATCATTCTACCCAACAGTATGTAGAATTTACACAGACTCCAGTTTAACCAACTACAACATGAAGACAGTTTATAGGCTATTTTACAAGTGATAAAAAATACACTATGATAACATATATTAATACTTTTGTTAAGCCACTCAACGCTGGCCTGTGAACCCGAGCAAAGAATGAACTTTAAACAGTATCTTTAGGCACTTTGTTGCCAGCAGCCTCTGACAAAAACACATCATTTGTTCCCATTTCTTTAGTTGAATCTACAAAAAATACAATAAAAGACCACATACAGTATAACACAGTTTCACAGGCATAAAATAGCATTTTTGCACTAAAAAGATGATTCCCAAAGAGCTATTAGCAAGAAACAAAATCAAGGAAAGCGGACAAGTGGAGAGCAAAAGAACAAGTGGCAGGCCTAAAGCAGCAAATCTGAAAGTCATGTCCTAAAGAAATAGGAACAAATCCAGCAAAATACTTGTCACAGGACCAGAAAGATGCATCTGGACCTACTGTTCACCAAAGCCTCATCAAAAATTTTCCCAGTGGAAGGGTGGCTGTAAAGAAGCCATTCTCAAGGAAGAGAAACAGGGAGAAAAGGCTGAGGTATGCCAAATTACATAAGAACTGGACTGAAAATCCAGTTCTTGTATAACAGGTGGCAACTGGTGCTACAGAGTAATGAATCCAAATATGAAACTTTAGGTCCAATTTTCTGTCAGCACGTATGGAGGAGGTCAGCGGAGAGGAACAACAGTGAGTGTCTACAGCCATCTTACTGAGGTTATGGGGTTTTATCATTATTATTATTATTATTGTGGGTTAGCCAACATCCAAAGAAGAGCTTTGAATGTAATTCAAGAAGCCTGGAGAACTATTCCTGAAGACTACTTAAAGAAATTACAAGAAAATACTGACTTCCAAGTTTTTTTAGAATTGTACAAACTGTTTATATATTGTATTTCCATTTATGTTTGGAAATATCTCAATAAATCCCCTAAGCACCTATTTCCCCCTTTCCAAGCACAATAAAGTGAAATGGCACAAGACTTTTGCACATTACTGTGTGTCTATGCTTCTGTTTGAATGCAAAACATTTACATTGTATTGCCACACGGGTAAAGCTTCCGAATGCTTCTTTCACCTCTGTTCATCTTTTATCAAATGTTACCACACAGTCCACTCTTCTTTATGCAAACATGTATTTTTTAAATTCCTACCAGTGTAACTTGCCACCTACTGTAGACAGTGAGCCTGACTGGAACGCTCTTCATATTGCTGATGGGGTTCTCCACTGTGCAGGTGTAAATGTCATCATCTGACATCAGAACGCGTGAGATGGTCAGCACCTTTTGGTCATGTGAAAGCAGCAGGCGTGAGTCATTTGTCAGCACCTTGCCTCCTTTCAGCCAACTGTAGACGGGCTTTGTGCCATTATTGTGGGAACAGTGGAGGTTGAAGTACTCGCTGTACTCCAGGACAGAAGAGGCCATCATCTGGATGTAAGGTTTGGATACAGGAACTGAAGAGAATGGCAGGGCAGAGACACAGAAGGGCACGGAATTGAAATTGCACTCTTTGGACAGGAAAATGTATTTTCAACTAATATAAATGTTTTATTTTTTTTTTAAAGTCCTGACACCTCTCCACTGCCCTGCGCTTACTGCTCAGGTGTTTTGAAACATGAGTAAACCCAGCTCTATAAACCAGAGTAATTCTGTTTACCATCCACTGTGAGCTCGATGTAGTGCTCTCCAGTGAAGGTGTCATCTGTGATGGAGATTTCCACTTCGTACACCCCTTCATCTGACAGCTGCAGGTTGTGAAGCAGCAGCGAGCCATTCTCAAACACCAGGATGCGGTTGCGATACTCGGGCCTCAGGTTCCCAATGATGTCTGTCCCTATGGACTGCACGACGGTGATCGGTTTCACTTTGTCCTTCTTTAGCTGCCACTTAACCACAGGCTTGTCGGTGCTGCTGCTCGAGTAGCTGACTGACAAAAGGGCTTCTTTGCCAACTGTGCCCCTCACCACCTGGGTTTGGCTGGTGACATTCACCCCTGAGACCTCACCTGTAAAAAAAGAAAAGACACAGTGGTGAGGTCTTGAACTGTTGAGCTTGAACTGAAGGTATATAAAGATAGTATGGGGCTGTCTGGTGGCACAGTGCACAAAGGGCAGTCACTTTTCAAAGCTTTTGATGCTCTGCCAGTCAGCAGAGTTCAAAGTAATTCACAAATAGAATAAAACAAATAAAACATGTGAAATTTGCATCATTTCACATGTGTTAAAATGCTCCTACAGGGTCACCCTGACCTGATGGGTTTTATACATGTATTTGAGTTCAATTTTTGCCTGTAAGAAACAAGACCTATATTAACCTCCAAAATCTGCTAATATTTTCAAGAAAGCAGTTCTTAAAATGAAGTTCTTTGTTGTGTGATACATACTGATGAAGTGCATCCATTTGCACTGGTAATTTTTTGATCACCACAGTCATGTTACGCTGCAAGAATGCAAGAGGTGATCATAAGTATTAAAATGCATTTGACCTAAATGCGTAGAAGCCGCCTTGAAATAACAACAGTGGGCGTTTTCCCACTGCTTTTCCCTCGAGTGCTGAAACCTTTGTGCTCCTTTATGAGAAGAAGAATCGCTTTCACGCTACCGGTGATTTTTTATGTATGCAATAAATACTTTATTAACATTTTTGGCTTATTTTAAGAAAAGCTTGAGGTTTTTTTCTTTCTTTCTTTTTTTTTTTTAAACCAGTGCTCACTCAAAAGGCCATCATTTTTTTTCTTTCTGTGCATTATGAATAGAAAATTGTATTTTAGCTTTAAACCTGTTATTAGCTTACTCGATGCACATATGCTGGTTTTACTTTGGTCCATTAAGTCTTCATGTCTTGACTCCCCCCCCCAGAATTCCTCATAACCTTTTGGAGTGAACAAGTAGTACACTAATTTTGATTTGTGTTCAACAGTTATCCTCCACCCCCCACAGGGATGCAGGAATAAGGTAATATGGTGTGAGCCACATTTCAGTCTTTATAAAGAAGTCCTGTCTTGGAAACCAAACACAGCAAAGCCATTACATTCACAGTGGAGTTCCTATAAATCAGGTGTAGCTGGACACATGCAGGTCTAAACACTGGCTGTGAGCCTGTGAGGGACATCCTACTGTTCAGCCTCAGTGATGGAGAGATCAACCTAGAAGAGAGATTGAATGGAGGGAGGGAAAGAGGGAGAGAGCAACCATTCTTGCAGAGAGGCAGTTAGCAAGGCATCGCCTCATTGCTGTGGTAACCATTTGGTCCGCCTGACAGGGGTTGCCAAGGCAATAAGACAAAGGACATGATTGTTGAGACTAGTTTCCTCCCTTGAAAAGAGTGAGAGAGGGTTAGAGAGAGAGAGAGAAAGAGAGAGAGAGAGAGTCAGAGAGAGAAATTCTTTGTCACTGGTGAAGTTGGAGATAGACACAGGATTCACTGATTTCACCAAACTCGCCTGGTTTGGGTAAACTGGTACAGCTGAGAAATCAATCCAAACAATTAAAAAAAAAAAAATCCCCATGTAGTAAACTTTTGACACTTGGTCATCATTTCCTCGAATTAACTCACCTAAAACTTCCCAAAACAGAAGAAGGCCTTGCCCAGTTCAACAGCTCTCCATAAAACTCTTTATTGTTGCACTTAACCTATACATCCCCTCCTCACACACCTTCAATGGCCTCTCCGTGCTCCTTTGAGCTTTAAATGGGGGCCCAATGTCGAGCACCACCCTAGAACGAATTCATTGTGCTGCCAGTCCATAAGGACAAAAATAAAAGCATCAGTGTTTGACTTAACCAGGATTAACTTTGCTTCAAAATTAGTAAGAATGTAAGATTTGGATCTGGGGTTTAAAAGACAGGAAATAATAAAGTTATATAAACGCTATTAAATAAAATAGCAATTTGAAAAAGGTGTCAACTGAAATGTTAATTACAGTCCATATTACAGTGCAATATATATTAATTTTACTAATTACATTTCACAGCAGTCTCCAGGAGATTCTCACCCTCTTTTCTCTGTATAGACAAACAAATACTTGGACTCACCTGAGAGGACAAAGAAGAGGAGGCCAAAGAGCTTCAGCAGTGGAGGAATGTCGGCGAAAGTGTTGTCTTCAGAGGAGGGTTTCCTCTCCACCTTCATCTTGTGTCCTGGGCAGAATCTTTCTCCCACTTGGTGAGCATGATTTATCCACCCTGGGCACGTATTTGTGGCTCAACACTCTCTCCACTGCCTGCCTGCTTGCAACACTGGCCTCTGCCTGGTCACACTGAGCCCCACTCTCCACTCAGCACCCCAGTCGCTGCCAACAACCAACTCTGTGTTGTGTGTGTGTGTGTGTGTGTGTTCATGTGAGACGGAGACAGTGTAGATGAGCTCCTCTCTTCCACTCGACATTGCCCTTTCAAAAGGTAGGTAACAGAAACTCTTTGCTTTTAGTAGCTATTTTGCTTAAATTGTCTGTTAATTTCCAAAGGTTTTTATGCACTTTAAGTATACAAAAAGTTTTCAATCCAATGTTGAGTACAGCTACTTTGCATAGAAAACTACACTGGAAAGAACTGCTTAATTCAGCCGGAACTTGAAACGTTCTCTGAAATGTCTGAGTTTGAAAAACAACTCATTTCCCCCCCTCTCTGGCCTACTTTTGTGACATTGTTCAAACTCCTCGCTGGACTCACAATAAACACACAGTTTATTGTGAGATTTGGCAGTTTACTGGCCACCAAACCAAACACATAGAGGCTTTTAAGTATTTTGCTGCTGGTTTTTAATACATCAGTATGCCAGGTGTATGATCCTATATATGAGATCTTCATGATAACAGCAGCAACAAATGAAGGACGCGAGTATAAGGAAGGTTTTGTACCTGCTTTGTCCTCTAGGTGGTGTAGAAACTACACTACTACACTAACTGATGTTTGAGAAGAAATCAGGAGCAGGAGGCAAAGCTTAAAGAGAAGCTACTAACTAAATTAGTGGAAGTGGGTTTATATTAGACTTGTGGTTTATTGCTACTCATTTGCCCCCTGCGTTTCTGTAATTTCAAAATCCAAAATGCAGATGAAAATCAAAAAAGTATAAAACGTGGGGGTAAAAAGTATAGAATAAAGGGAAACCATCAGATGCTTTTAGCAATACAAGCAGTATTGGAGAACTAAAAGTCAAAATTGAATAGTTTAATAGCAGATCCCTTTTCTGATTACCATTTGGTTTGAACTTCTAATATCTGTAAGTTTGGCTGTCACTTCTTATTACAGCACACATGCTGCCATGTGTGAAATCCCCATATGTTTGATGAGGCTGTTTTCACTATTTTTTTTTTTTAATTAGTTTATGTGCACTGATGAGTCAGTTGCATTATAAATCATCTCTCCCACTTTCTAAAAGTCTTTTGTCATGGGTTTTTTGGAACATTTTGTTTGACAACAAAGGGATATTTTATGCAGAGGAGGAAGCCTGGTTAATAGAGAGAAGAAAAAAAAAAAACAACTTCCAGGACTGTGGGAACAGCTGCTGTTGACTACCACTCTCCCAGGGCTGGTACTCCTGTGTAGTGAGCCATCAAAGTCGAACCTCTCCCCTCCACCTCTGCCCTCTCTAAAAGCAGCACCTCCCATTTCCTCTCATCTTCTAACAGGCTCTAAATCAAGGGGGACACTTTCCAGTCGGCAAAGGGAAGAGGGACTGGGAACAGACAGAGCCTGTGTGTCTCAGTCAGTTTAGCTGAATGTGTTATGACAGATGCTATTGTCACCTTAAGACCACATCAAGGATGATGTCATCCTCACACATACAGCTGCAACACAGTGGATACACAATACAAATGATGGTTATATCTTTTGATATCTGGAATTCCTGCATTTAACAGCCTAACTGTTAGTTGATATTCATGCAGCTGTGGCAATAAAGCTCATATTCTCTCAACACTGCTCAGTTGTAATGCCTACTCAGAAAATAGGGGTTCTCCTAAGATGGCGAGGCCAGTGTCATAACTACTGGAAAGAGGATAATTACGCCCCCTGCTGTTTGTCCTGGCTTATTTTTCTCTAATTATCACCCAGGAGACCAGAAATCTTTGCTCACTGACAAGATGTCTGAGAAGGAAAATGAACTAACCAAGCAGATCTTTCTCATGATTTACTCCTAAAATGGTCCAGGCCAGCTTGAGCTAAGTGCAAGCTGTAAATGAAAGGAAATATTACTCTTTAAATGCGTTTAAATCTGACAAACCGGCTCACATTATGATCTATTAATATCTTAACATGATTTTCCAGTTCATGGGTTTTTTTTGTTTTTTTTTTGTAAATCTGTCTTTTCCATCACCTTCAGAATTCAATCTACAGCACGAAGTGGGTGTTGTGCTATGTTTGGAGGTGTACAGGATATTGATTGTTCACCCACAGTCATTAAAGAGACAGGAGAACATGGCCATGGCACCTCTGGGACTGAGTAGGAGAAAAGAAAGAATAGGTCCATATAAAACCCGTAGAGGATGTTCATGAGATTACGGCAGAGGAGGAATGTCAGCTCGAGGAGGAAGTGTTTGCACTATAGCTTTGCGAAAAACCACCGCAAGCAAGACGCCGGCTGTTCCATCTCTGCAGCTGGCGACACAACAGCCAACGATGTGCAAGCGACAATGAGTGACTTTAACGGGATCGGCCTGATGAAACACGACTTGTGTTTTTCCTGTTTGAGAGTGCGTGTGCAGTTTGAGTTTGTGCAGTGTGCTGTGTGGCTCAGATGTGTGTGGGTGTTCTGAGTGGGTGCACTGGGAGACTGAAGATGCTCTATCCTGTTTCTCATAAACTGAACAAGACTGCCTCAGCAGACGAAGCAAAATTGTGTTTTTCTTTTGTGATTTTGGCATGTAATGTAAAAGTCTTGACGGACACACACCAAGTGTTAATGATAATGCAGCTGCTGGTGGAATTAAAATGGTTTGAAGAGCCTTATGGAAAACCCTCGTTAGTACAAAACTCAATTAAATTAACAGGCAGTTACAACTAAACCTCAGAAATACAGTTTTATGTTAATTATTCATTAGATTTCTTGTGTAAGAGAGCCAAACAAAAGACAAAAACACTGTTTCAGCTTCCTTGAAACTGTTGCTAATTATCAGCCTTGCTTATGTTCCAGAGAAAAATGAGCTGCTTTGGCTCCTGTAACGTTTTACAAAAATCTCGAGGATTTAATTCATGGACAGAGAGCGAAGTGACAGACAGTTTAAAACAGACATCTCACTGTATATTGAAGGTGGATTTATTAGTGTAATACCATGTCTCTACACCGAAGTTCAGCAAGGTACTATCCAGTTTGTTTTTAAAGCATGAAGCCTCTGCACACAGTGACAATGGATTTCTACACACCCGATTTAACATAAGTCAAACAAGTAAAACCCACCAACACAACAACAGGGCATACCGAACCAGTGTCTTATAAAGTAAAGCTGTACCAAATGCATCTGGAAAAAAAAAGGAGTGTAATTACTGCATGCTTACTGTTCTGGAAGATCAGATTTATAGAAAATGCCTGGAAATGTGGAAAGAGAATCTTACTAACCATGTGACCAAAAAGATATCGATAAACAAATAGAACATACATAGCTACTTTTCATTTGATGTTTTAATCAATCTTGTGCGCAAGTCAAATAGGTAAATAACTGTCAAGCACATACAAGCACATCAGAAAACAATGCAAAGTAAGAAATCATATAAGCCACTAATCACTCAACGTGATGCATACAAGGTTTACACACAGAGCATATGAAGTGATCCATCCCGAAAAAAGCCCTGTTTAGCATTTAGAGGACATTCATTTTCACATTCACAGATCATCGTCTAAAAACTAGCACACTACCAGAAGTTTCACAAGTACATGCAGTGAGTTGCAAATTCTGGGTCAAAGACATCCGTACTGATGAGGCTGCTGAAGAAGCAGAGAAGGAGTGTTAAAGTTCACAAAAAAAAGAAAAGAAAAAAAGATTCACATAACACACCCTCAAAACTGTTCATTTTCTACTGCTAATTTGTGTTGAAAAAAGACTCCCGGGGTAAAAAGGTGCGCCTGAAAGCCAGCCTAGCCGGCTTATGCCGGCCGTCTCTCACTACCTTGCTTTCCCTCTTTCTCTTCATCCAGGTCGGGACGGGGGTGTCGCTGCTCTGTCGCAGATGTGCCGTCTCTCTCTACTGCCCCCGATCTTCCTGTCTCTAAAAACAGAAATAAATAGGCACGGCAGTTATGCACTGCGTAAGACTTAAAGGAAACTTATATACTGAGCTTCTATTTAAGGAGGGCTCGTTTCCAAGAAACACAAATCTTTCTATGCATATATACCAAGCATGCCTAAAAGATATGTTTAATGTTAAAGAAATAATGCAATGCTTGGAACTTAATGCCTTATCATGGCAGAGAAAACTGATGAGCACTTCTGCTGTGAAAAGGGGGTCTACCCCTGTGGGAGGTGCCCGTGATGCCTGGTTCCAGTCCGACAGGCCCATTAATTCTGCTTGGATCTTTAAAGCATATACTGTACCCAATGCACCTGAAGCTATAAATACCTCTCCTACATAAGGATACAAGGCAGCCAGCAACTGGGTTAGGGAGAATCACTGACGTAGATGCCTCATGCCAACTTCATCCCCAAAGAGAACGCTCCTTTGTCTCACAGGGAAAAAAAAAAGGAAAATATGACATTTTGAGGGCTGGGAATTAAAAGTTTTATCTTTTCGGTTTCCGGTGGTCCAGGTTAAGAAGGCAAACTATGATTTGAAAGAACGCAGATGTCTATTTGTGAGTGTAACTTTTACTGTTGTTACCTGCAGATGTATCCAGTCTTGGTTTGTCGAAGCAAAAAATATGTCTAAATGCAGCACTTCCTTGAGCTGAAATGGAGTAAGTCTTCACAATTTGCCGCAGTTGTATTAAAAACAGCAACCGTTGTGATAATGTAACTTGACATTTTCCAAGTAAACTGAACTCTGATGAAAATCTTTTAGCACTAGCGCTTTCATGGTACATCTGGAATGAGATTCATGTAGCAGAAAAAATAATTCAAAGAGTCAATCATCTGTTGCTAAATGAGTCAGTTATGTATTTCATTAATCACACTTGGTTTGAGCCTCAAAGGGCTCTAATAGGTGTATTTAATTATGTATACCATTTAAATGGATTCTTTTCCTACTGTGTAAATGGGGAAAAATGGCTTGTGTTCCTGCATTATGCAGTGTTTGGAACATCCCTAAAAACTGTGTTAAATTATTTAACACTGTGCTTAAAATTTGCTTGCTTATCGTATATAGAATATTGAATTGCTTTAATTACAAGACTCAAGAGACTGTTTACTACGATAGCACATTAGTGTCATTTTTATGTTACAAGAAGTATAGAAGCTTTGAATTAAAAAAAAAAAAATTCTGAAACAAATCTGTCAAGCAATCTCAATTTTCCAGCTCAACTTCAGACCCCAGACATGCTTCACTTCATGATGAAGTACAGTGCAATAGTACAAATGTTAAAGGCAATATCCCTAAAGCTGTCCATTGCATTTTAGCTCTTGATGTGCTAAAGTCGGATTCCAATCAGTACGCTGCTTTGCTTTTGAACAAGCTGAGCAATTCATGGCAAATTTCCTTTTTGCAATGTGGCTAAATTAGGCTATAACTTCAACAGGTCATGCGCAGCAGTCTGTGGTGTGACAAACCTGACTGAAGTTTGCAGTGACAAAGAAAAAGCTTAGATAATAGTTTGTTTTTTTTTTCCTCATAAATGTACCTGTTCTCCATGACTTACCTCATTTCACTAAGTGTAGTTGCTGCTCCTGATGGGACTAGCCCTCTTTAGCAGCCTTATTTGTCTTATTCCTAAGTTCTACACCACTGACCTATTGAACACATCCCCAGTGTTGCTCACCTCCTCCCCTTCTGTTTTGTCCTCTGGCTTCAGCTTCTTACGAGTCATGTGGCCACGAAAGCCAGCCTGAATTTTGGCAGCAGCCCTGTTGGCCTCAGGGTCATCCAGAGGGATATCCATGATGTCCTCCTCCTCCTGGGGCCGGCTGCAGTCCTCCTGCGTAGAGGATGAGAAAGGATCAGTTTATCACGGGAGAAGAGCAGATATCATGGCCATATGAGAATATTTTCTTCATGAAACACTGGTGGGAGACTCTCATGCTTAACAGATTGCAGGACCATATTTTGTAAAGTTAACCATATATGCTGCACAGTCTTTTTTTTTAACAGCAAGAAAATTGTGCTTGCAGAGCTGCTCGTCCCTGTTACACAACTTCACTGGGGCTCTCAGGAGGTCAGTACCCCACTTTGCCCACTTTCATCTCTCCCTTTTGTCATATCCTGCATAAAACACTGATGATTTGAGTCTTTTTAAAAGTGAATTATGGCTATCTGTTCACCCTAGAAAAGCCATTAAATCTTATGTTTAGCTGATATATGAATGTCAAAACTGAGCAAAAATGAATCATACCACAAAAAATTAAGCAACGCACAAAGTTGGAGTAAAAGATTACGCCATGATTAAATTTTTATGGATGGATGTAATTTCAAACAAACCAAATTTACAGTTTAAACAGATTAAGGTTAAAAGTCATCTTTCAAAGAAAAGAAAAACTTCGAGCTCTGCCGCATTCAGCGGAAAAAAAGGATGACCCGGTGAAAGCATTGCAGTCACACCAGCCACTCATTCAGACACTAAAAGTACAGAATCCACTGTCCCAAAGGAAACATAGGGTGGGTGGAAGAGAATTTCTGGCTTGTCACAAACTGTCAGTGGAAGAGTGCCAAAGCTGTCGACGAGTTATGTAAACACCGATTCAAATTGTGTGGCAAACACATATCAGCTACACCCCGTGCTTCACTTATGGTAACAGACTGACATTTCACACAAAGACAGCCCACAGAATGATCCCACTGCCATCCCACTACCTTAGTGAAGCAGTGCATCATGTCTCCAGTGAAACCCCTCCAGTGTAGGAGTGTGACCACCCACCTGTTCAGCCAGCATTCATTAGCCTCTCTGTCTGACTGCTCACTGAGCAGCCCGAATCCAGATCTTTCACAGCAGCAGAGGTACAGGGCTGCTGCACTGGATTTTTCTGGCAACACACCTTCTCAGTCTTACTGAGGGTTCTTTGACTTAATCTGACACAAACTCATTTGAAATATTCTGGTGCAATTCTCTTAATTTGATGAACATACCTTGATTCCTATAATAGGCCTTTATGTGGAAAAATTAATTATTTGAGAACCATAAAATCAAACCGGGTACCATACACTGCACTCTAGTTAAAGGACAAAAAGAAAAAAAAAACACGCACACACAACAGTTATCTGAGGACGACCTCACACTGCCATTAGCAACTAACAAACTAAAACTGTATATGTATCTATCTAGCAAACTGATGAGTGGCTAAAAATAAATACCAAAATATTTTTTAAAAGTTCATCTGAAGCTTGTACTTACGTTATGACAGTCCATTTCTCACTCTCAGGGATGAGTGCAGTTTGATGGTGAGCTCACCTAGTATGACTTCTGTGCCTGATTTTCTATGTGGACCAAGCAAAGCTCTCTTTAAATGAGTCTCCGGTATAATACAGATGTCTCACTGGCTCTTACTAACAATCACTGTATGTTCAGTAACACCCGCTCACGCACAGAGTGAGAGAGAGAGAGACATACAGTGTGTGTGTGTGTGTGTGTGTGTGTGTGTGTGTGAGGAGAGAGAGGGAGAAAGAGAGAGAGAGAGAGAGGGAGATTGAGAGAGGAAGAGGAAGGGAGGGAGAGAAAGAGAGACCTCCTACAAACATAACAGCATGTGTTCATCTTTTCAGTCTCATTAGGGTTTCTGACCTACTGTGTTCATTTCACAGTTACAAACATTTAACAGAGCTTAACATTCACTAAGTATAACCTGAAGACAAAAGTAAATGAAATAAACCGCTTAGGTTGTATTTCTTTTTCAGCAATTTATAGCTCGACAGTTTTTCCTCACAACTTAATTCAGTCTGGATATAAACTAGGAAAGACTACCACATGCACTGAGCATCAGTAAACTTCACAAGTTGCAGTGTTACAATAATAAACTCCCCAAATTAAAAAAAAAAAGTGACCAACTTGGAAATACTATGTAAAAACCAGATGGCCATAAAACAATAATTGCTGACTTTGAAATTCTACAAATAGTGTGAAAATAAAACTGTGTAAGCATCTTGGACTATTTTACACTAGGAGGTGTTATAAATTTATTAGAGGCAGAGTGAGCTAACAGCCCTCTCCATCCCTCTGATCCCAGCTGGTATGGCCGCCCACACTCCTCTGCCAGCCTCAGAGACAAGACGGAGAGAGAGGGAGAAACAGAAAACATCCATTTATCTGAGCTATATCTCTGACATTAACACACTCCTGCTGGTTTGCTTGCCATTCAGACAATATGTTAAGTTATGCAAACGCCTAACTTCACTGAGCTGACCTGCTTCATCAATCAGTTAACTTTCTAAAACTGGGTATTTATATTCACTGTAATGAATCGAGCAGTTAGTCCTGCTTTTATAGTGTATCGAACACAGTATTGAGCTGATTGATGTATAGGAATATGATTGTGGGCACTTGTAAATAGATAAAAGCATAAAAGTGCAAACATTACAAGGTACTGCTGCTAGGTTACTGCTTGAACAGATGGGATAAATATCTATATACACTGCACAGTTTTGCAGCAGCTGTGTTTCAGCTAAATTCAAACCCATCACTAGTATCCCAGTGAGCGCGGTACAAAAATACAGAAAGTGATGTTTAATCAGTCGGTTAAAACTGTTATTAAAGGTAGATTACTGATACAGAGGGTGCCTAGCAACTATCAGCATCACCATCTCCTATTAATTCCATGACGACATGAAGAGAGAGCAGGATGGTGAGGGGTTACCATAGTAACATCGTCAGTACCCCTTCCTACACTCCTCCTTTGTGTGTTTGTGTGTGCACGCGCGTGTGTGTTTGGAGTCCTGTTAGTCCAGACAAATCAGACGTGGCTAACTGTGACAGCAATAAAAAAAAAAAATTACAAGCTTAATTCACAAGACAAATTGTTTAGTTGGTCTTTTATGATGACAGATTAGAGAATCAAGTTTCAATCTGTGGAGGCCGTGGAGGTTCCCAGGAGGAGAGTTGATCTGACACTGACAGAGTTGGCGTGTTACAGTTTTTATGAGCATGCAGCAGAGCGAAGGTCTCAAACGGCCTCTTCCACATGCCCAAGTGTGAAAAAAGACCGATTGCTCTGAACTTTGAAAATGAAATTCCTGTACATTTCAGCCGACATAACAACATTCAAAATATAAGTGCGACTACCATAAGTCATCCAGAAAAGAAACTATTTTGAAGGTATTTTCAATCACCCACCCCCAGATACACCAAGGGAGAAGAAAATGAAGGCCTCTGTTGATCAGGCTTGTCCTTACAGAGGTTATTTATATAGGCTACCTGAGACAGGAATGGAAACAGAACAGACTGTAGCCTAGCTAAAGCCATCTCTGTGTCACCCTCAGCCTGCTAATAGATGTGGAGGACATGAAGTGAGTTGCTAGAGTGTAAAAATATTAATTTAATACTTTAAAATACAGAGAAACTTGTACAATTTAACACTAAAGAGAGGACTGATCCAAGATCAAGAGAAAAAAGATTACCTTGTCTGTACTCTCTGGTGGTACTGTGGTGTCCTCCTCTAACTCAAGTAGCCCCTCTTCTTCTTGGTGTTCATCAGCAGTGCAATCTGCACTGTGAGGGAGGTTGATGTTCTCCTCTAGCTGCATTTTCTCTTGTATGTCAGAGTCAGTCATTCCCTTTCTAAGTTCCTCTGCTTCCTTTGACGTGACCTCTTTTTCTTCCACTGTGTCCTCTGGCTGCAACCATACAAGTGTTCTCTGACTCCCCTCGTTCTCCTCCCGCTGATATTGTGAACTCTCCTCAAAGACTTCACTCTCTGCCCCCATTCTAGCCATTGATGTATTTGACTGGGTTACCTGTGATGAATTATTTTCCGCCTCACCATCATTAATTTCTTGATCCTTCGTCTCGCTGTAGCCTTCTTCGTGTGCTTCTTCGTTATCTCCTCCAACCATATCTGTCATGTGACCTTCTTTGAAATCAGGGTCATCTGAGAACGTCGTTTTTTCCAAGTCCTCATCCTTGAGAAATATGACCTCACTTACCTTCTCGTTATTTTCAGTTGTACGATTGGTTTCATACTCTTGATTCCCTTTTTCTGCCCCTGTGCTTTGCTGATTTAACGAGCTAATGTTTTCACCTTTTTCCCTCTCATCATCATCACTTAAAGTCAGGTCATCTGTCCATTTGGCCCCATTAACCTTTTCAACGCTCTCCATTTCCTGTTTATGGAGGTCTTGTGTGTCAGCAGTATATTGGCCAGTTGTAATTGCAGTAAGCTCCTCTGACTCTTCCTTCTCTTGTATTTCTAATATGTCCATCTGTAAGGCCTCTATCGAACCGTGCTCGTCTGGCTTTTTCACCGCAACCTCACTAGTCTGCTGAGCCTCTGGAACATCTCCAAAGCTAATTTCAGTCAAAGAACCCTCCTTTGGTATAACATTATCATCTAAGCTACCCTTGCCATGAGCTAAACTTTCATGAGTCTCCCCAGAATAAGCTTCAGTCTCTGTTCTTTCCTCTTTTGCGTTTTCTGGCTCATCCACTGCTTCTTGTTGGTCATTCTCAGTGATTTCAGATCGAGGAACCAATGATTCTACAAGAATGTCCTCCGGCTGGTGTTTTAGATCTTCATCCTCTTCAGTAACATCTGTCACATCTTCAGCAGTGGCTCCTTTCATTGTTCTCTCTGTTCCTCCAAGCTCTGCAGCACACACATCCACATCAGCTGGGCCAGAATATGTAATGATTTCGACTTGTTCTGCAACTTCAGTATTGTCCTCTTCTCCTGAGTCTACAAGCTCCTCATCTACAACTGCAGGTCCACGTTTGTTACCTTCCTCATCTTCTGCTGCTCTTAATTCCTCAGCACACACATCCACATTTGACAGTCCTCTGTAGGATGACAAGTCAGCTGGCTCCAACTCAGAGTGAGGTATATTTTGGTCTGGACCAGAGCTGCTATCCGTTTCATTAGCTGCCCTGTCAACTTCATCAAATACATTTATTGCTGGATTTTGTTCCACGTCTGTGTCACCCGGTTCGTCTGACTGTGCACCTGCAAATGGGAATCTGTTGAGTGATTCTTCTTTGTCTTTGTGTTCTTCTTCTGAATGACTCCACTCATCTTCAGTTCGGGGCTCAAATGATTTTTCTCTGAAAAGTAAAAATACCAGAAGAATTGCTGTGATAACGAGGGAAAAAGGGGGTGCTTTTCAAAAGAGAACGCATAATCATGCCTCTAGCACTCATCTGCAAATTGTGATTGTCTTCCTGCAGCTGGTGGTCTCTTTTTGATGAAATCTGCCATTTCTCCTCAACCTTGACACAGCAAATCTAACAGTGCTTCCATTACTGAGAAGATGTTTTTTTTTCTGGTAGTCCACAATGTATTTCTGCTTTTCTTGACACTGTCCTCTAAAAATGCTAAACTAATATAGGATGTATGGCTGCAGTGTGATTGCAATGATTACTGCAGTTACTTAGTGACTTTTATTTTCTCTCCTAGTATTCCATAGGGACAAAAACCATAACCGAGTCTACAGAAAACCTCAAATCAAATGACTCCAGAAACATTTTAGCAATGAAAAAAATTATGCTGTATTTCATCATCACTCTTCTCTGTCCTTTCCCTCTTGTTTCTCCTCTCGATCCTCCTGACTGCACATCAAAAGAGACTCACTTGGAAATGGTGACCTCTGTTGCTGTTTCTTTTGAAGGGCCAGGCTGAAAAACAAACATGCAAACGGAAAAATCTGTAATGGTGAACTAAAAGAAGCTGCGGCACAGAAACAATCTGCTTTGATTTGCAAATTATTTAAACTCTATAATTAGCTGGAAGCAAGACAACACGTCAAGTGCTGAAACCGAGAATTGTTAACGTCTTCTGAAAAATAAGCGCTCATTTGTCATTTGATTGGCAGCTGCATGTTTATACATATTTTTCAATTTGGGAAAGGGGTAACAGAACACTGAAAATGTTGCATAATACTGAGACCATCCTCCATGTTCATTTCAAATGAATTATTTTAACCTGCGAAAGTCTGTCCCAAAATATTAAATTGGTTTATGTTCAAATATCTAATATTCACCAGTGTAATTGCTGCTCCTGAAGGGACTAGCCCTCTTTAACTACCTTATAGGTTCTACACCACTGACCTGACTCCCCCTGGCTGCTGTTGAACTCATCCCCACTATTGCTCACCTCCTCCGCTCCTGCCTTGTCCTCCAGCTTCAGTTTCTTACGAGTCATGTGGCCACGAACGCCAGCCTGAATTTTGGCAGCAGCCCTGTTGGCCTCAGGGTCATCCAGGGGGATGTTCATGATGCCCTTCTCCTTCTGGGGCTGGCTGCACTCCTCCTATTGAGATGATGACAAAGTAACCATTTCTCATATGAGAAGAGCAGATTTCATGCTGATATGAGACTGCTTTTGTTCGTGAAACACTGGTGGGAGAATGTCGTGTTTAACAGGTTGCAGGGCTGTATTTTGTAAAGTTAACCATATATGCTGCTTAATGTTTTTTTTTGGCAGCAAGTGGCCTGTGCTTGCAGAGCTGCTCACCCTTGTTACATAACTGCAACAGGGCTCTCAGGAGGTCAGTACCCCACTTTGCCCACTTTTCTCTCTCCCTTATGTCACATTTCCTTATTAAGATTACCAAATAGGCTATAATTTCATCAAGTCATGCACAGCAGTTTGAGCTGTTATGAGCTTGATCAAACTTTGAAAAGTGACAAAGAAAAAAATTAGTTTTTATCATAAATCTGTGACTTTAATTTCCATTTGAGCATTTTTTTTCTCTTAAATGTACCACTTCCATGAAAGACAATATCCAAGTTTTTTCTTATTAGTAGTACTGTAAATTACTTGCTTTAATCCTTTTTTCCCAAAACATGAAATTTGTTTACCAAAACAAATGTTCTCCATTATGTACCTTATTTCATATGTAGTTGCAGCTCATGATGGAAGTAACACTCTTTAACCACCTTGAATGTCTTATCCCTAAGTTCTACACGACTGATTGAGTCCTCCTGGCTGCTGTTGAACACATCCCCACTATTGCTCACCTCCTCCCCTTCTGCTATGTCCTCCGACTTCAGCTTCTTACGAGTCATGTGGCCACGCATGCCAGCCTGAATTTTGGCAGCAGCCCTGTTAGCATCGGGGTCATCCAGGGGGATGTTCATGATGCCCTTCTTCTGGGGCTGGATGCAGTCTTCCTGTTCAGACGGCCACAAAGTATCAGTTTACCATGGTAGAAGAGCAGATTTAATGCTCATTTGAGAATGTTTTCTTTCGCAAAACACTGGTGCTTAACATGCGTAACAGACTGCAGGACCATATTTTGTAAAGTTAACCATATAGTTTTTGACAGTATTGAACCACACCTTTTAATCTTAGAATTCAGGTGTTTTCAGTCCCATTTATGAATTATGTATCACTAGCACTTTTGCAGTACATCTTAAAAGAGATTCATATTCTAGAAAAAAGAACTCCTTGCCATCCTTTGCCAAATGAGTCAGTCAGTTACGTATTTCATTAATTGCACTTGGTTTAAATATCAAAAGGGCTCTAATTGGTGTTTATTACATATACCATTTAAATGGATTCTTTTCTTATTGTGTAAATGGGAAAGTGGCTTGGGTTTCTGCATTATGCAGTGTTTGGAACATCCTTGAAACATCAAACTGTGCTAAATTATTTAGCACTATGCTGGAAACTTGTTTCCTTATCATATACAGAATATTGAATTGAACTGTAAGACTCAAGAGACTATTTACTAAGATGGCACCGATAGTGTCATTTTTATGTTACAAGGTGATATCCACCTTGCTGTCCAAAAAGCTGCCCAATTCATGGTAATGTTTTTTCAAATTTCCTTATTACGATTGCAAAGTAGGCTATAACGTCATCAGGTCATGCACAGCAGTCTGTGGTGTAATGAGCTTAATCAAACTTTGCAAAGTGATGAAGAAAAAAAATTGTTTTTCTCTCATAAATGTAAGACGTTAAGTGCAGAGTAGTTGTTATACTTTATCCCTCGTAAGTCTGGGTTTGTTTCCTAAATGTACATATTCCATCAAAGACAACACCCAAGTTGACTTTAATCTCTGAAAGGTTTTCAGTCCCATTGCCACAGGTGCATAAAATCAAGCACCAAGCCATGCAGTCTGCCTTCACAAACATTTGTGAAAGAACTCTCATGAAAATCACTAACAGTTTTGTAGTACATCTAGAAGAAGACTGATGTACCAGTGAAGCTGCAAGGAGTAGGAGCAGTCAAGGTGGATGAGCATAAATGCCTTCCACAACCACCCAAAGCAACAGAGAGAGGTACAAGAAAGGTGAAGAAGAGAGTGAAGGCAGGGTGGAGTGGGTGGGGATGAGTCTTAGGGGTGATTTGTGACAGCAGCTGTGGAGTGAAAGGGAAGGTTTACAAGATAGTAGTGAGACTTGCTATGATGGTTTGGAGACCTTGGTACTGACAAAAAGACAGGAGGCGGTGCTGGAGGTGGCAGCACTGAAAATGTTAAGATTGTCATAGGGAGTGACCTGGATGGACAGGATTAGAAATGAGTATATCAAAGGGGCAGGCAAGGCTGAGATGGTTTGGACATATGCAGAGGAGGGATAGTGGATACACTGGACAAAGGATGATGAAAATGGAGCTGCCAGGCAGGAGGAAAACAGGAAGCCCACAGAGAAGATTCATGGATTACGTGAAAGGACATATGCAGAGGGCTGGTGTGATAGAGGAGAATGCTAGGGATAGGGTGAGATGGAAGTAGATGATCTGCTGTTGCAACCCCTAGAGGAGAAGAGGAGGAGGAAGAAGAAGAACAGGAAGAAGAAGACCAAACCATTTAAATCCAGTCTTTTCCTACTGCGTAACTGAAAAAAATAGCTTGTGTTCCTGCAGCGTGCAGTATGCAGTGTTTGGAACATCCTTAAAATATCAAACTGTGCTAAATATTTAACTCTATGTCTAAAATGTGTTTGCTTATTATATATAGAATATTGAATTGCTTTAACTGCAAGACTCAAGAGGCTGTTTGATAAGATGGCACATTAGTGCCATTTTTATGTTACAAGTTAATGTCCTAATTGAATAATCATATAGTTAAAATATATAAAATTTTGAATTTCTGAGAAAAAAAAAGTGTTTTTATCCATAAACTACTTCATCAGACTCTAGACACAAACAGGGAAACACAAAAGTACTCTTGTTTGTTTAAGAACAAACAACTAATGTTCTCCATGACTTACCTTAGATCACTCAGTGTATTTGCAGCTCCTGATGGGACTAGCTCTCTTTAACCATCTTATATGTCTTATCCCTAGGTTCTACACCACTGACCTGACTCCCCCCCGGCTGCTGCTGAACACATCCCCACTATTGCTCACCTCCTCTGCTCCTGTTTTGTCCTCCAGCTTCAGTTTCGTACGAGTCATGTGGCCACGAACGCCAGCCTGAATTTTGGCAGCAGCCCTGTTGGCCTCAGGGTCATCCAGGGGGATGTTCATGATGTCCTTCTTCTGGGGCCCGCTGCACTCCTCCTGTTTAGAGGAGTACAAAGTTTTAGTTTATCATGGTAGGAGCCGATTACCTTGGACAATATATAAATATCCATACATCTCGGCTCCAGCCCCCCTCAATCAGATTTAAATCCGGACTTTGATTAACCCACTCCACAACTTTCATTTTGGATTTTTTGAGTCATTCAGAAGTGGACTAGCTGGTGTCTTTCAGATCACTGTCCTGCTGCATAACCTGAGTGAGCCTGAGTTTCAGGGAATGAACTAATGGCTTGACATTCACCTTCAGGATTTTCTGGTAGAGAGCAGAATTCATGGTTACATCAATTACAGCACGTCGTCCTGGTCCTGAAGCAGCAAAGAAGCCCCAGACCATCAAACTACCACCACCATGTTTGACAGTTAGTATGATGTTCTTTTTATGAAAAGTTGTGGTAGTTTTATGCCAGATGTGACGGGACTCAAACTTTCCAAAACGTTTAACTTTTGTCTCATTCACAGAATATTTTCCCCATTGCATTCTTGGAGTAAGTTTGGTAGGCCAGACACTCCTGGGAAGGTTCACCACAGTTCCAAGTTTTCTCCATTTGTGGATAATGGCTCTCACTGTGGTTCACTGGACTCCCAAAGCCTTAGAAATGGCTTTGTAAGCCTTTCCAGACTAATAGATGTCACTGACTTTGTTTCTCATCTGTCCTTGAGTTTCTTTAGATCGTGGCATGGTGCCAGGTAGGTTTGGATAGCTTTTTCCCCTTAATAAATGAAATTATTATTTAAAAATCCATCCATCCATCCATCCATTTTCTTCCGCCTATCCGGGGCCGGGTCGCGGGGGCAGAAGCCTAAGCAGAGAAGCCCAGGCTTCCCTCTCCCCAGCCACCTCCTCCAGCTCATCCGGAGGGACCCCAAGGCGTTCCCAGGCCAGCCGAGATACATAATCTCTCCAGCGTGTCCTGGGTCTACCACGGGGCCTCTTCCCGGTGGGACATGCCCGGAACACCTCACCCAGGAGGCGGCCAGGAGGCATCCTAATCAGATGCCCGAGCCACCTCAACTGGCTCCTTTCGATGTGGAGGAGCAGCGGCTCTACTCTGAGCCCCTCCCGGATGGCCGCACTCCTCACCTTATCTCTAAGGGAAAGGCCAGCCACCCTTCGAAGGAAACTCATTTCTGCCGCTTGTATTCGCGATCTTATTCTTTCGGTCACTACCCAAAGCTCGTGACCATAGGTGAGGGTAGGAACGTAGATCGACCGGTAAATCGAGAGCTTCGCTTTTACGCTAAGCTCCCTCTTCACCACGACGGACCGGTGCAGCGTCCGCATCACTGCAGAAGCAGCCCCGATCCGCCTGTCGATCTCCCGTTCCCTTCTCCCATCACTCGTGAACAAGACCCCGAGATACTTAAACTCCTCCACTTGAGGCAAGAACTCGTTCCTGAGCCGGAGATGGCACTCCACCCTTTCCTTTATTTAAAAATTGCATTTTCTATTTACTCTGATTATTTTTGTCTAACATTAAACTCTGTTTGATGATTTGAAACATTTAAGTGTGACAAATATGCAAAAAAACCAAACAAACAAACAAAAAAAAAACCCAACAGCTCAGAAATCAGGAAGGGGGCAAATATTTTTTCACAGCACTGTCCATAGTAAATTAGTCAGAAAGCTAAACTGGCCTGCTTGTAGCCAAAACTTGTGATCCAATAAAAACATCTGGCACATTTATAAAAAACAATATAAGACAAAGGAGACCCAGAACTGTTGAAATCATATATCAAGCAATCATGGGAAACATTTGCTTTCAAAACTGCAGAAACTGCTCTCCTCAGTTACTAAACATATACCAAGTCTTTGGAGCATCACCTAAGAAGATGTTTTCTTGGTGATTTTTTAAAATTTTTCTTTGGCATTTTGTTTCTGATGTTAAAAGTGGCTTGATTCAATACCTCAGTGCTCCTGGACGCATGGTTGTAGAATTTATCTTGTAGTTTAGCAGCCCACTCGGCAGGGTCCATGCCACTCTCTGCAATGACAGAAAAGGAATACTTTTCACGTCAATTCATTTTTATTCACACAGGCCAAAATCACAACAATAAGTTGACAAGTTAACAATGTTAAGTAAAGTAAGTACTTGGCACTTTAAACAGGAGATCTCCCATTTCATCTCATTAAAACTTAGAAAGTTATAGTTACCTTCTCTCTTTTTAAGAAGAGTTTCGAAGTACTGCGCGGCGTATTTAGGGATGTCTTCAGGCTGGTCTCGTAGGATTTCTCGAGTCAGCCCCTCCAGCAGACTACCAAATCCTCCCGGGACCCGCAGGTGAGTGTGCGGCACTGCCATTTTTTTTTCTTTAGGGAGCGCTAACGTCTGTGACAGGTAGCTGTGACTGGGAGAAGTCGTTGTTTTCCTCAGTAACTGACTTCAGAATATTAGCAACCTTAGCCTTAACCCACACCGCTCAAAACTGCTTGGAAATTCAGAGAGACTTACAAATGTCACTGAATTACGCGAGTATTTAGTCGGACCAGCTATTTAAAACTACAACGGTTCACCCCGGCGTGTTTTGTTTATACTTGTTTCTAAGCAACGATTAGTGTTCCTACGGGCATCAGGAAGGCTCAAATGACGTGAAAGGCACAAGAAATAACAGCTTTATTGAATATAAATGCTCAATATAGACACACCACGCGGACAATACAATAAAATAAGCATAAGTGAAAAAAAAAATACAGCATGTAAAATTATATCTGAAAAGCAGATGTCTATTTGTTCTTCTCTTCCGGGAGTCAGGCGTAGGTGATAACTGCATACTCGGAGTTGGTGCTCATCTTGCGGCTGACCTCTCTGACCTGGGGAACATGCAGTCTGTCAGCTGAACGTGAGGCCTGCAGGTGGTACCTCGGCTCATCTCTCCACCTCTGGAGGGGAAGCAGAGAAAAACCCCATGGGAATAGCAAGACCCCTAATATGATTGGTTATGAACAGAGTTATTATAATGTTGTGTTTTATTTATGTTTGTATTTCAAGTTTCCAAAATTATTGTAGTTAGTCAAGTTTTCATTTTTATTTTAGTTAACTTAATTTTTTTTTTTGCACATATAGTTTTAGTTTTTAGTTGAGTTTTAGTTAGCTATAATAATCTGGGTTTAACAGTACTGGTTGTAGGCTATTCTGTTTTTTAAAAGAGAAACACATTTATGCTAAGGAACCACTCGTTTGACTCTGGGAAAAAATGGCTTTGCACGTATGCCTTGCAATCGGCAAATGTGCAAACATTTAAACACATAAAAACCATTTGTTTAAAACCTTCAAACAATATTCCCATTTTACCAAGCACCTCTGCAATAATTCATTTGTTTATACCATTCCTTACATGTGAAATGTGTAAAAAGAAAAAAAAAAAACAAGAACACGTGTGATAAAGATGAATTTTCCAATATGAAAAGGATCTCACAGCTTATTTAGTCTGAGTAGTAAATACATCTCGTTGTGCTCACCAAAACACAGGCATTTTTTGTAATGCACAGAGTAATTTATAGTTATGCACAGGTATGTGAGCAAGAGCACAAAACAAAGAGCTGCTCACAGAGCCGGGGAAATTCAGTTATCCTGTGAATCTGAGCTCAGTGAAACACAAATAACTAGCATGTTTGCTATGCTGTCTCTCACCTCTTTTTGGTCTCCAGCCATCAGGTAGCCGACCTGAGTGAGTTCTGGTGTACTGACACCACGGACAGTGATCATTATGTCAGCATAAGGAACTTCTGTATCACTCTCATTATCTGGTTCAGAGAATGCATTCATTTCATTAGTTATCATCTTTGTTTTTTATAATGTAGATGGTGATATGGTGTCACTCAAATAAGAAGTGTTGTGGTACTGCTGAGAGATCATCCTACCTGGTGGAGGAATCCTCAAAGTCACCCTTTCACTTTGTGTTGACCCTGAGAAACAGGGCAAGTATAAATGACAGAAGCTAATATTTTTGCCTTTTACATTTGATATTTTAAATAGTTTACCCTTCATCGGTAACAGGGCTGCATGCGGTGATTGTGGTGAACTGAAAAGGAAACAGATAACAAAAAATCTAATAAAGAATTTTGTCAAATCAAATCAATTTCAAAGGTAATTGAACACAGATTTAAACAAAGAGGAGTTCTTGAATTGTACTCACCTCGAGCTGGACACAACAGGCTCCTCTGGAATGTGAGACATTGACAATAAAATGTTAGATAGATACAATCCTCTGTATTTTCTCACTCAGAAATTGAAACAGCTAAAGTATTTTCATAGTGTAGTATTTGGTGATCACCTTTACCGTTCCAGCTCTGTTTGTTCCGATTAAGACACAGGTAAACAGCCAGTGCTGCGAGAACCAGGGCTACAGCTACAGTAACTGTTGCCAAAACCTTAATTCCAGTAAATTCTCCTGTTAACATGAAAACAGCAGTATTAACTTAGACTGAACTGGACCAAAAGGGAAATGTTTACTTCTCCATTCTACATACAGATGTTAAGAAATATTAACAAATTATTTTCTTCAAAAGGTTTTACAATATGTACTCTTCCAAAGTGCCTTCTCACCTCCATTTGAATTTGGCTCGGCAGGAATAGATGCTGAGAAATGTACAGTAGATTGCAGTATATTAAACTAGAAAAAGCATTTCCTGAAGAAAATGCACTGTGAATGCTGCAAGCTGAAAGATTGCAGCTGAAATGCTAAGAAATGCTTGAAAGAGCTGAAACTTTATTTGCTGAATAAGCTTCAACAGCTGAACTGCTGAATAGCTGAAACGCTTGGCTTTATTTTAAAGCCTAAATGGTGTCTCTAGCTGAAATGCCAGGAAATGCTTCAAAGAGCTTAAATCTGGCTGAAAGATTTTAAGCTGGTGAATGAATGCTCAATGGAAAATTTTTAAAGTTTGGAGTAAAGTGGGACTTGAACCTGCTCTGTCTGCTTCTTGTGCATTGATGGTCCCCTTTTCTACCACTGAGCCAACAGTAGTGTCACACAAGCAGTGAGGTTTGCATGCATACATATTGGAGAGCTCTCCCAAGCTGAATGCTTGTAAATGCGCCAATTGAAAACACCTGCCAGGTGCACTGCTTACCTGCCGAGATGCATGCACTCTGTCAAATCTGCCTCTGCACACCTGTCAAATAACTGCTTCTAAGTCAAAAACCGTAGCTCCTATCAAAATCATTTTTGAACTGTGAGCGTCACAAGGACCTGCTCTAAACAGTGGTGTAATTTTTATTTTCCTGGGCTCAAATGTGTGGCCGTGGGAGCAGTTTGAAAAAGGTGCTCATTTCTGCTTTGGAGAAAATCACCTCTCTGAAATTACTATGGAGGTTAATGAAGGAGTTGGAAGATACTCCCTCTGTTTGAACGCTTACAGTTTAAAAAGTGTACATTTGACAGGGTTTAGAGACACATTGTTTGAAAGTAGAGAAGCAGCTCTACATTTTGAGCATAAAATGATGGCTGTAGCGCAAAGAGTGTGGACACAGTGGCAGTTTAAAAATAAATTTTCCACCTGAAAGTTTTGAAGCCTCCCACGCTACTAATCAGGCTCCCACTCTAGCAAATGCAATACACAACCATTATAAACTCTGAAACGGCTGAAAAAACACCTTAAACTTAAACGCTCCCTGTGCTTAAACCGTAAAAGATTTTGAAACACCAAGTAATACCTGAATAGCTGAAAGGCCTGGCTTCATTTTAAAGCTTAAATGGTTTTTCTAGCTGAAAGTATGCTGAAGTTATTAGCTTTTAAATCCTGAAAGGATTTGAAAAGGATTTGAAACTTCCCCATTCATTTTGAATGGCAAAAATGAAGATTATAAAAAGTTCAATATCTTAAAAAGTATAAAGGTTACAAAAAAGAAAAGTAATAGCACAAATCTCCAGAACAGGCTGAATGTTTTGATACGGTGTCTGTAGCCCAAACGCTGCTTGAGTTTTTAGCAAGTTTTTAGCGTTTTTGGAGTACAAGAACAATACTGTGAATGCTTTGCAGCATTCACAGGAATAAAAGTCCCACATGAAAATAATGTGCAGCTACAATTATGGAAAACTTTTACATCATTACAAATGACAGTTTCTTACCATTTTTGAATTCATTTTGTGGAGCATCTGTGCTTGGTACACTTCCATGAGCTGAAAAAAAAGGGAAAAATGAAAAATCACATCACATTTGCTCACTTCTTTATTACCAGATGTCCTAAAGAATGGCTGCTTATATTTATTGGCATATACTAATGTTTATCTACCTTGAAGTTGAAGCAAAAAGATGCGCTCTGTTTTTTGTTGAAGCTGAGGGTCCTCTTTATCTACTGTGTAGCAAGTGTAGTTCTTTTTTAGGTCTCCCGCGGACACATTCGTGAGACAAAGAAACAATGTGCAAAAGCTGCCTTCTCTAACTGCCCTGCGACAATCGGAGGTGTCAGATGCTTTAGTCCAGTAGCCCTGAACAAATCCACTGGAGCAATTGTAAGTGCAGTTTAATGTAACAGAGACCCCCAATTCCACAGTCAGTAACTCAACGGGTGTCTTCATATAAACACAGCTTACACAATCTGTAAAGAGAGGATATTTTATCTATATTACACAAAAATGTTCCATTGCCTCAAATACCAAACATTGGAATGTGTTTGAAACATCAAAAGTTTAGAGCAACAACAATCATATAAACGTTACCTCGTGTCATCCAAAAAAAAAGGAAAGTGAAATAGACTGAGCTCATCATTGTTCTCCGTTTTTTTTTTGTTGTTGTTTTTTTTAAATTTCTCCTTCCTCAAAAGATGAAATTATATCTGTTGTGCTCTTGTAGTCTGGTGGTGCATGCACCTGCAAAAACATATTTAAGTACCCACACACATGTTCCAACCCTGGAGTAGGGGTACAGGAAGTGGTAACCCAAAGAATACGTTGCTGTGTAAAAATATTCATAACTTTCCATTTGTTGCACCTGACATCCTGCAACGTACATTTCAGTTGGAAATGTAAAAGGGAAATGCATATAGGGAAATGTATATAGGGAAAATGATGATATACACACTAATACATTTAGATAAAGAAGATTTTTATTTATGCATTGTTACTTCAGCATTTGATACCTGTCTTCAGAAAGGCTGCAATGCATGCTAATGCAATTTGCACGTATGTCTGCAGATCCATTAGTTCTCACTGCACTGCACAGAGGATGTGTTTGATATTCTGTTTAGACTATAATTAAATAATGTATCCTAAAATGCTCACCCTGTGAAGACATAATTGGTCTTTTGTGATAAAGCATTTAATGTTTGCCAGTGGAAATGATTTAATCTGATTTTTAATATCTTAAAAAAAGAAGTTTCTACTTTATAACATCTTAATGACTTACCAGAGTAACATAAATAATTTAAATGATCAAACAACAGAGACACTATCCAGTTGAACATCAACACATCATGCATTATGAAAGGAGCAGATATAGTTACTGAACATTACTGCATGCCATTGTCAGCTAAAGCAGCCGCCTCCGATTTCATGCACGTTTCACTTTCAGCGGCTGAGGGCCTCTCACTTTCATGCCTCTAGATAATCACTCTGGGAGACATACAGTTTTTAACTTTAATTTACTTGTTACTAACCTCTCGGTGATTCAGCAAAAATGTACTCATGGAAAATAATGCACCTGTGCTTCTTTTCAGCTTCATCTGTTTTTCTGCTGCTGACACAGTCTGGAGTAGCTTCAGGTAAGAACAATGACTTGAAAGTGTAAATACTTTTTTATCATAATAACAAATTAAGCTAAGAAACTAACAAACCCTCACTGACTAGACAAATATACTGAATAATGTCAGACTTCTACCTTTCTAACAATAATTTATATAACGTCAGGATCACCTGAAGGGAGTGCAGATCTCCCCCTAAGTGAAGAAACAGATGTTGATCAGTGTCCAGAAGGAAAATACTTCTCCCAACAGCTTTGTTTAGAGTGTCCCTCTGGTCATTTGTGAGTCATCAACTATTTTTGAACTTTTTAGATCTCTTTTGTTTTTACTGTATTCTCATAAATAGACACAAATTTGTTTTTTTTGTTTTTTTTAAAAAGAAAAAGTTGGCTCATTTATATGTAACAAATAAAATGCAAATAATTGAAATATACCACTAATAAGAGATTTACCTGTAAAATTGATCATAAATTCCCTTATTTCCCTTATTTATATAGTTGCTCTGGCAATTTATCTGCACCACATAGATGTCCAGCAGGAACATTCAACCAGTACACGGGGAAGAGCAGTATCAGTGACTGCAAGGTAAAGTGCATGTTAATCTAAAGCGAAACACCAAAGATAATTTTAGTTTCATGCTTTATTTTCAAAGTAGGAGAAATTGCATGTTTCTACCAACGGTGCTATGACCTGTCATAGCAGGAAGAGCCCAAGTGAAAGTAACAGGAAGTAACTGCAGAGCAATGCAAGAATTAATAATTAGTTATAAAGTTGTTTCATTGCACTCTCACTCCTCATTCTTTTGCGCTGCAGCCTTGTTTTCCGGATCTGATCAGCACAGAGGAACGAGTGGACTGTAGGCTGTGTCCTGCAGGCTTCTCATGTGATCCAGCCAATGGGATACTTTATTTATGCCCCCCAGGACAGCATTCACCTGAGGGGCTCCTGCAGTGTCTGAGCTGCCCTGTGGATTCTGTCTGCACCTTGGGTTTCCCCTATAGGGTCAGGCTTAACAATAACAGAGCTTAGCAATAACAAGTTAAATCCTCCATAAACTGTGTATTTAAGACAAAAGTTCAATTAATCTAATCTATATTCTTTTTTTTCTCTGTCTTTTATCAACATGCCTTTTAGTGTGGGCCTGGCAAGGAGCCCAATCTAGAGCACACTGTGTGTGATGACTGTTTGCCGGGTTTTTATTCTACTATGTGTACTATCCAGTGTCTGCAGTGTCCAGCAGGTTTGAAAGACAATGAACATATCTTCTTTTCTGTTCCCATACAGTTTAAAAAAATAAATAAGTAAATAAAATAAAATAATATATATATATATATATATATATATATATATATATATATAGGTTTCAAATAAATTGCTTAATTTGTAACTAAAAAGATCTGACAAAAATGAAAAAATGGTTCCTCTGTCTTTCTTAGGAAGTTACTGTCCAGATAGTGGGATGTCACAGCCACTTCCATGTCCTCCTGGTTGGACCTCCACACCTGGACAGACTTATTGCTATAGCTGTAATGACACATCCATAGCGTGTGCTGGTGCTCTGGCCCCCCGCTGGAGTCAGCCAGTCCATAGGTCCAGTCAACCCATCACCTGTCGATCAGGAACATATAAAGATGCGAGGGAAGAGTTTGGTTGTATGGTTTGTCCATTAGGTTGGTGTTAAATGCTGCATGCTGTCATTTATCTTATAATTTCCTTTTCTTCCCAAAGAAATCTAATATGTACATGTATATTTTCCCCCCAGGACATTACTGTATGGGAGGAGTAGCTATACCCTGTCCTGCAGGGACTTATGGCCCTAAAGAAGGCCTACAGAGACTGAGAGACTGCTCAATCTGTCCTGCAGGTAAAGGAATGATGGCAAAAAAAAAAAAAAAAGTGGTAAAATGGCTTACCTAAACCTTGGAAACTGGTACTATACTTATATGATATTCTCTTAAAATATTCTTCTATAAAGAGTCTTATCTATAAATACTTTTTCTTTAGGGTTTTACTGTCTGGAAGGTACTTCACAGAGACCAACCTCCCAGTTCATGTGTCCACAAGGCTATTACTGTGAAGAGGGCACCGCCATCCCACAGGGGTCACCTTGCCCTGCTGGTACAGCGGGGGAACAACTGGGTCAGACAAGTAGGGCAGGATGTAAGAGATGTAGGGAAGGACGCTTCTGTCCTGCAGGTAAGTCTTAGCATTAATACAGTGACTTCACTTGAACAACAAATACTAAAACATGTCCCAGAAAGTAATTACATCCATTGTTGAAGAAATAAAGTGAAATATGGATTTAAAATGTTACTGCAAGATATATTGTAAGTGTGTGCTTGTGTGTGTAAACAGGGTCATCAAGTCCTGGCTTGCCCTGTGCTCGGGGTAGATACTGCCCTGCTGGTACTTTGGAAGAAGTGATATGTCCTCCAGGCACCTTCACCCCGCATCAAGGGGCAATAAGTGAATTTAAATACTCTATTATTATTATTATTATCATTTTGATTATCATTCATATTATTACAGATTCATACCAATCATACACTATTGGACATGAAGCCCTGTTTTCTATTTATTTATAAGTCAAGTTAAATATTTTCTTTTGAAATCGGTTTACCCTGCATCAAAAGCTCAGGCCTAATATGATATTATAGCACTCTAGCACAGCAAATCCCAGTGATTATATAAAAATATAAGTGTTGTTTAGTGCAACAGATGGACGCTGAAAGGGCAAATAGAAAAACATCTAATTTAGCAACATAAAAACGACTGTCGTTGGTAAGCTTTAGCAGTGAGCCCACTATAGAAAAATGATGGACGACTGTGAAGAGAAACCTAACTATGTGCATAAGCAGAGTACAGCATTGGAATAATTTGCAAAAACCTCAGCTGACACCTATGGTGTCTGCTTATGGAGCAGATTTACTGTTTGTCTTAATCCTGTATGGTATGACAGTACATTTTCCCTCTAGGTGTTAAAGATTGTCTCAAATGCCCTGCTGGTTTCTACTGTCCTGAGGGGACAAGTGACCCAGTGCCCTGTCCACCGGGCTCCTTCAACCCCTTAGAAGGTCAGGTTGAGTTGGTTGATTGCAGAGAGTGTTATGCAGGAAAAGCCTGCACACAGGTAGCCCTGAGAGCCCCTGATGTAGCCTGCATGCAAGGGTAAGTAACATCCTAAGATTAAAAAAAATATTTATCAGGCATGTTTTAGTGATTTTTACAAACTTATGTTTCTAGTACTATAAATCTGATATGAATGAGTACTGTTTTTATGTTGTTCTTTTTAAACCCACCTTGGCATTGTTACTGTATGATTTTGATCAATTTGTCTGAATCTTGACAGGTTTGTGTGTCCTCCTGGGTCCTCTAAACCAAACGCGCCAACCAATGCTTGCCCACCGGGGACACTGAGCAATCGCACTGACCTCACCGACCGCTCACAGTGTCAGCAGTGTCCAGCACGATATGCCTGTCTTCGAGGTGACATTTCATATACATGTTCAGCTGACCTTTAAAAGTACAATTTGACATTTCGTAGTAGCCTATCTGAAGAAATGAATTCAGGTCCTTATATCTTACAAAGCTGAGTCATGTATCACTATGTTACTGCATATATTTGCTATGAGTCAGTATATTAAATTTCTGTTTTCCTAGACCTTAAAATGTATTGTGATTATGACCACACAAATATTTTAGTTTGCTTATCAGCCCAAAGAAAAGAAATGAACAATTAGCTTCAATAAAAAAACTGATCATCACTGATTCTCTTCAAAAGATACCACATTTAAATATGTTCTAAAAGCTAAAATAGGGATTACCAAAAAAAAGAAAGAGAGCAAGAGAGAGAAAAGAAGGAAAAGAAAATGCAAGCTTTGTCACATTTTGATATTACTGATGTAGTCATAGGTCAGTGTCACCTTAATCTACTTGACAAAAAAATCTACAGCTTGTTTGAATGTGTTCCCACTTTGTTGTCTGTGTTATTTACTGTTTATCAGGAACTGGAGGTATCCAGAGACCCCCACTCCTCTGCTTTCCAGGACATTATTGTCCAGCTGGAACTATGTTCCCAACCAGTAACAAATGTCCTGTGGGTACATGGAGTGGTCACAGTGGATTAGAGGCTGAAAGTGAGTGCCAACCATGTCCACAGGGCTGGTACTGTTTGGCTGGTTCGGGAGCTCCATCAGGTCGATGCAGCTCTGGACACTACTGTCCTGAAGGTAAGCAGAAGGGCATGATAGGTGGTTCTGAAGGTAACTTCTAAATTAAAATATTATATATATATTTTTTAAATTACTGTAGTTCAAAAATCTAACAGAAAAAATTATCTTGAAATTAAATGTTTTGCATTACATGCTGTTGAAGGATAAACACAGCTTTACAGAAATTAATTTCATGGAATGAGATTTGTTTTCTCTTCCAGAGCTGTATTCATGAGTCATTTGTGTGGATATAATCATGTCGATATTGCATCACCAGGGACTGCATATGGCACCCAGTTTCCTTGCCCTGCGGGCACCTACAGCATTGAAATGGGTAACAGACGCAGAGAAGACTGCTTGATATGTCCCGAGGGCTCGTTTTGTCAGCGGGGGACCTCCAAACCTTCACCTTGCCCACCGTAAGCAGTGATTGTGTGTCAAACATAAAGAAAATGTGAGAATGATGATGATATAGATTTTTTTTTTTTTAAAAAAAGCTTTAAGCTGGTTTAATGAGTGGAATTTAATATATTGCCTCTGCCCTGTATCTCCAGCTCTACATTTCGCCATCTGAAAGGAGGTCGGAGGCTCGAGGACTGCTCTCCTTGCCCTGCTGGCTATTTTTGTCCCCACTCAGCCACTGTCAGCCCCAGAGTGTGTGGAGCTGGCAGCTACTCTGTAAGATTTTAGCTATAACACATCCAGTGTGACTGGACCCCTGACAGAACCAATGGAAACTAAAGTCTTTGTATTCTCATCCTTCAGTAGCTGTTTTGATTGTCCTATTTTTAGATTTTCCACCCACATGATCTCGTCTTGCATTACTCACTTAGTAACGTATATCAGTAAATGTCAGGTAGAGGAGTTTTTAAAGTCAATTTCTTTTATAAATCGATATTTTGCTCGCAATATTGAAGCTTTAGCAGTGTTTTTTCGCAGCATCTTCCACCTTAGATCCCCCTCTCCTTTGCTTTTTCAGTCTCTTTTTTGCTGTATCCCTCCCCCATACTGGTTGATATCTTTAACTTCAGCTTTCTTTCTTCACGTTCTCTTGTGTGTAGGACGAGGGCTCTGCGGAGTGTTCTCCTTGCCTGCAGGGCCACTACTGCAGTAATGAGACCACTAGTGAGGAAGCCATGCTAAGTGTCATGGTGTGCCCCCCAGGTTTTCTCTGCTCTCAGGGTTTGGCCAGAGACCCCCAGCGCTCAGCCACCCTCTGTCCTCGAGGTTTCTACTGCCCTGGAGGAGGCATTGTGAGTCAGAGAGGGATAAACACAAAGAAGCCTTCATTTTTTTTTTTTTTAATTAATGCGATCTACTTATGTTTTAATATCTGAACACATTTGGTTTATTAAACTACCTTTACTTTTCACTCACAGGATCCCAATCCCATTCCTTGCCCCAATGGCACTTACAGTGAAGTTCCTGGCCTGCGTGATGCAAGCGAGTGTATCCAGTGTCCTGAGGGGAAGTATTGTTACTCCCAGAGACCTGAGGAGCAGCCTATTACTAGGCCTGTAAGACTCCAGATTTGTTTATAATTAAAAAGACAGTGAAGACAGTGTTAAGATAAACAATTATAGTACGTTTATTAGTGCAGTTCACAAGTTTCTATCTAATAGGGATTGTAGCTGAAGATTGCACTTTCAAAGCAAGTAACATAACCACTATTTATGTTGCGATCAGACAGGGGAGTGTCCTGATGGCCACTATTGTCCCCTTGGGACTGGTTACCTCTTCACTTACCCCTGCCAAGTTGGCAAATACAGAAACAACACACTCGGTCACAGTGGAGAGGCATGTATTTTATGTCCGTCCGGGCATTACTGCAGCAACCCAGGGACTCGCATTCCTTCAGTATGTCCACAGGTAAGAATATCCAGCCTTTTAAAAACCTGTTTTGCTGTATGGGTGAGACTTTAAGTTGCTTGCATATGTGTATGTATGGAAAATAACTCAGAGAAAATGACTCTTTCACTCACTCTCACTCTTTCCAGGGGTTTTACTGTCCAGATGGCAGTTCTATTCCCAAACCTTGTCCTGAAGGAACCTATAGCGCACGCTCTGCTCTCAGTGAAAGGTCTGAATGCACCCCTTGTGGTGGAGGCCTGTTTTGCAGTGGAATGGGACTTGCAGAGCCCTCTGGAAAAGTGCAGAGAGCGTTTCTACTGCAGAGAGGGAGCCAAATCTGCTGTATGCAAATGTTATTTCAGTGATTTATTTAGTAGAAGCTTTTACTCATGAATTCTTAATCATTTTCTTTAGCCTCCACAAGCATTCTTGTAGGATCAACAAATACAAATAAAACCCATATATCATGAAACTTTATGCTGTAGGATTTAACTACACAACAGTATGTTTTTGGATTCTCTTCCAGACTCCTGTTGATGGACCAACCGGAGGTCTGTGTCCAGCAGGAAGTTACTGTCCGTTAGCTTCGCCCTCTCCTCTTCCCTGTCCTTCTGGCACCTTCAGCAACAGCACTGGCCTCAGCAGACCTGAGGAGTGTACTAGCTGTCCGCCAGGGTAATCTTATTTATATTCACTAACCAGTCGTGTTTGCAATATGATCATTCAGATATTGGCGGATTTGCATAGTTCAGCTGAAGCCTCTACTCCATGAGCCAGTGTGTTTCTCTCCCTGTCAGTTTTTATTGTGTAGGCTCCAACAACACATCGCCATCAGGTCCTTGTTTCCTGGTTCTAACTGTACTGGCGCTCAGCTTCACCCTGTCAGAATGAAGCAGAGGAAGGTCATTTCACTTCGAAAGGGGTAGCCAAGGCAGAACCATGTCCTCTTGGTTATTTTCAGCCGGTAAGATATAATACAACGCCAAGTGCTGCTACTCTGAGCTGCATTTTTTTAAGATTAGATAATAGGATGATATATAGTAAAGGTCTTTGCATTGTCTTTGTCTTTGCTCCACAGCGTCGAGGTGCGCAGTCATGTTTGGAGTGTCTGCAAGGCAGACTGTGTAACCAGACAGGCTTGTCCCAGCCACCCCTGTGTCCCACAGGTCACTACTGTCCTCCAAGATCCTCTGTTGCTCACCCCTGTCCTCCAGTCAGTATCTCCATGATCCCATGTGGTGTGAAATTGTGGGTGTGCCATTGTAGAGTGTCAGTGTTTGCTGCACGTGTTATTTCTTCACTCCAGCTTCATGAATTTGATTTACCTCCCATGAATCCCATCCTATTAAAATATTGTTCTGTGTGATCATTCAGGGCTCTTACTTAGACCAGCCTGGTGGTGGTGCTGTGCAACATTGTCTGCCATGTGATGCAGGGACGTTCTGTAGCAGAAGTGGTCTGTCTGAACCTCAGGGTCTCTGTGACCCTGCACACTACTGCACCTCTGGAGCTTCCACTGCCTCACCAGTAAGACTTAATGACTAAAAATTTTAATAACTCAGTTTATCTGAGAAGGAGTTGATGTTTCTGTGTGAGATTAATAGAGAAGTGTAATTCGATAAAGGAATTTTAAGTAGTTTTAAACATACTTAGAATGAGTTGTTTTCCAGACAGTATCTGTAGTTGTGCATATTATTCTAATTTTTACAATGTCCTTATTTTACAGGTACTGAAATATTAGATGATTTTATTATTATTATTATTATTAGTTTATTATTATGTCATATTGGCATGCATTTATTGCTTACTCCAGAAATGTGTCTCATATTCTCAGAAACCAATCTTGAATGTCTTTATATTTACCAAATTAATTTTTGAAGGCTTTAAAAATATCAAAACATTTGACATTTTGTCTTCTATGGGCTTGTTGACGATTTATGCTTGTAATTTGCTTTTGCTCAAGTGAAGCAATTTGTCAGCATGGTGCAGTATATGAGCGGGGGAAGGAGCACAGACAAGGAAAAACACAGGGCAATTAAAGAGGTGGAAATATCCTGGTTTTTAAGTTGAACATGTCTGCTTTAATGCTGCGTAGTTGATTTGATGGCAGCTATTCATTTTCCACAGGCTTTGACTGCTATTTTCATTTGATATGAATACGAATCTAAAGGCATGTTTAGTTTGAATTTGCATTAGTTAAATAAATAACCGGAGTGCTTCTTGGATAGGCTGCTGATAGTGCGTAGGAAATTAATGACAGCTTCCAACTCAAACAGCCCACAGCTTTAACTTTTAAACTTCTGACTAGAACAGTCAGAATGATCAAACTTCTTTGTGTTCCAAAGCCCAAGTTAGTGTCTGCAATCTGCTTCTTTGGTCCAACAGTCCAAAGCCCAAAGATATTTAGTGACATTAAGAAGTTGCTGATTAATTGCCATCAGTCACCCTCCTACAATTAACCCTTCATATCCACAGGTTGCTGTGGCATCTGGTGGCATCTGTCCTGCAGGCTACATCTGTCCACAAGGAACCAAGTACCCAAAGCAGCATCCATGTCCTGTGGGAACCTGGAGCAACACATTGGGAGCCCAAACTTGGTCCTCATGTTTGGCCTGCCCCCCAGGACTCTACTGTAACAGTACTGGACTCAGCCAGCCTTCTGGAATTTGCGATATAGGTACCGGAATTAATTATCTCTTATCAATGTTAAACTGTAACACAACTATTGCCCGCTGACCTTATCTGATGCCTTTTACAGGAAGGCCATCATCTCTGAACATATATGTTGCTGCCTTACTCCGCATCTATTAAAAATGTCTATTAACCCCTAAAATATGTTAGAAATCATTTTAAAACAGAAAGTGATTAGTTGAAATGATCTTGCTACTATAGTCACTAAACTTTTGCATCTTCCGATTTATAGGATATTATTGTTCAGGAGGGGCAGTGGTTTCATCACCGTCAGATGGAGTAACAGGTGACATTTGCCCACTTGGACATTATTGTCCAGTGGGTTCAGCATCTCCTCTTCTGTGCCCTGATGGAACTTATTCAAACACTACAGGTATAACAATGTAATCTAACACAAAGTAATAATATTTATAATTTAAAATGCAGGCATTACTTCACTTTTGAATTATTCCCTTTTTTGGATAAAGGGGCAGAAATGTGCGATGACTGCCCCTTAGGGACATACTGTCTATCTGGAGAAGGTGTCCAGCCCTGCCCAGCAGGACACTATTGTCTTGGTGGTGGTGTTGAAGGCATACTGCCCTGCCCACCTGGTACTTACAGCACTGAGTTTGGTCTCAGTCAAGTGGAGCAGTGCCTTCTTTGTCCAGCAGGTGACAGTATTGTAACATGTTTTTTGTAAACTGAATCATACTGGGAATCTGTAGATAAAGTGGTGAGCTGAATTAGATTTTAATGCATTAACTTGTCATATGGTTTGTTAAAATGAATTGATTTAATTAAGAGACAATGGAAGAATAGCTTTCCACATTTAATTTTCTAAAAGAAAAAATTATGATGTGATAGGATTTGTTAAATACTTCTAATTATTGCTGTTGCAGTGAAGTTTTCTTTATTTTCTACCTTAATTACAGGGTTCTACTGTGAGGAGTGGGGTCTGTTTGAACCTTCTGGGCCCTGCCAGGCTGGACACTACTGCATAACAGGTACACTAAATGTATTATATACCATGTTCAGTGCCTTTGTGCAGTTAAACTGAATTTCATAGCTAAATCTGACCAAAACTTGCAACGTCTCAAGGTGTAAACTTTCAGAACCCCGATGGAAACTTCAGCACAGGAGTAGGAGGAGCATGCCCAAAGGGAAGTTACTGTCCTGAAGGCACCAGTCTGCCTATGCCTTGTCCACCAGGGACCTACTCTAACAGGTTGATTGGTCAAAATATGAAACACATTCTTATACCTTGGACCTGTAAATGTTTATGTGCATATGTGTTTACATTTGTATGGTTGCAGTCTTCTTTTGATAGATACCTCTGGCTGTAGTCCATGTCCAGCCGGTCAGTTCTGTGGCACTGCAGGTCTCACTCATCCATCTGGTCTGTGTCAGACCGGATTCTACTGTCCAGGGGGAGACGCAACAAGCACAGGTTGGATTTTTTTTCTCCATTCAGCTTATATAATTCCATATCAACACAGCAGCGATTATTCATTAATGTAATTCCTTACATGAAATAAACTCGTGTAAAGCAGGGTTAATATATAATGTGTGAATATAAATGTTATAAATAGGCTTCAGAGAGAAGAGAAACAGATGCTGATAAATACAGGAAACCAGAATGTGTGTGCGTGTTTTGTTGAATGAGCGATTAATGAATTAATCATGCGTTATCACAAGATTTATCACACTGAGGGCTTAGCAGTCATAATTTCAGTAAATTTCCACATCTAATTGGTTTTACCCCTCTAGGCTCAAAAGGAGGGCTTTGCCCACCAGCTCATTACTGCCCTGAGGGTAGTGCTGGCCCACTGCCCTGCCCTGCTGGAACTTACACAAACCTCACAGGACAGTCATTGTGTTCCCGCTGCCCTGCTGGATACTACTGTCCAGAGAGGACTGGCAATTTTACCAAGTTCCCCTGTCCACCTGGATTCTATTGCCCAGATGGTATGATCACCCCAACACTACGGTCAAGGTTCTGATCCCTTATTGGAATAGATGACTAGTGTAAATCCAGCATAGTCTGAAAAGAAGCAGAGTGGAACACTATTTATGAGCTTCTTATTGGCCCTAATGCTGGTTTCAGCTTTAGTAAGCTGTTTTCCCCAGCAATAGTAAAAAGTTGTATTGTAAATACCAACCTGACACATGGCACTGGTTTAAATCTAACTATATTACATGTGTAGGAACTAAGCACGCCACACAGTTTCCCTGTCCACGTGGATACTACAACCCAGAGCCCATGACACAGAGTCTGGACAGCTGCCTGCCTTGTCCTCCAGGACACTACTGTGAGAAGGAAAGGCTGACCAAAGTGTCTGGAAAATGCAAAGCTGGTCAGTAACATTGTCTTTGTTCATTTGTTCCAAAGATGCAATCACAGCTTGCAGCCTAGTTTCTCAGTGTCAGGACTTTGTCCTCTGTGCCAGCATATGTGTCTCCAGGGCTCAGCAAAACAGTCTGGAAGATTTTTGTGTAGGGAACAAAGAGTGCACATGAAACACAAAACATCACAGCTCAACACCAGCCACATTTCAGCAACAACAGCTTTTATATCATTCTCTGTGTATTATTTATTTATGTACAAAGATGCAAATGAACTTGGCTCAACATGTCAGCCACATAATACACATGAGTCTCAGACTGATGTGGAAGCCTGACTAACTGGTTTATCAAGACTTTTATTTTGTCTCATCTCTGTCACCTTGCTCTGTATTGCCATCTGTTAAGTATGTTTTTTTTTAACCCTGTGCTGAGATGTTTATGTTTCACTGATACTTAAGAATATGTCAGCTGCAGGATCTTTTGTATACCACACAGAGTTCATCATAGTTTGCTTTGTTTGTTCCTTTCAGGTTGGTTCTGTGTGTCTGCAGCATGGAACTCCCAGCCCTTTGACCTTGACAATTATACAAATGCCAACTGTCTTTGTCCAGCTACATCCACAGGGGGGCGCTGCCAGGCGGGATTTTATTGCCCCTTGGGTAGCTCAGAGCCCATACCTTGTCCACCTGGATCCTTCTGTAATATCTCAGGTATTTAGACACCTTAGCATGCATAGTCATCCACACTGTTTACTAGGCTACAACAGGGATATTGTTACAAATAGGTTCTCAGCTGAGGTTGTAAAAAATAAAACAGTGTAATTCACATGGTGTAAATTTCTGCAGTGTGAGACCACATGACATTCACCATGACTGGAACCAGACCAGAGACATTATATGTGCCATATGTTTTTTAATTGCTTCAGTGAGCTGTATAAAAAGTATTTAAATATATAGGACAGTTTAGCTCCAGGAAGTTTGAGTTATTTTTGTTATTCCACTTGAGGGAATGCCAATCTCTACCCAACTTATGCATAGTATTTTGGGGTATACACAATCAAAACAACCAATTTACTTATGTTCCTCAAAAGGTTTAGCTCTACCAGTGGGCCCCTGCTCCCCTGGGTATTACTGTGTAGGAGGAGCCACTGAGGCCAGACCAACAGATGGAGAAACAGGCAGCATCTGTCCACCTGGGACATACTGTGGTAAGCCCAGCTTTACTCCCTTGGAAAGATTGTATCAATATCTTGCCAACAAAGTTTTTAAGTCGAAGTGCATTGTGAAATCCTCAGTGAAAAGGAAAGAACAGTACATTGGGTCAAGCGCAATTCTAACACTGTAGACCGGAGCTTAATAGAGAAAAACTATGTTTACTTATCTTTGCCACCACATAATATAAGGTATTTGAAATTGATTAGAATTTTTTATAGCTAAAAACCAAAGCTTCTAAACTGGGGTTATTTCCAGATTCACCCTTATCTTTCCACAGCCCAGAGGCATGCATATTAAGTAGACTAGAGAGCCCAAAGTAGCTATGACCATGAGTCAGGTGGATTGGACACCCTGAATTACCCACAGGTATAACTATGAGTCAGCTTGTTTCTATTTTTTGTTTTTCTGTTGATAGCTGTTGACCTGTGTAGGGTGTTCCCCATATATTCTGCCCAGTGCATCGCTATAATCTCCAGTGCCCTTTAATCCTATGTAGGCATTGGTATGCAGAAACAATGAATGAAGAGAAGACTGAAACGTGGCCTATATTACATTTATTTCTCTTTGCAGTTGAGGGATCAGGGGAGCCAGAGTTCTGTCCTGCTGGTACTTTTTCCCCAGTGCCAGGTCTGACCAGTGTGACTGGCTGTCAGCCTTGTACATCTGGCTTCTACTGCAGAACAGCAGGCCTCAGGGCTCCGACTGGACTCTGCAACCAGGGTCAGTTCATAAAAGGTTTCACGAGTTAGTTGTATTATAAAATGCAAGATTTCATAATACTAGTAGCTTTCAAATGCAAATACATTGTATTTGTCCTATCCTTTTACAGTACTATATTCTTGTATACCTCTATAGGATACTGGTGTCCTCCTGGTCAGACTGTGGCGAGTGCTCTGCCATGTCCTTCTGGTCACTTCTGCTTAGAGGGTAGTTCATCTCCAGAGCCGTGCCAATCAGGAACTTATCAGGATAGAGACAGACAGGCATCCTGCATGGTCTGTGAGGCAGGTAGGATGCCTATTTTTTTTACCTTTTCAACACAGTTATTTATCCTTCTGCCTTTTTTATTTTATTGACCAGGTTGTAATGGAAATAGGTATCAAGTGGTCCAAGAAGTGTTCATCTATTGAAGTTGATTTCTAATTGCTTGTGCTCTTTTTTGAAGGAATTTTTCACCAATGCCACTAATATAAATGTGGTTTTCCACCATCTTTCCTACAATTACATTGTTAATTAAAAAAAAAAATCTCTCCTTTAAGGGTACTACTGTGATTCGAGATTGGGTCTAGCCAATGTGTCCTTGCTGAGGCCCTGCCCCAAAGGACATTATTGTCCTCCAGGTACAGCACTGCCCAACCAATACCCTTGCCCCAAAGGCTCCTTTAACCCAAGAGAGCATACAGACAGCCCAGCAGGCTGCGTGCCATGTGTAGCTGGACGCTACTGTCCTTCTGTTGGACTGTCAGAGCCGGCAGGTGAGAAATAATAAAAATCTCACCCTATTTCTTCTCTTCTCTTCTCTTCTCTTCTCTTCTCTTCTCTTCTCTTCTCTTCTCTTCTCTTCTCTCTTCTCTTCTCTTCTCTTCTCTTCTCTCTCTTCTCTTCTCTTCTCTTCTCTTCCTCTTCTCTTCTCTTCTTCTCTTCTCTCTCTTCTCTTCTTTCTCTTCTCGAAAATATTTCTCTGTAAATCTAAAAAGAGGCTTGATGTATATTATGTCTTGTTAGATAAGTTATATGAGGTGCTTATGTAAAGATGAAAATTAAACTTCCCCATGTCTGTTCACCTAATATGCAAATAAACATTTTCTCTCAACTCTAGTGCAGATAGCTTTGGATTTACTGTATTTGCCCTGAGGTATCTAAGTCAAAATCATATTCCAAAAGCTCATCTTGGTGACCCAGTTTGGTGATCCAGTTCTAAAAAAAAAAAAAAGGTGCAGTGTCTGGTATGTACTGCAGGGATGTACATATATTTATATTACTGTATGATGAAATGTGTTGTGGCATTCTTTTACCCATAGGACCATGCCATGCAGGTTATTGGTGCAGAGAGGGTGCATCCTCTCCCAGGCCATTGGATAGAATCTCAGGTTCCCTGTGTCCACCTGGTCACTACTGCCCCTCAGGTACCTCATCTGTCTTCTCTGAACCAGCAACCATCAGCAGTTACTTCAGTGCTGCTGTAATAATGATGCAAGTTGCAGGGATCCACATCTTTTTTTTTTTTTGTAACACTATGCTGATGCAGCTTGCTTTTAAGCTAATGTAACCAAATTTATACTGTGTGAGGCTATTAACATTCTGCTCTGTTATAGTTTATGGCTGCAATGTTTTATTCACACTAATTAGCATTTAGAGCCCTACAGGAAGCTCTGACAACATTTTTCTTGCAAATTTTGGTACACTTTTCATTAAATTAATTTTTACACTTGTACTCTTCAACTTGAGGCACTGACACATGTCTAAAATATGCAACTGTAGGGTAAATTCCAAATTTTTCTAAGTTCCTCAGCCCTCGACCCAGCAATGAGTATATATCACTTATTTAGTTGCAGCTGAGTTGTGATTACAGTCTCTCAAATATTGTCAGTATTTATTTTTTTGCTGCACTTAATAAATGCTCTTCTATTGCAGTTTTTCTGAGAGTCTTCTGTTTCTTGGAGTCAAAATCTACTTTTGTGCCATCTTTACAGGCACCACAGTTCCTGAAGTTTGCCCCAAAGGAAGCTGGTCAAACAGCTCAGGGCTGCGTAGCCAGGAGGACTGCCAACACTGTCTGGGGGGATTTTATTGTGACTCTGCTGGCCTTACAAAACCCAGTGGGTCCTGTCGTGCGGGGTACACTAGACTCTGATGATTAAATAAATAACTATTGCTCATCTGTGTTATTATTAAAGACTAACACATGGAAAAGTTCTTACAAGCCAACTTATCATGAAAGCTTTCGAAAATAGCAAATAACACACACACTATTTTTTGTTTCAGAATGTTCATGCTGTCCTGTTCCTTATGCAGATATTACTGTGTAGAGGGAGCTGTCACATCTACTCCTACTGATGGAATTACAGGGGGACCCTGTCCTGAGGGTTACTACTGCCCAGAGGGAACTGTTCAACCTGTGCCCTGTGAACCAGGGACATATACGACAGTTACACATGCTACTCAGTGTGAACCTTGTCTGGCAGGCTGGTATTGTGTATCTGGCTCTCTGTATCTGTGTCGTGCAGGTTTGTGATTTGTTGTTTTGGATGTCCTTAAAATACTATGTCACCCTTCTGCTATTTTAATTAGATTATATTTCTGTGAAAAACAAAACAAAAATAACAAAGCAATTAGATATTTTTTTTAATCTTCCACAATGTATTTTTAAATTTCCCTTTTTTGTATAATGACCTGCAGGCTTTTACTGCCCTGAAGGGACTGGATTTGACTTGAGAAGCTGTCCAGAGGGAACTTATGGTCCTGAGCCCGGCTATGCAGCCATCTCACAGTGCAGGCAGTGTGACGCCGGTCATTACTGCTCTTCCAGAAATGGCACAGCTGTCAGTGGACCATGTCAGAAAGGATATTACTGTTCATATGGAAACATCTCTCCACAGCCTTTCTCACAGGCTGCAGGTACACATGCATCTTTAGAACTGCACAAATTACAATAAAGGAAATGACATTCTGATGATGCTGTGTGTTGTTTTACTTATATGTGGCAACATTTTATTGTTGATACTCCGTCTCTCACCAGGAAAAGGAGGACCATGTCCTACTGGCCATTACTGTCCCCAGGCCACTGCTGATCCTCTGCCGTGTCCACAAGGAACATTTTCTAACCTCACCAAATTAGTCTCAAAGGTAGCTTTAACTCAATATTATTCTCAAAAGCTATCCTAAAAAGCCTTTCTTATCAAAACTTTAGAATGGAACTTGAACATGTTGAAATGTTCCAATTTGTCTTTATTTCATTTTGTGAATAGTTGCTGTATAATTTATTTTGTTTAGAATCAGAGTGCTATACAAAAGTCTGGACTCCCCTCACATTTCTGTATAATTTGCTTCCAAGGAGCCAGACTTTCTTGTAATTTTTTTAAAGCTCTCTTCAGTTTTCTGGGCTTTCTGAAAGTCTTTCAAAGTTTTTCTTTGGATATTGGCTGATTTTTCATTCATTTTCCATCCAGTCCTTGTACCTGACCATTTTCAGAGAATATGTTTTGTTTTGTTTTGTTCTTTTTGGTTAAACTACTGGCATATCAATCATCTAACTCAAGGCACGTATCAGTGTTGTGTCTACACATAGCAGACAACTTAGCAAAGAATCAATTTTAGATTGTATCTTTAGGCACTTTGTTACTAGCAGCCTGTCACAAACAACATCTTTTGTTCCCATTGCTTTATATAATCTATGAAAAATGCCAGAGAGAAAGACCGTTTGACAGACCACCAACATGGTGATTTCTAAAGAGCTATTAGCTGAAAACTTGACATATCTTAAAATGGTGTGCCGTGTGTCCAAAAGAAAAACAAGGACAAAAGAAGAAGTGGCAGAACTCTCTACAGCAGATGAACAGTATGTGAAAGTCATGCCCATAATAAACAGGAAAAAAGACCTGACACAGGACCTGAAAGATGCATGTGTTCATCCAACTGCTGTTCGCTGAATCCTCCTCACTGACTCCCATTCTCTGAACCAAATTCCATGAATTCAGTTTATTGAATCAGTCACTCTTTTGGCAAAACTTTAGTTTTCACCTATTCAGACACAATTAGATCTCATTTCATCTATTTGCAAATTCTAAAAACATGCTAAAATACATTTTCCACAGTGATTCACATAATGCTACCCACTGAAGGTTGAAGTTAAACACAGATACAGCTCAGATGTGATGAAAGTGATATAAGCCTGTTCAGAGTGCACAGCCAGTAATGGTGAATTGAAGGTCGATACCAACAATGGAAACGATCTGAAAGCAGAAGAGGGAGACGAGGAAAATCATGATTATAAAACATAAGTATATGAGACATGCGACGCTTGTGACATTGTGTGATTAAGGGATGGACAAAGTGAACAACCTCTGCTGCCACCATAATCTGCTATCATGAATCTTTACCATTTTACCTTGTAAGTATAAAGGAGGCTCAGAAGTGGTTGACAGTGGGTGGTTCATTTCAGCATTTATTTCATATTTTAATCATTCTTATACAAGTGTAAGATTGCCACACAAAGTTGGACAGATTTGAATTATATGTCTTGAACACTGTGTTTTCAGTTTTTGTTTGCTTGTTTTGTCTGACTATGTGGAGGATCTGAAACTACTTTGTGGTTTTGAGCACAAGTTAAGCTGTTTCGATTTGGTTTTGTGTTTACAATCTTGAAATAAATGTCAAAGGTTTTAAGAAATGCATCTTAACAACTGTGAAAAACTGTATACACAGTAGCTTAGAATGTTTTATCTGCCATTCATTGTGACAGACAGTCGATGTGTTGTTCAGTATTAATATTGCAACAAGGCACTTTTTTCTTTTTTCTTATCGGCTGCCTTTCTCTTCCCCTTTTCTTCCTTTTCATGGTGTTTTTTTTTTTAATCATTATTCTTCTCAGGAGGACTGTCAGCCATGTCTCCAAGGTTACTACTGCGATGCTGCGGGGCTCTCAACACCTTCTGGAAAATGCTGGCAAGGTTTTGTCTGCTCTGGGGGTGCAGAGCGACCTGACCCTCCTTTGAGAGACAGCCGCGGAGGGCCGTGCCCTAAAGGTGGTCAGATCCCCTTACACCTATATCTTATCATTCAAAACACAGATGAAAAAATGATCAAAAGAAAATATACCAGACAGATTAAAAAAAAAAAAATGTGTGGATGATTTAGTAAGGCAGTCAACAGTGCTGGAAGTATAAACAGATTGGGAAGTTTAAAATTCACCTAAGGAATTGAAGCGAAAAGGTAAGCAAAACACTTTGATTATAATAGGGCTACACAAGCAGCTACTCGACTGACACTAGAAATCGAAGCCTCTCTCCTGTGGATTGTGCATGTCTTAGTTTGTGCTTCAGTGTGCATCTATTTCATGACTCTTGTCTTCACACGACCAGGTTATTACTGCTCTGAGGGCTCTGTGGCTCCTCGGCACTGCCCCTTGGGAACCATCAGCACAGAAGATGGCCAAGCCAGCTGCAGTGCCTGTCCTCAGGGGTAAACTCACTTATCAGCCATGCACAGTCATTTGAAACTGTAAACAGAAACACGTTTTAACAGACAAATATTATCCAAGAACTGTAACTCTACATAGAGTGCTTTTTTTTTTTTTTAGGTTTATGTGCATTTCCTTCTTGTTTTGCATATACATGCATAGCACATTTAATTTATTGCCATGAGCTAAATTATTCATCCTACATTTTTTGTGGATAGCTTTTATTGTTCTGGCAGAAGTAATGGCTCTCTGTCAGAGCGTTATGAGTGTCCTGTGGGTCATTACTGTCCATCTGGGACCTGGGCCAAACACCAATACCCGTGTCCAGTTGGAACTTTCAATCCCCACACTCAGATGGCAAAACCCCAGGACTGCCTTCCCTGCCCTCCAGGTCTCACATCATTTACTGCAATTAACTGTCAGTGTACTAAAGGTTAAGTAGTTGACTCAGGGTGTAATTAAATACTATTTTATTAAAATTAGTCAACATCAATAAGCAGTTAATAATAAAAATGTCAGGGAGAAAAAAATATTGGGTATATATACAGTATTTCAGTTTGAATTGGTACCATATACAGTGCTTATTCTTCATTTAAATTTTCTAGGTTGATTCATGGTAATATTCCCTTCCAGTCAATATCAACATTGTTTCCTCTTAAACCAGGCTTCTTCTGTGGATCTCCTGGGAAAAGTGTTCCATCAGGCCAGTGTGGTGCAGGATACTACTGTATCTCTGGGGCCTGGTCATCCACACCAGAGGATGGTGGGGTCACAGGTGACAGGTGTCCTAAAGGTCATTACTGTGCCCAGGGCTCCTCGGCACCAGTTCCCTGTCCAGCAGGGCATTACAGCAACCAAACCAGAAACAATCATCTTACTGACTGCCTTCATTGTCCTCCAGGTTGTAATTCACTCACCAGATGCTGTCTGCATTACATTTTTAAGAAGAACCTTCACTTGCATTCCTTGAATTATAGAGTAATGATCCCCTCGTATCATGTCTATAACTGCTTAACAGTGTTGCTTGCATTTTCAGGTTTCATGTGTGACACCAGAGGGCTCTCTTTCCCTTCTCATATGTGCCCAGCTGGCTCTTACTGTCCAGGCGGAAAAAATGGCAACCATGACTCAATCGAGTGCTCACCTGGAAACAAGTGCCCACCTGGTTCTGATAGGCAGGTACCCTGCTTGCCAGGGACCTACCAAAATTTACCAGGACAGGTGAGGAACATGGAGATGAATAGCTGCTTATATTTTCACATGTCCAGCAGTTCTAAAGACAAGGTGCACATACTATACAATTTACAGTAAGGGAAGTTGCCAAGTGGTAGCCAAGAAACCTGAAGGATTTAGATAGTTTCTGGAATGAGGAGAGGGCCAAAATCCCTCCTGAGATGTGTGCAAACCCTGTGAACAACTACAAGAAACGTCTTACTGCTGTTCTTGCCAACAAAAGCTTCTCCACCAAGTACTGAGTCGTGTTTTGCTTTGGGGTCAATACTGTACTTATTTCATTCAATGACATGCAAATCAATTTATACCTTGTGTGTAATGTGTTTGAAAATAAATCCAGCAAACCCATCTTTGTTTTAACACCTGCATGTATGATATATACTTCAACTCCAACACTGGCATCCAGTTTTAATGTCTGCTGATAATAGTGTAGTCATCACTTTGTGTTTGTACTGTGGAATAAAACTCATAATTTACTCCTTTACAGGCAGATTGTGTTACATGTCCAGCAGGATTTTACTGTGCTGGCATAGTGGATGCTGACACTGGACATGTGTCTGGGATTCACACTCCCATGCTGTGTCCTAAAGGACATTACTGCCCACCAGGTAGGTAAAGATAGTATTACTATTGTAACACATTCATGAGAAATGTACACGATTAGCAGTTTGTGTAATAAAATAAAGATATGTGTGACACAAGTGCAAAACAGTGAATATATTGTAGCTCTTGTTTTGTGCATGCCCTCATGCAAAGCTCTAAAGCTAAATGGATTTCTAATTATGTAAATGACCATTATAGAGCATGAGCAAGATAAGAAGGGTCTTTAGAAAATGTTCTGTGATGTGTATTCAGGGGCAATCTGTACTTATTATCCATATTTATCTACAGCAACGCAGGATGGTGTAGCATTCCCATGCCCAGCTGGCACATCTAGCAAGCAGATGGGGTTGTCCAATAAGTCTGACTGTGAGCTCTGCCCTCCAGGGAAATACTGCAGTTCCTCTGGACTGGCTGCTCCAACTGGGGTCTGCTCTGCTGGGTAAACACAGGCAAACTAAACACGCACTTCATCATGCATACAGCCAGATTATGAAAGAAATGTTCTTTCCATATATTTTAATTAAATCTCCTTATGCCCTGTCTCTTCCTGTGTGTCCTTCTGTTATCTATTACTTCTTTAATCCCACATACCCATTTCAATTATCTCTATCGTCATCATCTCTCTGCACACAGTTACCTTTGTGTCCAAGGTTCTGTTTCTGCCCAACCAGAGGACGGCCCAACAGGAGGCCGCTGTACTGCAGGGTCCTACTGCCCACAGGGTACTAGCTACATGATTCCCTGCCCTGCAGGCACTTTCAGCTCCACGGAAGGTGACATGCAATGCTGACTAATTACACAATGCTGTTGACACTGGAACATAACACCCTGACTTACAGTAGCTTAAGTTACTGACTGTGTTGAGTGTCCTTAAAACAATTAGCAGGTGAAGTGGAAATGTTTAACTTTATTTTAATTTGTGCCGTTTTCTTTTGAGTCTTCCCTTTCATAATAAATATACAGTATGAGCTGTTTGTTTGTTTTTTTGGTTTGCCAGGGGCAGTTTCTTTGGAAGCATGTCAGCCTTGTTTGCCTGGCTATTACTGTGCCAAGGCTGGTCTCTCCTCCCCATCTGGGCTTTGCAACCCTGGCTTCTACTGCAGAGAAGGATCCAGAACTGCCACGCCTTGGGGTAATACCACAGGTAACAGTTTTTTTTTCCTTCTTGCCCTTTACATAGTGTTAATAAATGCATAAAACATGGAGAACTAGTTATTTTAGTAATGGTATTTGAAGTACAAAAAAAAAACCTAAGGTCATCTGAAACAGCTTGAAAAATACCTCCCTGTGCTGAGTTTTCTTTCAGTACACTTTGTTTTTTTATTTAACATTTTCATGGCCTTTGACTCAGCACAGCTGAGAAGGTCTTCACAGAACATTTACCAGTCCCCACTACAACTCTTATTATTTTTCTTCCTAAGATTGCAGAAAATGACTCTGGCCTTTTTAGGTCATTCACTTACATAATGAGTAATGACATCCAATGAAGGTCTATTGTCTCAGTTACAGGAGATATCCTATCTCCATCCCCACTTCCTGGTGATTCAACCCAGGGTCAGTTCCATGGAAATGTATGTCCTGAAGGCTACTTTTGTCCTAGAGGGAGTGCAAAGCCCAGCCCATGTCCTCCAGGTAAAAAAAAAAAAGAAAAAAAAGAAGAAGAAGTCAAAAGAGGGCTCTGAAAAAAGAAAAAAGAAAATTATTTTTGTTGCTGTGAAAGTTTTGCAATAAAGCTTTGTCATGAATGTGTTCATCAACAGATCCTTAGCATTCTGCAAATACTCTTGTTTTTTATTTACACTGTCTCCAAAGGCAGTGTACAGTGCATAAAGCACTCAGAGGTAAAGTATAATGGCTTATTTATCCAGAACTTTAGAGAGGGCTGTAAAACTCAACAGCACTCCAATAAAACTGTCATAATGAGCAGGTAGCTACTTAACAAGGTGAATTAATGGAGCCTACTACTCATTTTTCTACTGCGGTATGAAAAATGACAATTATTGCAAGCTGTTCCCTTTTCTTTGTCTATGTACTTGCATGATCATATATCTCCTGCGTTTAGGCACCTTCTTGGGGAGGTCTGCAGCTGAGTCCGAGGTAGACTGCGATGCTTGTTACCCAGGGTTTTACTGCCCTTCATGGGCTCAGACTTCTGCTGACCTCCTCTGTCCCCCCGGGTGGTTCTGTCCAGCAGGATCAGCATCTGGACATCAGCCAGGTAGAGTACACATCAGTGTGGGTCAGCTCAAGTTTAACAGTGGTCTTTGCACTCTCATATAGTATGTGGTCACATATAGCGAATACAGTGGGCAATGCTATCTCTCTTGCTCAGTTTCAACTTGTCACTTCATTTGCTTTTTCTCCATGCAGCTGGTTTCAGATATGTTGTCATAACTAGAATGACCAGAATGTTTTCGTTTGACACATTTGAATTTGCCATTTAACTAGAATCCACTGAGGTGTCCGTCATTTTAACTGTAATACTTTTCTTCAAGTCTCAATTGTGTAATAATAATCTATAAACCATGCTCTAAATATACTGGAGACACATTTATACCTCACATAAACTGTCCTTCTCCTGTTATATTACACGCACACCTAAAGATTTTTTGTTGCCTTTTTGCCTTTTATTATGAAGATGTTTTGCTAATTTGAGCATGAAATGGGGCAGAACCTATAAATAGCCACAAGCTCATGTCTGTCAAGACAAGCCACCTGCTGCTGAGCCTGCTTTCTCTTCTCCTTTCCTCCCACAGGATTTTTGTACAGCAGTAATACTGCTAAGAGCCGCTGTCTTTTTTGTTGCGTTGTTTCCATGGACACTGAGCCAGAATATACCAGATGTGCTTACTTTCATGGCACATAAAGGAAATAAAGAGGATGTGTCATGGCAGTACTGTAATTTTCTACGTTTTCATTGTAAACAGTGACAGTTCAAATTTTTCTTTATCTGCCTGGCAGGTCACCAGTGCCCACCTGGCTATGCATGCCCACATGGTAGCGCAGAGCCAACTGGCTGTAGCCCTGGCACATTTCAGTCCTCATCTGGACATCCCACTTGCAACAGCTGCCCACCGGGTAATTTAAAAATGCCACATATTAAAAAAACTATAACCTGTAAGCAGAAACAAATAGATGAACTGATGTTTATTATAAAATGAGACTTGCTTCCTTGTCCAGGTTTTTACTGTCTGAAAGGTTCGTCTGTGCCATCTCCCTGTCCATTCGGCTACGTCAGTCCATCACCTGGCAGGATGTCCCTAAGTGACTGCTCCCCCTGCCCATCTGGGTTCTTTTGTAACAGCAGTGCTCTGACAGAGCCGTCTGGACCCTGCAGCCCAGGTCTGACAGCTTGGGAATTCATGTCAGACAACAGAGTTTCTTTATCTTTGCTGTATGTGTGCTTTGTATTAAGCTATGGCATTCACTGAATAATACTCTTTTCCTACAGTGTTTTAAATTGTAAATGTTTCAGCGTCCTCTGTGAGATGTCTGACCACATTGTTTACTACAGGACATTTTTGTTCCCTGGGATGCACCGAGCCTTCTCCTGTCTCCCAGTCTTATGGAGATGTTTGTCCCATGGGACACTTCTGCCCTCAGGGAAGTGGGTCTCCCACACCCTGTCCTGTTGGCAGCTTCTCACCCGAGCTTGGAGCTTTCTCTCTTTCTCAGTGCCGTCCTTGTCCCCCAGGGAAATACTGCCACAGTGCTGGAGCCTCACAGCCCACAGGTGGGGAATCAAACCAGACATCAGAGTGTTATAAATTGGCTTTGAATAGGTTGTAATTATGGGAAAGTGAATAAAACCCACAATATCTCATAATTCAGCGTTACCTCAAGTACCCCAAGTGCAGATTCAGGAGTTGTACACCTCCCATTAGTATTATCTGCTGATTTTCTGCCCATATCACATTGTTTTCAAGTCTCATAAGCAGATGTTTTAGACCCTTTTCTAATTCCTCTCTGCGTCAGGTCTGTGTTTTGCAGGATTCTTCTGTTCTGGAGGTGCAGATAGTCCCACACCTCAAGCCAACTCATCTTTGTCCAGCTGTCTTCTTGAAATGCTAGGGGGTTATACCATAAGGACAAACATCAGCTTCTGGATGCAAAGCCTGTCGTGCTTTAACAACTCTGGTAATTTTGATAAAATATAGTCTATAAAATATAGTTTTCTCTGTTGTGTTTGTAAACACAACAGATGCTCCATTTAAAAGGGCACTACATCACTTTCCTCAAACCGCTCTACCACAGTGCAGGGCTTTAGAAGTAGTGATAAATGTTCGCAAGGCAGTGGCTTTTCAGATTGACCTTAAGTATTCTGCAATTAATCATTGCCCTCCAATGCTACATTGTTTCGCTGACAAAATTGCTTAATAGGCATTGTGGGTAAAAAAAAAAAAAAAAAAGAGGCTCCTCTTTGGTGTCCTGTCTGTTAGACAAAGATTTAAACTTGACTCTTTTTCATGCTTTATCTGTCATGTTGTGTTACAGGGAGAGACGCTAGCTGGATCAAAGCGGCAGCGGTGTCACAGGAAGATTTAGATCATACTGTGACTGACTCACCGCCAAGTCTCAAGAGGCCACATTATGCGTGTTCCACTTACAGAGGAGATAAATGCCCTAGGGGTGGGTAAATCCTGACAGTGAACTTGTGCACTTAATGTGATACTTTGTTCATCCATTCAGACACACAAGTTATTTTCCTTGCTCATGACATGATAGTCCCGTTTATCGAAAGTGACAAGGCATATGAATTATTTCATCTGATTGGTGCAGTGTGTTTGGTGTACTCCAGCTTGAATCTCACATAATCTTAGATTTGTTTGTACACTTGGTCATAAAATTATGGCTGAAATGTTAAATCACATTATGGTTTGAAGAATGAATGCCTAGTGTCTTTAATGGCTAGCCTTATGATTAAGGACAGAAATCTCTTTAGTCAAATTTATGCATTAAGAAAACATGAGTGTCAGCGCAAAAAGCAAATAAATGTCACTCTTAGAGGTTCAGATTCCTCAGCTCAAAACAATAGCAAGAGCATTTTGTTTTATGTAAATGGAATCAAATCGCATCTCGTGTCACTTTGGATAACAAGTCTTTACAATACTGTGGAGAGAAACCCAGTGAATCTCTTTCAGTATGCACTTGCCGACAGTGGGTGATAAAGAGCTGCAGATGGGTGTGTGGTGAGGCACATGAAAGGAGCGCTGAAGTAAAAGTTGATATAAGAACACAAAAGAACAGATTTGCAAGTAATACCATTTCTTCAAATGTAAAGGAAAATCTGTGAGGGTAGTTATGTGAAACAGAAGAAGCAGAAAATAAAAGTGTGTGAGTAGAAAATTCTGAGTTTGAGAAAATCGTCTCTCCCTGGAGGAAGCACTTACAGGTAGTCAATTAGAAACTTTCTCTTGCTGAAGTGGAATAATTCAGCAACAATTTCTGGCTGTTTCTTTTTTCAGGTTTCTATTGTCCTGTGGGCTCTGCTTACCCTCACTCCTGTGACCCTGGTTCTTACTGCAACCAGACTGGTCTAGATGCTCCGGCAGGACCCTGTGCAGCTGGATATTACTGCGCTAGAGGCTCTTCAGAACCCCATGCCAACTCTTGCCCCACAGGACACTACTGCCCCCTTGGAACCCCTCTACCTCTGCCCTGCCCTCTAGGAACAGTAAAAAGTGAGACATTGCTGTTTTGTAATAAAGCTGTAATTGGTAAATTAATTTAATGAATGTATTGTTTTTTTAAAATTATTTTATCAACATTTATTGATTTAATTAACAAAATAGAACCAAGTGCTTTCTCTTTCTTCAAAAAGAGAAACAACCAAGGACAAATGAGTAAGCCCTGGCTTGTCCCAGGTCATGAATTGATGATGAATGCATATTCAATCAAAATACTAAAATTGAGAAAAACAAAACCTAATCCCCTTTGCTCCTAACATCATCAGTTTACCCACTGCCGTCCTTGTTTGAACTGATGTATACCTTTGCAGCTCAGTGATGTGGAAAAATATGAAAAGTTCCATTGAAGCATTTTTCCCCCCCTTGGGCGTCTATGAATAATTGCAGTCACAAAGTGGCTTAATCGTGTAATTGTATTCTTGTCTTGCGGCAGACAACTAGAATCCTATTATTATATGCTGTAGCTCCTTTGTGCGGTTAAGAATTAGAAACTGATGAGGGAGCTGGGATATACTTTGCATTGAAATAACATTGTAATCTACTTAAGGCTTTAATTACAAAGTGATATGGTAATTTTTTTTTTTGAGTGAACAAATACAGTGTACATATGAGTGTGCAAAACAACAGTTTTGTCTTTGTAATCGTTTTAGGTTTTTCACTTCATGAAAATTCAGATTTCTTTATTATCACACGCACACATGAATGTATTACCATTGCTCCTAGACAAAGAGTGTAACTACAACGTGCACATTATCAACCAGGTTCTCTTGGTGGATCCACGGTTGAGGCTTGCCAGCTGTGTCCTCCAGGTTACTACTGTCACCAGCAAGGAATCGCTGAGCCAAGTGGCCCCTGTGCAGAAGGCTACTACTGTCCTGAGGGACAGATCTCTGAAAGACCACAGCAACATGTCTGCTCAGTCGGTCATTACTGTGAGAAGGTCAGCCAGGCAGTGTCAGGCTTCAAGCTACTGTCAGTCATCACTGAATATTGTATGTGATGTCTTTACATAACCCTTCCTTTTCAGCTGTATTATTTTTTCAGAACAAGTGCATTACTATAGCAAGTTGGTCGCCAGTGATATTGTTGCACATTACATTGTGATTACAACTGATGATATATGTTGTCCTCCACATATAACATCTAATAAAATAGTTCTAATGATTTCCTCAGGGGAGTGCCAGACAGACAGCCTGCCTTCCTGGCACCTACCAGTTCAGACAAGGCCAAGGCGGCTGCGAGACATGTCCTGCTAGTTTCTATTGTAAAGAGCAAGGTAAAGCTGATGGAATGACAAAGCATTTAACTGCTGGAGCCCAGATGTAACCTTTAAACTGAGACCAGTTTTATAAGAAATCATAATAAAGGTTCTTATTTGATTTCTGTATCTGCTTGTCAGGAATGGCTCTTCCACTTCCATGTGAGAGAGGATTTTACTGCCCCAGTGGATCAGCATATCAACATCCCTGTCCATCAGGGACCTATGGAAACATGTCGGGACTGGTTGAGGAATGGCAGTGCTCACTCTGCGACCCTGGGATGTACTGCAAAGGAACTGGTACATTTCTCTGACCTCATCTGTTGTTTTTTTTTTTTTTTTTTTGCAGATGGCTGCTGTGTAAATTTCTTGATATATTGCTTGAAAAAAATATGTGCTTCTCTTCTTCGCTATAAGGGTGGCAAAAACCTTAAACTGTTTTTGCTTCCAGGGAGGACCTCTCCCACTGGACAATGTGCTGCAGGGTTTGTTTGCACTGAGGGAGCCACGGAACCTTCACCATTAGATAATATGACAGGGTTCCTATGCCCACCTGGGTTCTTTTGCCCTGTGGGGACATCTGTACCAAAACCATGCCCAAAAGGAACATTCAGGTGGACATCCTTGAGTCCTTCTAGAAAAATCTAATGATCTGAATTGTAAAAACTACAAAAATAGTCCAATATTAGACTTCACAGTGGCTAAATATTGTCTTCTGTGTAGCTATTAGTAACATGATCCATGTTCAGTAAAATACTCTGCTTTCAGTGAGCAGATTGGGCTTGTGGATCATTCATTGTGTCGTAGCTGCAGTCCTGGCTTTTACTGTTCAGAGTCTGGCCTTTCTGCAGTGTCTGGACCCTGCTTGCCAGGTAAAAGGCAATAGTCATTTTTATGTATCAGGTGATTCATTACCGTGCTTGGCATGAATAGTTTTACTCAGTTAAAAATATCACTGAAATGCTTCTACTGCTAGGTTTCTATTGCTTAGAGGGATCCCAGTCTCCTACCCCAATGTCAAGTGTATCAGGAGGTGTTTGTCCAGCAGGCCACTACTGTGCAGAAGGCAGCAGTGTCCCCTCACCCTGCCCAGCTGGCTTTTACCAGAACAAGACTGGAGGAAAAAGCAAACATGACTGCAAACCATGCCCTCTTGGTAAACAAAATGTTCATCTACAAAACTGACATTTCTGAAGATATCCTTACTGTCCTTAATGTCTTTGCCAGGCTGGTTCCAGGATTTACCAGGGCAGAAAGACTGTAATCCCTGTCCCCCTGGGTTTCATTGCCAGCCTCTCAATCCCAGCCCCACTAGAGGGAGCTCTGGTGGAGTATCAAGCCCCCTGCCCTGCCCAGCTGGCTATTTCTGTCCAAGGGAGGAGAATCCACACAATCAACCACTCCCATGCCCCAAAGGCAGCTACAGCCCTGTGCAGGGTCTCACCAGTGCAGGTGAAATCCTATAACATTTATAAGAAAGAGAGACAAATGCAGTTTATAGCTAGTTGTTTTATTCATTTAATATAGGTTGAAGTTTAAATATGGCAATAAATGTTTGATTGAGACAAATTATATTAAATATTATATTACATTATATCAGATATTATAATAAATGGTTACATAAGCAAAAACACAGACAAAAAAAATTCCAAAATATATAAAATAACATTAAATATGTAAAACATATTAGCAATGAAGTCAATTGAAAAGTAAAATGAATAAAGAAAGAAAAATACATGTCAAATATTATAAATATCTGAAGGTATTCCAAAGATGAGTTTTTACAAACAAGCTTATTTATCATGTGAAATATACAAAAACAAGTCAGAGTTGTCATAATTTAAAATAATATTTCTAAACTGGACTTTCATAGTAAATTAAAAAATATCAAAGTTTAAATTGATTTACATTATGTTTACACACTGACTTTTCCATTATGTTATTATAATGCTCTGTAATTTAGTTTGCTACAAACACTGATACGTTTAGCCACGTGCAACAGCCTCAGTGATGTGTTGATTGATCTGGTAGCTTGTTGTGCTGTTAGGATGAAGTGAAAGCTGTCAGTCTCTGTGTTTCCAGGTCAGTGCTTAGTATGCCCGGTAGGTCGGTTCTGTGGCTCTGAAGGTCTGATTGAGCCTTCAGGATCATGCGCTGCTGGGTTTCTTTGTCTGCTGGGTGCCAAAGTGCCAAATCCAACTGACAACAGAACTGGATCTCTCTGTCCACCTGGGATTTTCTGCCAGCAAGGTCTCGGAGCAGGTAGATCTTTGGATAATAGAATGAGACATAAGTAGGTGTGATTTGATTGAGTGATTGTAATAAGCAATAAAATGATTCTACTAAAAGTTCCTGTCTGTACAGTTAAAACTGTGGATTATTCTTGCGAATGACCAAATAGCTCCTTTGATGCATAAAAGCTATTTAATATACAGTAATGTCACAACTTTTCACTGAATTGCATGTTTGTGTAGCCGCACTACCAATAGCACTACACTTTTAACTCTGGCCTTCCTTAACCTACTGTAACAGACCTCCAGAGGTCTGTGAGGTTAAGAGAGGAGAGATCAAATAATATCTCTGCTGTTTAGATATATTGACTTGAACTCATTTTAAAATTAAGAGCTAATATTATATAAGTGATTATGAACTGTTTATTCAGCTCAACAGTCCATGTTTAGGGTCATTTAGGCCAAGATGTGTATATAATCATTAATTGAAGCCACTTTATAAGCTGCTTATCTGTAACTTAGTTTGTAAAAATAGCTTACTTCTTCCTGCATCTACATTTAACAGTTTCTTGTTGTTTTAAAAGATATTTTAATTGTTTATCCATCCTAATATCTAACACCATCAGATGTAAATAACGTTTATGTTGGTAAACTTTCGAACAATACGTATAATTGTACATTTCTGTATACAGGTATGTTTTTCTTTTAATCTCTTGTGTTTTAGGTGATTGCTGGGCAGGGTTTTATTGTGACTGGGGCTCCAGCAGAGCAAATCAGGTTGTGTGTCCAGCTGGTTTCTTTTGCCCCAGGGGTACACCAGCTCCAGTGTCTTGTCCTGCAGGAACATTTAGCTTTCAAACAGGCAACACACATCAGTACAACTGCACCACGTGTACCCCTGGATACTACTGTAAAGGTGGGTAGCATGGATTTATCTGTAGCAAAGGGAGTTAGATCAGTAACAATCCAGAGAGGAATCCATTTGGGGAAAAAAATACACGTTGTCCATTATTGTTTTTGTAACTTGCTATCAAAATATTTACAAGCTTTTCTTTTTTTATTAAAGCAACAAATTCACTTGCATTTTCTGGTGGTTCATGAAAGTCATTGTGGGACGCACATGGTTTTAATAATTAAAGTGGGCTTTGCAATTATGAGGTGCACTGAAGAACCTCACTGAAGTCTCTATGTCTCACCTAAACTGACCAATGATTTCACAGTGTCATCAAATTGATTTCATTATTGATGCAACTCTATCTTTAGGCCTTTGAAACTACACAATAAAGAGTTTCCAAAGTTGCCAACTGTTTGCTAATGTTATTTGGCCACATATAATGTGTTTGTTTTTTGTTTTTCTTGATGTGGCTCAGGTGAAGGTACTGTCCAGCCTACACTGTGTCCTGTTGGCCACTACTGCCCTGCAGGTCTGATGCTAGGACTGGAGTTCCCTTGCCCACCTGGCACTGTACAGAGCCAGCTTGGAGCCTCCAGTCCTGATGCCTGCCTCCCCTGTCCTGCTGGTACAGAAAAAAAATTTTCTGCATCATTTTAACCATTATATGAGCAGTTATTGTGCTTCTAATTATTGACTTTATTTTGTTGATGTTTCCTGCAGGAATGTTTTGCTCTGAGTCTGGCATGTCCAAGCCCACAGGTCTCTGTGAGGCAGGGTACTACTGTCCTGCTGGATCAACCAGTCCAAACTCTACTCACTATCAGGTGTTGTTTGTCCTCTATGATACTGACCAGTAGGCCCTTGCCATTAGTGAAATATTTCTAATGATTTCAGGGGCCTTCAACATTTGATGTAATATCAGAGGCTGTAAAAAAAAAAGAATTCACTAGATTCGCCACTTTGTTTTTTGACACATCATGAATGATCTTCCAGGCACCATCCAGTGTGATAGAAACCATCAGAAAAAAATAAATAAATAAAAATTAAAAAACAAACAAACAAACAAACAAACAAACAACAACAACAAAAAAAAGCAGTATAGACTCCAATCAGTGAGGTCATTCATTCTGTGAAAAAACAGGTGTCAAGCCAACACATGTTGTACATGGATTTCTCACTGAAAACCTGAGAAAAATGGGCTGTTCCAGACATTGTATAAAAGAACAATGTTCTTTGATTAAAATGTTGATTGGAGAGGGGAAAACATATAAAGAAGTGCAGAAAACAATAGGCTGCTCAGCTAAAATGATCTCCAGTGCTCTAAAATGAGAAGCAAAGCCAGAGAGACATGGATGAAAAAGGAAGATTACCATTCAAATGGCTCGAAGAATACCCAGGATGGGAAAGACTCAGCCAAAGATCAGCTCCAGGGTGATCAGAGACAGTCTGATGTTACCTGTGAGTATTGTGACAATTAGAAGACGCCTGTGTGAGGCTAATCTGCCGGCAAGAAGCCCCCATAAAGTCCCACTGTTAAAAAAAAAGGCATGTGCTGAAGAGGTGGCAATTTGCCAAGGAACACATCGACTGGCCTGTAGAGAAATGTAGAAACATTTTGTGGATAGATAGATAGATAGATAGATAGATAGATAGATAGATAGATAGATAGATAGATAGATAGATAGATAGATAGATAGATAGATAGATAGATAGATAGATAGATAGATAGATAGATAGATAGATAGATAGATAGATAGATGGATAGATAGATGGATAGATAGATAGATAGATAGATAGATAGATAGATAGATAGATAGATAGATAGATAGATAGATAGATAGATAGATAGATAGATAGATAGATAGATAGATAGATAGATAGATAGATAGAAATATTTTTAAATTTTATCTATTTTTCTTTTTCTCAGGGAAATTCTACTGGAAGCCATCTTTGTCCATCCGGCCAGTACTGCCCTGCAGGCACTGGCTATCCACTCCCCTGTCCTGTTGGTTCTCTTTCCATCTCTCAAGGATTGAAGGGAGTTCATGAATGTGCACCCTGCCCCCCTGGACTGTTTTGTGACAGTCCTGCAATAGCAGAGCTTTCACAAGCTCTCCCATGTCAGGCTGGGTAAACACTATTACTCTTCTACTTTTCAATTTCAAATCTGCTCTTTCTGAGAGTGGATAGTTGGTTTTTTTTAAAATGACCATTTAATATCTTTAAAATCACTTCAGTGTCTGCCAAGGGTTCAGTTTCTTTCTCTTCTAGTATTATACTGCAAATAAGAAGATTGGAGCATTTAGACATGTAGTGTAGGAGAATAAAAACACAACCCAATTAAAAATATTTTTACCATCTGTTTTAACTGCCGCTAGCTAATTAGGGCTTCTGCTTTTAAACTAAAGTGAAGAAGTGTAAAGTATAATTACAACGGTAACTGCTTTATTAAAATACACACATTAGTGTAGTGTGATATATATATATATATATATATATATATATATATATATATATATATATATATATATATATATATATATATATATATATATATAATTTTATTTTTTAATTGTTTCATTTGTAAGAACATTTGTAAAGTAGATTAAGTAATACAATGAATACAGTGAGCCAGAGTCAGTGTATCAGATGAGTTATCTAAAGGCAGTTAGATAACTCAGTCATACATACAGTACCAGTTAAAAGTTTGGACACACATACGGATTTAGATTTGTGGCTGAAATGACTTAGCCTTACTGACAGATTGTTCAGATTTGCTAGTGGCAGCTTGTGGCAAAATCTATGTTTTCCCTGTTTATGCCTACAGGTACGTGTGCTTGGGAAGCAGCTCCAGTCCTACTCCGTCTGATGGTTCCCATGGCTACCTCTGTCCTGCTGGCCACAGGTGTCCTGTTGGCTCAGCGCACGAGGAGCCCTGTGAGCCTGGCACTTACAATCCTGCCCCGGGAGCAGCCCTTTGCTTATTATGTCCTAAAGGATCCATGTGTCCATCGTCAGCTACTAAAGAGCCCTCTACCTGCCCATCTGGTGAGGACAGTGAAAACTGATGTTGACTCAGTCCCAAATCAAATATTTCAAACTTCAAGGTATAACAACAGTATTGTCCAAATTTGTATTGTCTGCAGTAATAGAAAAAAAAGCTTTCTTCCTAGGTCATTTCTGTCCTGCTGGGACAGCGCTGCCTCAGCCCTGCCCTTTGGGAACTTTCAGCAGCCTCACAGGTGCCGACTCTCTCTCCATCTGCACACCCTGTCCCTCTGGAGTGTACTGTAGCTCATACGGAGCCTCCACACCAGAAGGTGACCAGAGATGGAGATATTTTGCAACTTAACTTTGGTCTTTTAGCAAAATGTAGATATCTCTACCAAACTGATAGTGTCACTGTGTTTTTGTCCAGGTCTGTGTTTGCAGGGTTATTTCTGCCAAGGTGGAGCTATGGAACCAGCACCTCGGAGCTCTGAAAACTTTCCCAGGAATGGCCCTTGTCCTGTGGGCCACTACTGTCCAGCAGGGTCCCTCTCCCCAGTTCCATGCCCTCTTGGCAGTATTCGTAACTCCACTGGTACTCCACTAGTGTTTACACTCATTATAAAATGGCAGTTTCATGCTGCTGCATTTGAACTTGAAAGAGATCAAATTCTTATGCTGTCTGCTTCCCTGATCTGCGTCACTATTTACTCTGTTATCTATTGTGCCCCCATCATAGGAGGTGTGTCCATGGAGAGTTGCTCTGCCTGTCCCGCTGGCCACTACTGCTCCACAGATGGTCTTGCCAGCCCCAGTGGTCCTTGTGCTTCTGGTTTCTACTGCCCTTTTGACTTCTCTTCAACCACTCCATATGCATTCCTCTGTCCCAAAGTAAGGCCATACTGAACTACCTCCCCAAGTCTTCCCTAATGTACTGCTCAAAAAAGTAAAGGAACACTTTGAAAATACATCAGATCTCAATGGGGGAAATAAAATCATGCTGGATATCTTTACTAGTAAGGACTGGTAATGTGTTAGGAACGAAAGGATGCTACATTGTTTGATGGAAATTAAAATCAACCTACAGATGGCCGAATTCAAAGACACCCTGAAAATCAAAGTGAAAAAAGACTTCTGGTAATGGGACATATTGACGTGCCAGCCTGTGTAACCTCTGTAGGGTCCAGGTTTTGCCTTATGCTGCCAGTAGTGACACTGAGCCTCAGCCAAGCCAAATGCACAACTAGTGATATCCCAGAAGTTTAATTGATTGGATGCTATACTCAGATTAAAAAGTGTTCCTCTAATTTTTTGAGCTGTGCATTTTCCAAACATTGATATTAAACAATGTTCTGCTAAATTGGATGTCACCTCTCTGATGTCCTTTCATCATTTTCATTCTATCCAAGGGCCACTACTGTCTGGAAGGATCTGCCTTGGCCTTGCCTTGTCCCACAGGACAGTACCAGCCTAACCAGGGATCAGACAGCTGCATCCCCTGCCGACCTGGATTCTACTGTGAGGAGGCCATAGTAGGAGATCCACTACCCTGCCCACCACACTCATTCTGCCCTGCAGGTAGGCTGAAAGGACGCTCTTGACAATAAAAGATATAAACTTTTATTTATAGCTCACTGACATGTTCACTGACATGAGACCAATATGAGTGTTCTCAAATAACTTTTGACAAGAATGTAATACAATATCTTTTTCAAAATACAGAAGTGATAAATAACCAAAAAAGACTTATATTTTTGTTCCACCGAAAGCTAAAATATACGGCATATAATAAATAGACTGGCACTTTTTTTTTGTTTCCCAGGCACAATGGTACCTCAGCCCTGCCCTAATGGGACTTATACTCATTCGGATCTGGGAGGTTTGCAGGAAGAGAGAGAGTGTTTACCCTGCCCTCCAGGGAAGTTCTGCAGGTACACATTTATGTGCGTGTAGAGACCTTCAGTGCACTTGTCTTGTGCTTTCAAATGTCCAAAAACAGTGTAATGACTTACACATATGTGTACACAAGCATACAATTAAGCCCATGCCCATTCTGTATACAGACATATTTAATCAGTTTATTTATTTAGGCTTCATTTAACCAGGAGATCCCTTGAAATATAATATAACATGAATATGTATAAAACAAAAATAAAGCAAGTCAGGGTCAGCAAATAATATAATACAAAATACAAAGTCCAGCTTATGAGTGGCAATTGTCTTTATAGGAGCTCCAAGATGTCCATGACCAAGATGCAAAATAAGAGAAGGCTGTTCTACTAGGTTTTAAGAAATCCTGGGTACCCTAAAAAGGAGACAACTAGAGGACCACAAATCATAGTGGCTGTTAGACGGGAGTTTATGCAGTATGGTTATGTACATAAACATATACCAGTGCGAGTGTCTCCTTAGGCTTAATAAAGACCAAGAAACCAGGTTATAATGTACACAGTGATGTGTGCTGAACAAATTTGATATGACCTGTAAATGAGTATGATATACAGAGTTTAGACAATGAAGTGCTGAGGTGGCAACAAGCATGTAAAAAAATGAAACCATAATCAAGTAATCAAGAACATTTAAGCACATAGTTTGTGCAAGTGTTTTCCAAACTAATAAATTAAGACAGGCCCCATTTTGATAATAGATGCTCAACATCCACACTATCCAACCAGATTCTTAAATACAACTTAAATTTCAAAAAAGGTGGGAAGATGTGTAAAATGCAAATAATCCCCTCTTCTTTCAACAGTAGTCTATAAACATCTGGGAACTGACAAGACCAGCTGCTGGACTTTTGGGAGAGGAATGTTGTCCCATTCGCAGTCTGATATAGGTTTCTTTCAGTTCAACAGTCCTGGGTCTTCTTTGTCATATTTTTTCATTTCATAATGTGCCAAAGGTTTTCAACTGGTGAAAGGTTCTGGACTGCAGGCAGGCCAGTTCCATACCCAGACTCTTCTACTATGAAGCCATGCTATTGTAATAGATGTGGTATGTGGTTTAGCATTGTCTTGCTGAAATAGGCAAAGCCATCCCTAAAAAAACATAATCATGATAAAACCTGTATATACCTTTCAGCATTGATGGTGCCTTTCCAGACGTGCAAGCTGCCAATTCCATAGGCACTGATGCACCCCCATGCCATCAGAGATGCAGACTTTTGAACTAGCTGGATGGTCCCTCTCCTCTTTAGTTCAGAGGATATTAAATTTAGATTTGCCTGACCACAGAACAGGTTTTCATTTTGCCTCAGTCTATTTTAAATGACCTTTGGCCCAGAGAAGACAGTGGCATGTCTGCATCATGTGCGGCTTCTTCTTTGCATGATAAATCTTTAACCTGCATTTGTGGATGGCACGGTGAACTGTCACACAGACAGTCAGTGACAGTCACAAACAATGATTTCTTTAAGTGCCCATGCAGTGATTTCCATGACAGAATAATACCTGTTTTTAATACAGCGCCATCCGAGGCCTGAAGCTCATGGGCACCCAGTGTTGATTTTCAGGCTTGTCCCTTTTCCAGACTCTCCGAATCAGATTTTCAAAGCCTTTTCAATTTTAGTTTGAGGAACATTACTCTGAAATTCTTAACCAATTTGGGGTTATATTTGTAGAATGATACTCTTTCAGTGAAGTTTCCTCCTAGGGTATGATCAGACATTATCAGATCTGGGAGTGATTTCTGGAAAACAACATGAATTTGGTTTTGTTTGGTTTTGCTGAAAGGCAGTTTGAACCTTCTCAGCAGCCTGATGAGTTCAACATGCCAACTGTCTACTTGCAGAGCATGTCTGTTTCCAGATGGAGGTAAGGTTCAAAATATGTGGCACAACCAGCCTGTGGCCTACAGCTTGGTCTGTCAGCTAACTAAAGAAAAGAGCAAAGTTCCATCCATCCATCCATTTTCTTCCGCTTATCCGGGGCCGGGTCGCGGGGGCAGAAGCCTAAGCAGAGAAGCCCAAGCTTCCCTCTCCCCAGCCACCTCCTCCAGCCCATCCGGAGGGACCCCAAGGCGTTCCCAGGCCAGCCGAGATACACAATCTCTCCAGCGTGTCCTGGGTCTACCACGGGGCCTCCTCCCGGTGGGACATGCCCGGAACACCTCACCCAGGAGGCGGCCAGGAGGCATCCTAATCAGATGCCCGAGCCACCTCAACTGGCTCCTTTCGATGTGGAGGAGCAGCGGCTCTACTCCGAGCCCCTCCCGGATGGCCGCACTCCTCACCTTATCTCTAAGGGAGAGGCCAGCCACCCTTCGAAGGAAACTCATTTCTGCCGCTTGTATTCGCGATCTTATTCTTTCGGTCACTACCCAAAGCTCGTGACCATAGGTGAGGGTAGGAACGTAGATCGACCGGTAAATCGAGAGCCTCGCTTTTACGCTAAGCTCCCTCTTCACCACGACGGACCGGTGCAGCGTCCGCATCACTGCAGAAGCAGCCCCGATCCGCCTGTCGATCTCCCGTTCCCTTCTCCCATCACTCGTGAACAAGACCCCGAGATACTTAAACTCCTCCACTTGAGGCAAGAACTCGTTCCTGAGCCGGAGATGGCACTCCACCCTTTTCCGGCTGAGGACCATGGCCTCAGACTTAGAGGTGCTGATTCTCATGCCAGCCGCTTCACACTCGGCTGCGAACCGTTCCACTGCGAGCTGGAGGCCCCCCCGTGATGAAGCCAACAGAACCGCATCATCTGCAAAAAGCAGAGATGTGACTCTGAGGCCACCAAGGAAGAAGCCTTCCGCCACCTGGCTACGCCTAGAAATTCTGTCCATAAAAATTATGAACAGAATCGGTGACAAAGGGCAGCCCTGACGGAGTCCAACACCCACAGGAAACAAATCCGACTTATTACCGGCTATACGGACCAAGCTCTCACTGTGGTTGTACAAGGACTGAATGGCCCGCAACAATGGGCCAGACACCCCATACTCCCGCAGAACCTCCCAAAGAACACCCCGAGGAACACGGTCGAATGCCTTCTCCAAGTCCACAAAGCACATGTAGACTGGTTGGGCAAACTCCCACGCACACTCGAATATCCTTGAGAGGATAAAGAGCTGGTCCAGCGTTCCACGACCAGGACGAAAACCGCATTGTTCCTCCTGAATCCGAGGTTCGACTAACGGACGCACCCTCCTTTCCAGCACCCTGGCATAGACCTTACCGGGGAGGCTGAGGAGTGTGATCCCCCGAAAGTTGGAGCACACCCTCCGGTCTCCCTTCTTAAAGATGGGGACCACCACCCCGGTCTGCCAATCCAATGGCACTGCCCCAGATCTCCACGCGATGTTGCAGAGGCGTGTCAACCAAGACAGCCCTACAACATCCAGAGCCTTCAGGAACTCAGGGTGAATCTCGTCCACCCCAGGGGCTCTGCCACCAAGGAGTTGTTTAACTACCTCAGTGACCTCACCCCCAGTGATGGTCAAGTCATCCCCCTCATCCCCAGACTCTGCTTCCACTACAGAAGGCGTGTCAGTGGGATTCAGAAGGTCCTCGAAGTATTCCTTCCACCGTCCGACTATAGCCTCAGTTGAAGTCAGCAGCACCCCCCCCGCACTATAAACAGTGTGAGTGAAGCACTGCTTTCCCCTCCTGAGTCGCATGACGGTTTGCCAGAATCGCTTCGATGCCGTCCGAAAGTCTTTTTCCATAGCCTCACCGAACTCCTCCCACACCCGAGTTTTTGCTTTGGCCACTACCCGAGCTGCATTCCGCTTGGCCTGTCGATACCTGTCAGCTGCCTCTGGAGTCCCACAGGCTAACCAAGCCCGATAGGACTCTTTCTTCAGCTTGATGGCTCCCTTCACCTCCGGTGACCACCATCTGGTTCGGGGGTTACCACCACGACAGGCACCAACCACCTTGCAGCCACAGCTCTGAGCAGCCGCCTCAACAATGGAGGTGCGGAACATGGTCCATTCGGACTCAATGTCCTCAGCCTCCCTCGGAATGCTGTCGAAGTTCTGCCGGAGGTGGGAGTTGAAGATCTCCCGGACTGGGGCTTCTGCCAGGCGTTCCCAGCGCACCCTCACAATACGTTTAGGTGTGCCAGGTCTGTCCAGCATCTTCCCCCGCCACCTGATCCAACTCACCACCAGGTGGTGATCAGTTGACAGCTCAGCTCCTCTCTTCACCCGAGTGTCCAGAACATACGGCCGCAGATCTGATGATACGATTACAAAATCGATCATCGACCTGCGACCTAGGGTGTCCTGGTGCCATGTGCACTTATGGACATCCTTGTGTTCGAACACGGTGTTTGTTATGGACAAACTGTGGTTTGCACAGAAGTCCAATAACAAAACACCATTCGGGTTCAGATCGGGCAGGCCGTTCCTCCCAATCACGCCCCTCCAGGTCTCACTGTCATTGCCCACGTGAGCGTTGAAGTCTCCCAGCAAGACTATGGAGTCACCAGATGGAGCACTCTCCAGCACCCCACCCAGCAACTCCAAAAAGGGTGGGTACCCTGAACTGTCATTCGGCGCATAAGCGCAAACAACAGTCAGGACCCGTTCCCCAGCCCGAAGGCGCAGGGAAACTACCCTCTCGTCCACCGGTGAAAACTCCGACGTACAGGCAGCAAGCCGGGGGGATACAAGAATACCCACCCCAGCTCGCCGCCTCTCACCGAGGGCAACTCCAGACTGGAACAGAGTCCAGCCCTTCTCCAGGAGACTGGTTCCAGAGCCCAGGCCATGCGTTGAGGTGAGCCCAACTATATCTAGCTGGTATCTCTCAACCTCACGCACTAGCTCAGGCTCCTTCCCCACCAGAGAGGTGACATTCCATGTCCCAATAGCCAGTTTCGATAGCCGGGGATCGGTCCGCCAGGGCCTCCACCCTCGGCCACCGCCCGACACACACTGCACCCGACCCCTACGACACCTCCTGCGGGTGGTGGGCCTGCAGGAGGGCGGGCCCATGTAACCTCTTCGGGCTGCGCCCGGCCAAGCACCACGGGCTAATGCCTGGCCACCAGACGCTCTCCCTCGAGCTCCCTCCCCAGGCCTGGCTCCAGGGTGGGGCCCCGGTAACCCTATCCCGGGCAGGGTAAACTGTTCCCTTGTTTTTTCCCTCATAAGGGTCTTCTGAACCGCTCTTTGTCTGGACCCTCACCCAGGACCAGTTTGCCATGGGAGACCCTGCCAGGGGGACAAGCCCCCAGACAACATAGCTCCTGGGATCACTGGGACACACAAACCCCTCCACCACGATAAGGTGGCGATTCACGGAGGAGAAAAGAGCAAAGTTATAACATAAAAAGACCTGAATTGAAAGTAAGGCTAAAAACAATGAAAATTGTCCATTGCAGCCACTATCTGTACTTTTCCTGTTCTTGGTGAACTCCAGAACATGAGAAGTGTGTTGCTCCCTTTCCTGTTTGGGCTCACTTGAACACCAATCAGTGTTCAACCTCCACACAGCCAAGCTATGCACTGTTGGGTTTGGAGGACTGCATGGGAGCTCAGTTGTGTAGCTTGAAAGCCCCTCTCCATGGGCCCTGAGTGGGTAAATACATACCCAAATGAACACAACCACATACTATAAAACAAGCATGACTCAGAGTAGCACCAACTGATTAATTGTTATCACATCAGCTGTAGACATATTCTTCCAAATGATATACTCTATACCCTATAGCCCCATCACCCAAACCAACATCACCAAGTCTGCCTAACAGAATATAATGCCTTGGATAGATCAGTGAACATAGCAGAACGGCTTCCTGTCCAAGGCATAAATAATATTGTTACCTACATAGCAAATGTTACGATACTGTGACCCAATCTAAAGCCAGACTGAGTATTACTTAAGATATTATTGTCAGTTAAGTATCGTTTCATTTGAGAGTTTATTTCAGATACTAGAGTCTTGGCAAAAGTACAGAGTTTGGATATAGGGCAATAATTGTTTAAATCCGAAGTGTCGTCACACTTTAATAAGGGGAGAATATAGGCTGCTTTCCAGATTTTAGGGTGATTCAGTCTGGAGACTCAGATTAAAAAATATGAGTAATAGACACAGCAATAAAGTCAGCCGCAAGCTTTAGAAGATAAGGATTCAGATTTGTCAGCTCCAGGTGACTTTTTTGAATGAATGGATTTCAAACCCTTATGGATCACCACAGAACAAATGACAAAGACAAATGAGTTCTTTGATAAGGCAGTGCAAGATGGAAAAGACTTAGAATTCAAATTAGAACACTGAGATCCTGCTACATTTACATTCAAACCAGAACTAGCTGATAGAAAATGTTCATTAAAATGCCCAGCAATATCAGCTTTACACTTAATTTCAACTGAGTTAATTAAAATATGTTCAGGCAGGACTAAGGTGAAAATGGAACATGACAGCGACTTTATCTGGTTCCAGAATTTAGAAGGGTTATTAAGGTTTTCTTAAATAGATCTTATGTAGTATCGGATTAGTAATTGGATTTTCTGGTCAGAATTGTACATTTCTTTATTAGAGCTCTGGAGAAAGCTCAATCAGCAGGGGAATTTGTGGGCCTAGCCTTGACTATAGATTGTCTTGCCTAGAAATCTTAAATCTTAAATTTCTTTATATGAGCATGCTTATTGGATATTGTCATGAAAGAATTATAAAAATGTTTACATGTTTATTTTAATGAGGAAACTGTTAAATTCTAGTTCTAGTTCCATCCCATCCATCCATTCTCTGCCGCTTATCCTGTCAGTGCTTCTCTGAACTCAGACAACTAGTTCAGAGAAGCATTTTCTTCCCTGGGTATAACTATAACTTCACATTCTGTGAACTACATCAGTGCAGACAGACAGCTGTCTTTCAAGCATCTGTTTCTCTACCAAATCTTCCACTCTGCCGACTTCTACCTCATCCACATCGTGACACTGATGTGGATAAATCATATGGATTCATTCATTAAATAACAGATATCTTGTGTCATCATGAAAGTTTTCACCAGAAAAATCATGGGGAAAAATTTCCTTCCTTCCATCCATCCATCCATCCATCCATCCATCCGCCAAGTGCAGGGGCAGCAGCCTAAACAGAGAAACCTTCCTTGAAACAATCAGATGCAGCAGATAGACAATCCCAATTTAAATCACCCCGGATAATTAATGCCAAGTCACTGAGACTTTGTAAGATATCAGAAAGAGAGGAGAGAACTCCTTTTAGAGCTGATGGTAGCCTACAACAGTAAAGTGGACATATTCATTTTAATGGCAAGCAGGTGAAACTCTCCAGCTTTAGTTATAGATAAGGAGTTACAAAACCTGCATTTAACATACAATGCAACTCCACCACTTTACTGGCATAATCAGATATATAAACATTGTAATCACATTGCTGCTGTTATTCCATCACAGTTAGCAGAATGCAGAAGACGGTCATGTTCAGCAGCCATGGTTAACTGCCAAAAACAAATTACTGTCTTAATACTATCTTAATATGCATTATTATAATATACCTGGAGTATGAAAGTGGAAACATTAAACTGTAAGAGTGGAAACATCAAGCTGGAAGAGATTATTATCTATTAATTTAATTAACCATATATTTTAGATCCTTCTAAACTAATTATGCATGTATGAGCATATGTTTCGATCTCCATGGAGTAAATCTTGTAGTTTTATGCATTAACTAACTGTATGTTTCCTTAGGGGTGGTAAGATCCAAGGTGTTTGCGCTGCAGGCTACGTCTGTGTTTCTGGGAGTGCAGATTTCAACCCGCAGGGACCAGTGACTAACTTAAGCCATTGCCAGTGGGGTGTGCAATGTGCTGGACCATGTCCACCAGGTGCAGTGTATATATAATTTAAAAAAACTGAGCCTGCAAAAGAAAATACCAACCATTCAAAATTTTAACCCTTTTGTTCTCAGATTATTTGATTCAGAGCTCTCCAGGTTTCGTTTAGCTAAATAAAGACCAAATGCTTCCTTTGTTCTAGGTTTTTATTGTCCTGAAGGCACAAAACATGCTCAGTTGTGTCCTGCAAATACCATCAGAAGCTCCCCGGGAGGTGCCAGCCTACAGGACTGCTTACCCTGCCCACCCCAGTATTGGTGTAAATCTGGTATGAACTGAGTGGAGTTTTATAGACACTACCTTTAAATCATGATCGCTGAATTGGTTTTGTGAAGTGATGAAAAGGAATATAAAGCCAAAGATATAAAAATGATCAGTAGAGAACTGGACTCCCTTCTTGTAGTATAAAAGTTGGTTCAATATAAACCAAGTATCAGAAATCTTTTTTCTTCCTAATCAACTTTTTGTTGTGTTTGTTTGCAGGAAACCCAGTTGCTCAACTGTGTCCTGTTGGTCACTACTGTGACGGTCTCCCTGGTGGTGACTTTGGTGGAGGGACTGGTCCCAGACCATGTCCTCTCTACACTTATCGAGCTTCTCCTGGAGCACACAGCAAGGCTGACTGCCTGCCATGCCCCCCTGGTTCACACTGTAACAGCACAGGTCTGTTACTCACAGGCCATATCCCTGTTTTAAAAAGTGAACCCAAATTTAACTGATAAATATAACAAAACCTGCCCCCTTTCCATTCTGTTATTTTATTCTGATTACATGCGTGTCCTGTGCCTACTGTATGGTGCACTGTAATAAATTTTAAAATACATCGTAGAGCATTTCTCTGCTGGATTTTAATGCACATTTCCAAGGGCAATTCAAAGCTACCTCTTTTCAAGACTGCATTAATGTCAGTATACAGTATATGGAGCACATTATCCTAGTTGTGCTTAAAATACGAATGAAGGAAATACAATATGAGTGAAGGCAGTGAATTTTAAACTCTTCACCTAAGGCCACAGCCATAAATGAGGACAACATTTTCAAATAAACAACTTGCTTCTACTCCCCTCAAATGTTTATGGTTAAAATTAAATAATATTGTTGGATAATAAACAGCAGATGGTTGTTGTCCCTTTTCTTTCTTTGGTTCTTTGTGTGTATAAATGAAGGCTTATTAAAAACAATAGGCATTAAAGAACTTCCCTTCTGTTGTACTCATTTTGGTAAGTTTTATGGTTCATATATTGTAATAGTATAAAGTGATAAGCTTTTTTGTCTCTTTTTAAGAAAATTGTTTTTTTTTTTGTTTGTTTGTTTGTTTGTTTTGTTTTTTTCTAGGGCTGACAGACTACTCCAAATATCCCTGCCCACCTGGCTTCTGGTGCAGCGGGACTGGGCCCCCCATCCTTTGCCCCGCAGGCACCATGAGGCAGCTTCCTGGAGCTGCTGCACCCAGCCAATGTGAACTCTGTGCAGGGGGAACCTTCTGCCCAGACCCGCAGGCTACAGGAAAGCCCAATGTGGAAGGGGTACCTTGTCGGGCTTCCTATCAGTGTCCTGTTGGTGAGTTTGTCAGCACAGTTTGAAATAATAGCTTCTGTATGCGATGATTGAACCTTTTTGAAATTCCTTCCTTTCCAGACATAGTAATGAGTGTTGCTATATCTGGAAATGTAACAAGTGCTTGATCATAATTTAGGTGCGGTTTCAGAGAGGCTGTGCAGAGCTGGATCATATTGTGGACCTCAAACTGCTGAACCTCAGGTCTGTCCAGAAGGTTATTTTTGCCCTGAGGGATCCCATTCCTATAGCAGCACCAAACAACTGTGAGTGCATGACAGCTCTAAGAAGCTAAATCTGGCATAGAAGCAATTGTCAACTCTAAGTGTGATATAAAAAATGAGAGGCTTTAACTGTTGAGATGATGAAAGCTTAATAGGTTTTGACTGATTCTACATGGTGTGGTTTAAAGCTTTATAAATAACCCTGTTACCATGTTCCACAGCTGTCCGTTTCCATACTACTGCCCAGCCAATAGCTCTGCCATGATGTCTTGCGAAGGGGGTTCTATGCCTGCCAACATTAGTGGGCTCAGAGGATCCGAAAACAGCTGCTGTATTGTGTGTGAGGGGGGCACCTATCGTCCATATCTATCCTCCATTCTGCAATGCCTTCCATGTCCACCAGGATACTACTGCCCCCCAGGTACTTTATATACATTAGTATAGGATTTTTTCATCATTTCAAATTATCTCGACTATACACTATTTGCCATTTCATTTTCTAACTTTCTTAACAACTTTAATGCAACAGGTACAGACAACTACAAGAAAAACACTTGCCCTCTGGGCTATGTCTGCCCTGGGGGATGCACCCAGCCAATACCCTGCCCACCTGGCTCTTTCGGCAACCTTACTCGTGCTGAGAAAATGAGTGACTGTCACCCATGTCCAGTTAACACCTTCAATCGCATACCTGCCCAGAAGGCCTGCTTCCCCTGTGGCAGCTCCTCCACCTCACAAGCTGGTTAGATCAGGAAATAATAGACTGTTTTAAGAATTTATAATATTACACTGAGTTACAAGAAGTTGTATATCAGCACCACAAACTGCCACGCCACGTATTGCTTGCTTTTTCAGGTTCTTCTTCTTGTACATGCATTGGTAAAAACCGTGCTTTCCATTACTCTGATGGTTCGTGTTTGTGCAGAACTGGCTTTATCTACTACAACGAGCTGGATTTCAAAATCTCTACTGCTGATAGTGAATTGGACTGCCAACCTGAGGTCAGTTAAAACAGTTAAAACGATTTGTTTAATCTGTCTTTCCCTCCATAATCTGTGTTACTGACTCAAAAATATACACTTATATTCACTGGGTGAATTGTAACATATCTTAATTTTCTTTTCCTTCCTGAGCAACTCTATAGACTTACCTGCAGCCAACCTTCAAGCAACTGATATTTAAATTTCCCAGAATCATATGAACAGCTTTCATCTACTTGTCAAAAACAGGCTCTCAAGATTTGAAGCCATAATTTTACTTTGTGGTTTCCACATTCTTTTTGACATATGGGAATATGGAGACAACTATACCATACTGTAAATGAAGGTTCAATCATGAATGATGCAACATATTGCAAATTCCTTGTGTCTGAAGTCTGAGACTTTTTGTTTCACTTTCAGGTGAACAGACGGTGTGCCACAGGAGAGGTGCGTTTGGCAGCATCCAGAGAGTGTGTGTCACCATCCCTCCACTCCTGTAATGTCACCTGTGGACCACATGGAGGAACTCTGGATGTTGAGATGGGCATGTGAGTTACACTTATCGCCTAGTTCCTTTACAAAATCATTCAAGTCAACACCGATTTACAGCTACATGTAATAAAGAAGTGAATTAGGGTGTCCAGCTGGTATATAGCCTGATATTTTGCCTTTCTGTCTATTGCCTTATCTACACCCCAGCTGCCAGTGTGAGCGATACGTGTCTGCGGAGGAGCTTTGCAGTACATCTTGCCTTTCCAGACTGCCTCAGCTCTCTGCCCAGCTCTCGCCAGATGGACACCTGCTGCTCAGCCTCAAAGAAAGGCATAGCATGGTCTGGGCAAAGGTGATGAAAGGTTAACAGGGCCACTGACAAACTGATGATCAGCTACAGCTTGCAAGGACATCCAGCTATCCAATCCAGTTATTTGGCTTATACTTAGTGATCAGTTACTCTAAATGTGTTCAGGAATGAGAGGAAGGATATTCGAAGGCTGCTACTGCCAGATAAAAATAAGCACACATACAACATTAGAACTGTACTGATGCAGCCAAGAGACTCCTCAGACTGTAGGGTTTAGCTACATCAATTAGTAGGCGGAAAGCTTGGCACGGTCTTTAACAAGGTTTTGGCCAGCTTGAGTCTCAGCAGGACGTGGAAAAACGTTGCAGCTGCAGATTTTGTGATATCATTGCATATGGTGAAGTGACAGTTATAAATAATGAATTCCACTCACCATGAAAGAGAAAATATCTAGTTATTTCAAGTTATGAAATAAGAGGTTAGTTCATTTTCCAACAGTTTCATCATGTATATGGTACTGTGCAAAAGTCTTGCACCACCCCTTATTTCTGTATATTTTGCTTCCAATGAGCCAGACTTTCTTTTAACTTTTTAAAAAGTGGCCTTGAGCAATAGTTCTTCAGGCTTTCTGAAGATCTTTCGAAGTTTTTCTTTGAACATTGCCTGCTTTTTAACTAATTTTCAATCCAGTCCTTGGACCTGAGCATTTTTAAGAGGATTATTTTTTTGTTGTTGTTTGTTTATTTGTTTGTTAAGTCATTTAACACTGGCCTGTGAATCCTTCAAGCATAAAAGAAACCACCTAACTAAAGGGATGAGCCAGTGTTGTGTCTGCACCTAACATACAATTTAGCAAAGAAACCATTTTAAATTGTACCGTTAGGCACTTTGTTAGTAGCAGCTTGTCACAAAAACACATAATTTATTTAAATTTTTTCAGTTGAATCTATTAAAGATGCCAAAGATAGCAGTTTTACAAACAGCAATTATTCAAAAGTTGTATTTTTGCACTCACATGGTGACTCCTAAAGCACCATTAGCTGAAAACATGGTGTATCTTGGTATGGTGTGCAGTATGTCCTTCAAAATGAAGAACCTGGAAAAGAAGAGGACAAAAGAAGTTACAGTCCTCACAAACTATCTACAGCAGACGAACAGAATCTGAAAGTCATGTCCTTAAGAAACAGGAAGAAAAATCCAGCAAAGACCAATTGATCCATCTACTGTTCACCAAAGCCTCATCAGAAATGGTCTCAGTTGCTGTCAAGAAGCCATTCTTAAGAAAGGGAAACAGGGAGCAGAGGCTGAAGTATGCCAAATTACACAAGAATGGGAACTTTCTTCAAATTGTAAAATATGGTGGGAGATCTGTCATGGTTTGGGGCTGCATTTCAGCCAGTGGTGTTGGAGATCTTGTCAAAATTTACAAAATTATTAATGCAGAAAAGTACTGTCGTATTTTGGTCCAACATGAAATACCATCTGGAAAGTGTGTGATTGGCAGCGGCTTCATTTTTCAGCATGGCAACAATCCCAAACACACTACCAATGCAGTTAAAGCATGCCTGGATAGAAAAGCATACAATAAAACATTTTCAGTCTTTTCCAGAACCCGGACCTCAATTACGGAGCAGTGTGGGATCATGTTGACAGAGAAAAGAATTAAAGGCAGCCAACATCCAAAGAAAAGTTTTGAATGTCCCCCAAGAAGCCTGGAGAACTATTCCTTAAGAGTGCTTAAAGAAATGACAAGAAAGCAAGAGTTCAGGCTGTGCTGAAGAATAAACATGGTGATGCCAAATAGTGAATTTCAAACTCATTAGAATTCTACAAACTTTGTTTTTGCCTTGTATACTTTATTTCTGAAATATGTTCCTGCATAGTGCAGTGGTTAACATATTTGTTTGGCAAATGAAATGTGGCTGGCTTTGTGGTTGCATTGGGAAGGTTATCTGGTTTAAAACTCTGCCAAATCTTGTACCAACCCACTGTGGTGACCCCCTTGCAACAAGGGAGCATCCAAAAGTAGCTTCATGCTGTATTTCCGTGTGTTTCCACATGTTTCAATAGATCACTGCACCTATTTAACAAAATATAAAGAAATAAGGTGGCTCAAGACTTTTGCACAGCACAGACTCAGCAACTGGAAAAATTATATTTAATGTAGAAACACAATATGGCACAATTTGTAGCCACCATAACGAGTAGAAAATGTTAGCATGCTGTTGTCTAATCTTCTAGTCTGTGTTGTTTCCTTTTACTTCCAGAGAATAACAAATATTTTAGGCCCAGATATTCATTCACAGAATATTGGGAAAATACATTTGGTCCAGTTTGATTCTGAAGGAGTGTTTGGTTGGATTCCTACCCAAAAAGACATCATCAATCAGTTTCTGTCAGGTGACTAGAGCTATCATGTTGATTAATGTACTTTCTTTTTCTAACCAAAAACCCATTTGTTTCCTGTATCTAGTATCAATTGACCAGAAAGTTCTTGATTTTAATTGGTTGATGAAACCCCAAACGTGCAAACTGTGACACACTGTTATCTCTTTTCAGAGCCAATAGAAATCCTAAACACAAGACCCAGAAATAGGAGAGACATAGAAGATGATGATGATGGCCATGATCTGGCTGTCTTACCTCGAATCCCCAACCCCATTGCCTGTCTTTCCTCTGGTGACATGCTCATTTTTCATCTTACCATCAACCATACTGGTACCAATTATTTTCTTTACTTTTACTGTGGTTTTATCACAGGGTGTATTTTTTTTTTAACATTGTCATCTTGCTTCTAACTTTTAAATCCCTAAGACCGCCGTCTCAGCCACTTTCCAGTTTATCTAAAAGACCACCTGTTTAATAGCAACCCCAGCTGGGACTTTGGTGCCTTTAGACATCTGCAAATACTCATGAAGCAGACAAACTTTAACTACTCAAGGTAGCATAGTGTCCACACAGTATCCAACATTTTATATTCTATTTTGTAATCGTAACACTTTGATCTGTCATCTTTCTATTGTCAGGTTTGCCCATGTTTTTTCAGACACAGGGAAGTATGTGTTTGTGGACAGTGTTGTCCCTGAGTGGAGTATGGTAGTGGTAGTCAGTGAGGAGGGGACAAAGTGTAACCCCAGAGCTGCAGTGTTTCAACCCATGACCCCAGAACAATTGGTCAAGCATGGGATTGTCAAGAAACACAGACTAAACCTTCTGCCCGACTGGGGAGTGATTGCTGGTGGGTATTTGTATTGCTGACTAATTGTTTGCAGGGGTATTATTGTAATCAATTAGTTTTATGTATATCCCAATGACACAATACTGACTGTGTGCAGGGATCCTTAGTCTGCTCTTGGTTGTGGTCATTATTCTGACCACTACAGTCTTAGTTCTGCGACCTAGCAAAGCAAAGCTAGTCTCCCAGTGGAGGATGAAGCCAAAGTGGCGCAGTCTTGGGGAGCCTTTCTGTCCGGTGGAGTGTGTGTGCAGCAGAGAAAGGTATGCTGGTGTGACAGGAGTGCTGATTTTATGTTTATAAACTTACATTAAAAAATAAAATTTGAGTCTTTGTGTTTCAGCTTAGTTCTTCCAAGCCAAGGTGACTTCCTTGGTAATAGAGGTGCAGGAGAAGGAGCAGAAGCTGAGGAGCCTGCTATTTCAAAGGGAGGTAAACCCTCTGTTTAATAGACTGTGCCATTGCTTTTGTTGTTGTTGTTGTTCTTTCATCAAACTCTCTAAGGGTTTTGAAACAATTTCAGTAATTGTATCTGAGTCGTGGTAGATAGTAATTCTTTTGTTGGCCTGTTGGATTTTAAAGAGGTACTAGTTTGTATACAATGAAATATAGTATCATAATATATGAATCTTTTATCACTAAGGCAAGTCTAAACTGCAGTTGAATTCTACTTTTATGACTTACTGCAACCATATTTTGTCAGATTCTTCAAGTAAGATTTCTGCACCTCTTTCATGACTTGGCGAATAACACTTAACGTTTTCCAGAAAAGTTTCACTAAAACCAAACTTTGGCAGCTCTTTTTTTTTTAAATCTGACTACTTTTCAGTACATTTGCCTTGTTTCTTTCTAATCTCTGATAGTATAGTTGATGGTAATACTTCTCAGTTAATGCTTATTGCATTATTCATGCAGCTTTATTGGGCACTTAAATGTCCATTGGCCGAGCCATTATGAAACCATCACGGATGACCAGCTAGCACTTAACAGCCTATTCCACATTTGATTGACGATAAAGAAAATAATGGCTTATATCATACTGTAATTACTTGTGCTCTTACCACTAAAGAAAGCTAGACTGGTTCTACTGAATTATTATGGTGCAGTCATGCGTCACAAGATTATCTCCTCAGATCTTAAAAATGTCATCATGAGACCCCTCTGTAATTTTTTCAGCCCCTTTCTATCTTACCTATTGTTGACATTTTACCGGCCCCATTTAGGAGGTGTGTCGGGGTGCTGTGATTTGGAGGAGTTCAATGTGAAGACTCTTTATGACAAGTTAGAGGATCAGAACCTCCATGTAGCCTCACAACTGGCCCGACACCGCAAAGATATACAGGAATTTTATAGAAACATCTGTCAACAAACGGAATCACTCAAGGTGAGTTTTAATGTTGTGATTAATAATACATGAATAATACATTTACAAAGTACATTTATAAAATAAATCATCATGCATCCATCCATCCATTCGCTTCCGCTCATCCTGTTCAGGGTCGCGGGGGGGCTGGAGCCTATCCCAGCTGACATAGGGCGAGAGGCAGGGTACACCCTGAACAGGTCGCCAGCCTGTTGCAGGGCCAACACAGAGAGACAAACAACCTTTCACACTCACATTCATGCTCTCATTCACACCTATGGGCAATTTAGAGTAGCCAATAACCTAACCCCATTAAGTGCATGTCTTTGGAATGTGGGAGGAAACCGGAGTACCCGGAGGAAACCCACGCAAGAACGGGGAGAACATGCGAACTCCACACAGAGAGAGGGAGAGGCCTGGGCCAAGGTGGAATTGAACCCAGACCTTTCAGATGTTCTTCTAACTGTGAGGTAGCAGTGCTAACAACTGCGCCACCATGCTGGCATGATCAAGTTTAACCTAAAAAACTCCAGCATGTTTTGTCACATAAGCCTTCACCAGGGGGTGAAACAGAGTTCATGAAAACACCGGATCTTTTCTAGTGGTGCTCCACCAATAGGGACCTTCCATTTAGGGTGTTCCACCAATGGTAAGCTTCCAGCTAGGTTGAGAGTGGAATATTCACCAGCAAAGAGCGAATCTTCAAAACCTGGACAGATGCAGTTGCCCAAAAGAATATCAACATCAAGCCCAAAACACTCACCAAACTCAAACAAGATAACACACATCAGCATCAACCACAGACATCATGACTGCATCTCTAAAGGCAACTCTTAAGTCCTTATTTAAGCCAGGGTATTTAGTGTCCCATAATTTATAATTCCTAAAAACTTCCTTTTGGTTAAGACTCCTTCGTCTGTCACCGCTTTGTACAGAAAGAGGAATGTGGTCAATTCCAAGGCTTGCAATGTAGATGGATTACTATTATTGAAGTCCAGATAGTGTCTAGCCATGAGATAATTCATGTTACATGTACATACGACATATTTGTGTTGTGCAAATGTCTTTTAGTTCTACCAATTTTAAAAAAAATAAAAACTTTGCAGTTGGGACACTCTAGCCTATAGATAAGGTGTTACAATTAATAAAGTGATTAATAGCAAACTTTTAAGAAGTGAAATCAACAAATGTCTTGAGTACATCTGAGCAATGATTGCACTTATGGGATCCTCTGGATTTTGGGCCTGACCACGTTTGCTGGGAGTCTGGTTGAATATGGCTGCATACCAGTTTATCCTGTAGAGTGGGAGGCCTCCTAAAACTGATTAATGGTGGTTCAGGGAGGATCTGTTTCATTACATCATCACTCTCAATAATACCCCAATTCCTTTTAATTATTTGTTTAATTTTCTCTGCCTCTGTACTGTATGTTGTGACAAAGACTAATATTTCTTTTGTTGGTTTGGGAACATCAAACCAACACCTCAAATAGAAGCTGTTTGAATCTAGGAAGCGCCCATTCACATAAACAGTTCAAGTACATTTATAAAGTATTTTTAGTAGTTTTAATTAATGATCAGTAAATAATATTAATAACAGCAATTAATAAGACCAACTTATGGAATGCAAGTTTGTGGAAGATCCTCATTTTGTCTGACACTTTGCTTCCCTGCAATAGATAGGAAATAATTTATTAAGCTTTAATAAATCTATTGACCAGATGTTACAAAATATTTTTAAAAAGTCACAATTTATAAAGTATTACCAATGAGTCTTTCAGCAAAGAACTGGAAAATGCATACATAATACTGCAAATTTGTTGTCCTCAAGTGCTATGAGACAACCAAATAAAAGTTTTTTTTATCTTTTTTTCAGAATGCCTTGGAGAATATGGATCATAAAAAAATGAGTCTCCTTAAAGAGATATTAGTTCATAAAACAATGAAGGATGAACCATCTAACAGCGGGGTGGGGGAGAGAGAAACACAAGGTAAAAATACATGATGATGATGAGGAAGAGTAATGTCTTCTGCTGAAGATAATGACTGTCTCTAATAGTACAACAGATCATTAAGGGAATGGTTATTCGATCTGGAAAATATGTACAGTACACACTCACTCATGAATGGTAAAGATGTATAGATGTATAGATGACAGTATCTGGTTTGTGTTATGTGTACTAGGTGGGCCATCAGGCAGAGGTAAGCTGGCTGTTTCTTGTTGTCCTTTGAGACAGACAGAAATTTATGTTGCTGTATGAATTTCTTTGCATGTAACTCAACATCCCGATCACTCAAGTTGAGGCCTGCATATCATTGCTGGGAGCTGTTGTCAGGTCAGTGGAAGCTCTCTTATGCAGGCTGACAGGAGACGCTTGGCAGAACCAGGATTTATCTGGTCCCCTGTACTGTCATACTGGCCATCATGATACCAGGGAGTGTGAGGCGCAAGCTGGATACATGCAACCCAGTGACACTAACATGTGTTATACGCAGGTAGTGCAGTGGCATCAGTTCTGTACCATGTATTCATATAAGTAGAGACTAAAGTCCTCATTCAAATGTCCACAGTTTTCATCAGTGAATGTGACCAAAACATTAGCTCTTCAACATGAACCAGGTAAGGAACAAATAGTTATTTGCTGCAATTGGTCACATTTACAAGAACATTATGATATTATACTAAACTTATTCCTCTCTTTTTTAGACCATGTACAGAGCTCAGCTCCTTCTTTAAGTGATCATGACCTGTCCAAACTTGTCACTATATCACCTCTATTCAAGACCCTGCAGGAGATTCAGAATTCTTTACAAAACCTCACCATAAATGAGTCAAAACAACATTTTAACAATGGTAATGAAACATGATATAAAGATCTCAAAAACAGACATGAAATTTAATGAATGTAAGATATATTAACTCTTAAAATACTTTTTTTTTCTTTTTTAGAAGCTGCAGACAATTCTGCAAAGGGGAATTATGATGGGCACCTCATCCCGACTGCACTGGACAACCTCTCACCGCAACACTCTGCCATTTTCCTGTTTGGTTGTCAGGTGATGCAGTTGCTTGCAAACTGCCCCACGTTCCCCAGTGTACTTCTGCTACTGGCCAAATCGATTCCGATTGCTTCATCTTCCTCTAATGAGAGTCTATTGTCACACTGCTCTGAGGACTTTTATTATGATGAGACTAATCAAATCCTTTATCTGTCAGAGGCAAAGCTTCAGCACGTGGGACATTTCATCTCTGTCATCCTGCAGTCCATGGCCCACATAGCATCCGGTAATCAGAAAGGCACCAATAGAACACAGTTCTGAAGGACAGTCTTCTGTCCTAGCTTGGCAACTGTCATATGTAGTACAGAGTAATATCCCTGGCAATTATCTTTGAAAGCACAAAGTATGTAATCTTCTTTAAAAACAATATACAAATATCTATATTTTAATCCAGGATCCAAACCCCAGAGCTTTATGCAATCTCTCCATGAGGCCATTTCAGCTCTAAGCCTTCAGCTGTTCAATGTTTCTTTCAAATGGAGCACATCAGAGGTGTGTAAGTGCTCTTTAAACCTCACTCATCATTCTCATAGTGTAAAAATGGGGGCAGATAACTTTTTATACCTTCTTTTAACAGTCCATTTTCGATGCTTTGAAGAGGCGGAATAACACATTAGTTGAGGAATTTCTCAACATTAGAGTTCCCACTGAAGCTCGCTTCACTGAACATCTATTAGCGAGCAGGTTAGTGAGACAGATAAAGACTACAGCCGAGTGTATGATATATGCCATTTTAGCAAAATATTTCTATTACAATAAATAATACTTCTCCCCTTTTGCCAATTTAGACTCCAGAAATATAAGTATTTTCCGCTTGAACAACTCATCTCTGAACTCAAACAGACTTCAAATCAGGACATAGACAAAGGTATGGCAACTGTTGATTTTCTAAGAAGATGCTGTTAAGTTAATTAATGTGCACAATGAATGAATTTCTCTTGCCTGAACAACTCCCAGGATCATTGCAATGCTGTAAAGCAATAAATATTATGAGGAGAAGAAAAGCGAAGCAAAAACGTTGAATTTCACACTCTGCATCTGTCTCTGCAAAATTAATGAATAAAAAAAAATATCATCAGTATAGTAGCATACATAACCCACTGTAAACAACATTAACCCATGGTCATCTGAAATTCTGTGGAAATATATAATTTGTGTCTTGTGTTTTAGTTGTGTTTTTCTTTCTTTTTTTTTTTTTTCAGGTTTACCACCAAAAGGGACACCAGTGCAGGTATAAATATAAAAAATAAAACAGAATCTTAAGTCATGGGAACTGTCATTGTCCTCCAAACACCACATTCTACTTAACCATTATCTCTGTTCCAGATGTCATGTATAGAGGAAGAAATTGATCGCATGAATGAGTCATTCTTGCTGCTGAGCATGCAGCTTCAGAAGCGAGCTCAAGTGAGCACATGGCTAAAGGAAAAAGAGAGCAGTGCTGGAAACCATTCTGCAGTAATTAGCTGAAATATTACACACTGCACATATAATTACATAATCTAAGAATGAATCCATGTGTTAATTTAATTTTGTTGTGAAGGGCTTTCCTCTGCATTTCAGTTCGGCATGGTGAAATATGTAGTTTGACTTTTTCACTATCTGTTATTATTGTATTTCATCCATATAAATGGCATATTGCAGTGATTGAATAGTGATAACTCATTTCAATATGATATTTATGCTCATTCAGCCTTGACTTAAAAGAGAAATGTGTAAATCAGTATGCATGAACATGATGTGTGCCTGCATTTGCATTATTGCTTGAGATTATGTGTATTAACTCATCTATGTGATCTATTCTTTTGCAGAGGGAAACTCCAACAGACATTCCAAGCCTGAGTCGTAATGGAACAATCCTGCTGGAACTGAAGAGACGCCATGTATTACAGCGCCTCAATGAGCTCCAAATCACATTAGGCCAGATCAGACGGTGCCAGCAGCATGACAGCAAGTCGAAAGATGGGACAAGAGGCTGTACACAAACCGACAGCGGCACCGCTCAGCAGGGAGAAAGTGAGAATTATGGTGGTACTGATGGCTCAAATCCCACCGATGGCCAGCAGCAGGACAATCTTTCAGCCAGTCACAGTCACAGCCACAGCCAAAAAGCCATAGAGAGCAGAGGTCTTGATAACTATAAACTGGAAAGTCATATTTCTGACCAGAGGAGTAACATTGTCCAAACCAGCAACCCTGACCCATTGCTGGACTGCCAGATGCCAGGCATTCAAGATCTTAATGTTCCAGCAAAGCAAGAGCTAAAAAGTGAGACTACAATAGAAAATACAACAAGCCAAACAGATACTGATGACATGTGGGTGCACACTAATCTCACTGTGGATAAATGATCAAGGTTTTCTCGAGTGGTTCTCTAAACATTAATTTTCTGTTTTTTGCCTTTTTGTGCTCCTTCGTGTTAGACCTCAAGTGGTTATTTCTGTACAATATATTTGTTTTCTTTGAGTATTGATGCAAGTGACCTCTAACGTCATTTGCATCAGTTTTAAAAAGAATTCATCTTAGTTCCTTTTAATTATCTTTAGACACAGACAAAAATAATTTGCAGCAGCATGCAGTGGCATGACACAATCTGTCAACTTGTCCAAAGAATTTCCTAGTCAGGAGTTAATACTGGCCTCTAAGACAGGTTCTGCTCATTACCATATTCTAATTAAGACAATAAATTTCAACTGATTAAACACAAGGTGACATTGGTGATTCTGCTCTGCTTCCTGATCATAACAACTTCTCTCTTGTGTAGAGGTGACAACCCACGTGTTTTTCATGAATATGCAGTATTAAACTACAATAACTCTTGTCTTTCTTGCACATTTATTGGTTCTAACCTTTATTCCCTGAGATATTTCATTTCAGTGAGAGTTCTCTCTAACCAGCAGATTAACTGAGTGAAACTAAAAGTAGCTACACAACTTGAAAGCCACTTTGATTTGCTCCAAAAGAGAAGTCTGTGTTGCACAACTGCTGTCTTCTTCTGGTTCAGTGATTTATCTGATGCATAGCGTTCTGGGTCTTATAATAGAAAGTCAGTATTCCTACATGGGGCTGTGAGCCAAATCAGAAGGTCAGATGGAACAAGTCTTCACTTACTATCAGTGTTAGCTTAGAGCTCTGTGCCAAGTCCCCCTGGTTGAATTTGGCATTGCCCTGTAGCTATGTGTGTGTGTGTGTGTGTGTGTGTGTGTGTGTGCCTGCGTGCTTGTGCATCTGTGGGGTATAATTCAGCAACTCCTTGACATTATATGCCTTATCAATTAGACTGGCTGCAGTGCCACTGGTTTTGCTTTTGTGTCCACAGTACCTCACAGCGGGACATGGCAACATGTAACAACATACTGGGCAGCTCTGAGAGTGTAAATCTTTGTGGTTATTTAGTACATTAGGTTTGCTCTAGTTATTTAGATGAAAACATGGGTTATTTTTAGGAAGACTGGCTTTGTGTGATGACTGTATCTGTAGCTGTGTGTGCACATAAATAGAGTAATGTGTCTGATCTCAACTTTGTTATTTGGGTCCATCTTTCCACAATAAAATGATAAAAACCTACACAAATACACACAGATTTGCAATTTTTTTTCTTTAAATTTTGTATATTTTATGTGTCCGACATGGTGACAGCATGCGAAATATACAGATGTAGTCACACACTGAGACTGAATATGAATGATAGATGAGTGATGAGTGAATTTGTGTTCATACTTTTCAAACTGCAGCATTAAGAGGCTTTTCTAGCAGGGAGCACATTAGATATACATCAGAATTTCCAACATGTTTGATCCGTGGCTGTCTGCTGTAATCATGTTATAATCTTGAAATCCTTCCAAATCCCTAGAAATCTCCTCTTTGCAGTACATCCTCGAAGATGCCTGCACACACACACACACACAGGCATAATTATAGTACAAACATGAGCACACACATGCTCTCTAACCTGCTCATTTATACATTCATTCACTCATGTAGGCTGTTTGTTAATGATGCCAGCACACGTACATAACTGTCTTTTTGAGTTCTTGATTTGGAGTTGGTCCTGTCTCTCTGATGTGTTCATCAAAAGTGTGCGCCCATTTGGTAAAATCTTTGATCTGAACACAGAAACACGTAAAAGCTCATTATCTTTCATTATGAAAACATATTCCCTCTCTGTGCCTGACATTTTTTAGCAAATCTTTTCTGATCACAAAGCCCGCTGTTGTAATTGAGATTTCGCCTCCCTGTCAGACTGTCACACTTCATGTGGCTGCACACTCTTACCTGGGCTGCTGCTGGACATTTTTCTTCTGCTCATGCTCAGCCTCTAGACAGACCTCCTCCGCACTCGACTCTTGACCACTTACTCATTCTGTGCAACTCCACCTGCTTCAGTATTTTCGATTGTGTTGCTCTTCTTATAAGCTGATCACCTCACACCTAAAGCTGAGCCTTTAAATGATGAAACCTTTCAGAGAGTTTGCAGAAGACCAAAGCAAAAAGAGATAAAAACACAATCAGGTGTGTTTTGAATTGTTAATTATCAGGAGACTGTCAGAGCAGCAAAAACAAAGTGACTTTTACAGACCTGGTGTTTTAATTAGTACTATTAACACTGTCATTATTTCCTCCTACCTCTGCTCCCTTGTAGGGACCTGGCAATGTGGGAGAAATTCCTTACATCTTTTTTGTTGATAAAATTTCACATCACGCCCCCACCAAAATACACTTACGTGACTTATTCACCTCCCACCTTTAAAATAGTTTAAACACATTGGATTCCAGTTAAAATAAATACATTTTAAAAAAGAGCTCAGTTTTAGGCTTCCTGTTGTCATACTGAGTCTGAAGCTGCCTAAGCAAGCCTCCTGTAGTCGCCATGGCACTGCATTACTGTTGCTATGGTTTCCCTGTCTGCAGGATATGGTTCAACCGGGCCTGCCATATTAAGTCTGGTCCTGCATGAGCCAGCCTACTGCTAAAGCTGACAGCAACACAAGAGTACACTCAGCTGCCTCTCTGCTTTTTACATTAAAATCTTTATGAGTGAGAATAGCAGCAACACAGCTGTTCATTCACTCTGACTATTTCTCAGTATTTTAGAGCTCTTGCAAAGCATAGACTAAAGTTCTAGTTATTTAATGGTACATATGTTTACAAAAATGTAAAAAGAAAAAAAAACTAAATAATAATGACCTTAACATTCTCAAACCTTTGATTTTTATTCTCCTTGGAAATAATCCTCTTATTGTTCCAGACACAGTGGCTGTAAAATCAAATACTGTGATGTCACAGTGAGATTATTGTGGCTTAATGCTGCATCACAGGTTTATCTCAATGTTTTTTTCTTTTAACATCATAGCGACCCTTTTTTCTTGGTCAGTGTTTCAGAAGGAAAGATAAGGTTTCTCTCATTGTGTACATAAAAAACCTATCTTGTGATTTCAGTGATTTTCATACTGTTGTTTACCATTTGTTATTATGTATGTGTTTGTGCACGCATACGCACGCTTGCATATATGGAGGTATGTGAGTGTGTGTATGTGTCTTCACTGATTGATTTTTAATTGTATCTTAATCTGTTTTTTTTTTTTTTTTTACCTGAACAGGAACTGCAGATTGAAACTAGCCAGCAGCTAAATTTGGTACAAAACATCTTTTCCCTTTTTGTGATTAATGTATTTTGTACATGTTGTTTGAAATAAACAATAAAGAGACAAGCAATATATATATATATATATATATATATATATATATATATATATATATATATATATATATATATATATATATATATATTAATCATATTAATAATTGCTTGATTGAGTAAAACTTTTTTATTGGATGTCAGGCAGGTCAATAGAGCAGAAAAAAGACAGAAAATTATGTATTGTTGTGTGCTTTAGGTTTTGCAGTAGAGTCAAATCCCTTCAGCTTTTTACTGACAGAAAAAAAATTACATTGTCAAACAGGTACTTGAGTTCTCTCCCATGCAGGTGGTGTAGTGGACTGTTTTTTTCACTGTAACTGAAAAGGGTTTTCATTTTTAGCATTTTTAATATCTCAAATGGCTAATTAAAAAAAATAAAGAAAAAAAGGCTTCATGAGATGATAGACCTACATATGGATTTACATTTTTTACAGTAGGTATACTCGTATCACCTTTATATTGGTTAAGAACACGTTAAGTGTACACGAATACATCTCTGCTACAGTACACTTGGCTGAAACAAAATCTTTAGTGACCAAGAAATCAGGATTGCTCTGATGTAAGATATTGTAAAGAAAAATTTTTTTTAAATAAACCTGTGATACAACATCAGGTCACATCAAAATCTCTCCGTGACTTCTCTCCATTGTTCCTATGATTGCCGGAATCGGGTGGGGAAATGGGAATAATGCAATTACTGATGTGTAACAAATGAAATGTCATGAGAAGGAACTCTGCGGGCAGCTGCTAAACAAGCTTATGTAACACATGACAAATAGAGTTTTGTCTCATCTTACGCTTTAAAGCATTCATAAAACTGCTTTTCATTTGGTTTCTACGCGTGTGTGTGCCCCCCAAAGTTTATACACACTGCGCTTTGTTTAGCGCCTGCTCTCAATATTTAAACAATCCCAAACAAGCTTACCGGCTGATTTGGTTAGGCCTACCCAAATGACAATAATGTAGTCATGCACACTGTAGCGTAGGAGGGAGTGACTCACGCATGCGTATCAAACCCTCTGCCCCTGCCAGCGCTAAGTGACTGCTGAAAAACAAAGACATTGAGCCGCGGCTGGGAAATGTCATCAGTCATCTCTAATGGAGGAAACGGACTTCTGACAGCCAGTAGATTTATTCTTTGAGGGCTGAAATAAGAGAACTGGCCTCGATAGATTTTTTTTTGCTGTTTGTGTGTAATCAGGACTTCAGATCTCGCAATAATAAGTGAGTACATCGCCTTTTGAGAATCCACAGGTTCCAGATCCCATTCGCCTTTTTCTAGAAACATTTTCTCTCTGTTTCTGGATGGATCCGGACTGAATGACAGCAGTTATGCGCGAAGAAACTGTCGGATCACTCGGGTAGCTCTCTCACATCACGGACTTATTAATTTCCCCGAATCGAGGAAATGATTAACTTAGTTCTTTCTATATAGATGCTACATTGCGAGCTAAGGGTTACAGGAACACTCAAATTCTTAGATGAACGCATTAAAATAGAACCCAATTCAAGAACCCTTTTGTAAATCACAAACGCGTCTTTCATAAGACTTCTCGGTGTGGATTTTCAATCGTGAAGAGGAAAGTTACCTGCGCTCTTATTTGCCGAAAAGAGGCGCTGTCGGTGGTCCTGAAGTCTTTTCAACAACTGTATCTCACGCCTGACCTCGTGTCAAGACAACTTGAGAAAAAGAACAAGTTAAAGCGATACTTTTCTCCAGCAGCTCCACAAAGAGCTGAATATGTTAACTCAATATAGAGTTCATCTCCAAACTTTGGTACTTTTGATTTCTCTTGGTAAGTATAATTTTGCAAGATGGTAAAATGCATTGGTTGGCTGTGAATGTTCCTATCTTAATCTATTTTAATTTTTCGGTTATACAACAATGAGTAATCAAGGGCTTTGGCAGTAGCTTGCAAACCACCAAGGAAACTGTGAACTCAAAACCCAGTTTCAGAGCAGTCCCATTGACATCTGCAGAGTGCAGCACTGCTGAGTGTTGTCAGCATTTAAGGGAAATAAATAGAAGCATTGAAGAGAGGACACTGGGGTTAAGCTTTTTCCCTTTTTCCTTTCCCTTTTTCCACTGCCTCCTTCCTCCCTGTCTCTGTTTCTTTGCTCTCTTTCCATGTGTTTGTATGAGCCCTCAGTATAAAAAAAAAAAAAAAGATGAGATAGAATCAATGTTGTCACTGTGAGCCCAGGGGGCTTTGGGTTATATAAGCACACTGGGCCCAACACTTCAACAGTCACACAAACACACACAAAAAAATCTGTTTTTGTGAATATAATCCCCTGAATTATTTTCCTCCACATATTTATTCACTTCCTGCCCCTCTCTCACTGCTCGTCTACCACTAATGCATTTGTATTTTAATCAGTTCTTTCTCTTGCATTATTTCCCTCCTCTCACACTGCCCACAGTTTCTGCACTCCCTTTATCCATTTATTCCTCCCACTGCCAGTAAATACTAATGGGCAGAGGCCATCATTAGTGCTTGCTGGTCTTGAATTTGCTATCAGTATTGTGACTTGAGTGTCTCCGGTGCCTACAGAGCTGCATAATTCAGTTTATCTTTTTAATGCTCACTGAGTTTTGCATCTGGTTCAATGTGGGGTTTAGTATGAGAGCTGATGACCTCAACAGAAAGGGTCAAGGATCAGTGGGCCATGATGCTATTACAGTTGCAACTTCAAAGGACATTTCACGCCTAAAAATAAATATACATATTTTTTCCCCTCTTGCCTGTAGTGATGCTTATCTATTGTTTTGGTGAGAGATGCCCAGACACAAAATTCTTAAGAAATGACATAGAATACTTTGATCTTGTTCCAAAAAAAAAAAGTGTAAGTATGGATTTGTTTTAAAACTTGGTAAACTTGGTAAAACTTGATAATTTTCCACACTACATTGAAAAGCCTATTCTTAATGTTTATTGAGGTTGTTTCAAGCTGCCACATCATATTTATAGTTGTGATACTGTAAAAAGGGAGTGCCCCCTCAGTTAGCTCTAAGGTTTTACATAACAGGACATTATAAAAAGGGATCTAGTTCTGACCAGGTCTTAAAATTAGGTAAATACAACCTGTGATGAACAACAACACTTGTTTAACAAAAACTGAGTACATGCCATGATTCAATAGCATGTAGAACCCCTTTTAGCACCAATAATGAAGTAATAATTTTCTGATTGACTATCAGTCTTGCATATATTTATGAAGGAATTTTGGCCCACTTTTCTTTACAAAGCTTCTTCAGTTCATTGAGATTTGCATTTATGTACAGCTCACTTAAGCTCTTGCCACAACATTTCATGCAGTTTGAGGTTTGGACTCTGACTGGGTCTTTGGAACAACTTGATTCTTTTCCTTTTCAGTCATTCTTTAGTAGATTTGCTGCTGTGCATGGGATCATTGTCCTGTTGCACAACATTATTTCAGCCAAGCTCTAGCTGTCGGACAGATGACCTCACACTTGACTAGAATTCTTTGATATACAAAAGAGTTCATGCTGGACTCAATTACTACAAGGTGCCCAGGTCCCGTGGCTGCAAAACAAGCCCAAATCATCACCCTTCCACCATCATGTTTGACCGTTGATATGAGGTGTTTGTGCTGATCTTCACTTTGGGCTTGCCTGTCCAAAGGACATTGTTTCAGAAGTCTTGTGGTTTGTTCAGATGCAGCTTTGCAAACCTAAGCTGTGCTGCCATGTTCTTTTTAGAGAGAAGAGGCTTTCCCTTGGCAACCCTTCCAAAAAAGCCACACTTGTTCAGTCTTTTTTAAAATTATACTGTAATGAGCTTTAACATTTAATATGCTGAGACCTTTAGAGTCTTTCCTCCTTGGCATTGTGTTAACACACACCTGAATGCTCCAGACCATCAAACTGCCAAAACCTTTACTTTTATTAGAGGTGCCCACACTTGCTGATGATAAATTAATCAATCAATTAATAAAGTGCATTTGATCAGCAGATCCTGGCTGCTACTTGCTCTTTTGATTCTCATGGAAACAGTAAAGGTGTATTTAGTTTTTCAACATAGCTTCTGCATTTTGGATTAGTTTTTGTTAAAGAAAAAATGGCACAGTGTGATGTGTTTTACAGTTTATCTGAGGCTGTATTTACCTAAGACCTGCTAAGGACAGATTATTTTTGTTATACCCTGGTATGCAAAACCTTTCAATTTAAAGAGGGTCTAGTTTCTTTTTTGTTTTGTTTTGTTTTTTGTTTGTTGTGTTTTGCTTTTAGTGGAATATGGAGTTTGAAGTTACATTTTGAATGCCAAACTAACCCTGTGTAACCTTTCATGTTTTTCAAGTCCACCTGAGCAGGCCAGTATGTGTCGATGTTCAGTCAGACACAGAAGCAATCGTGGGACAACCCAAGAAGTTGACCTGCATCTCTTGCATGAGGAGGGAGGAGGTCAAAGCAAGCACATTTGTAAAATGGTATTACACTCCAAAGGAATTTGCAGACAAAAACCAGACCAAAAAATATCTCGTAAGTTGTTTATACATTTTTGTATACTGTGTGTGATCTGGCATATCATGACTGTGCTCACATTAATGTATTTAATTAATGTCTGCATGCTTTCCCTCTCTTCTAGATATACATGTATCAAGGTAACAATCAGACTGAAATGTTTGAACCATTTAAGGATCGTCTAAATTGGAATGGGAGCCAGGACCTGCAAGAGGTCTCCATTGAAATCCGTAAAGTCACCTATAATGACAGCGGTTTCTATGAGTGCCAAATTCGGCGTGAGTTTGGCTTTGGCTTCTACACTCCCAGCTTTGTAACTGAGAAGAACTTCACACTGGCCGTGAGAGAGAAAGGTGTGGCTAAATGGAAATTTCTTGCATGCTGTCCTCCCATGTTCTGTGCGCAGGTTTAGCAAAATTTATGTTTTTCCATGTCATTAACATAAAAATAAAAGTTAAATATAAATGGAAGCTAAACAGCTAATAGTGGTGGTCCAGCTGTGTCACTGGAGTAGGCTGTGATAAAACATCTCCCAAATATCCCCTCTTTAATATTGGCAGATATGACTTTGTTAACCAGTATTCTCTAAACTGACTTAATAAAAAGAGTTTGATTTGCAAACGCAGGATGTCATGAGTGATGACTCCACTGTAGAATTGCACATCCTAACACTGAGACAAGAGAAAGACTAACCTGTGTAGTGTGTTGACTTCTGTGTGCTCAGTGTGATATATCTGTGATATAAATGTTGCACAAACCATCATAAGTTGATTTTTAAAATTTATTATATATTTTCAACAGTTTTTTTTTTCCCCTAAGTGATGCATGAGTGTGAAAGCAGTTTGCCACTAACAAGACCACTTTCCTTCCTTCCCCTTTGTTGTGACTGTATATATTTAAAAGGAATAATTGTGTGTTTTGTTTTGTCTGCCTTTATTGTCCATCAAAGCTTTCTTCTGTTGTCAGTGAAGGTGTTAATTCAAACCAGCTACTTTGCTATCTATTATAAGGGGTAATGTATTCTGCTTCCTGAATGCTTGGCTTGCTGAATGTGTCATGCTCCACCTTAATCGAATATACACCATGTATATTTGAAATTACTGAACTCTCCCTATTTCTCTACCTTTACATTATATATATATATATAATGTTAAGGTAGAGAAATAGAGTATATATAGAGTATATATAATTATATATATAGTTTGATTTAGAGTTTGCACCCATAAAAAGAAGAGTGAAGAATATAGTACTGTTAGATTGTTTTTTTTTTTTTACTATTTTCACAGCCCATCCTTCATATTTCACAGAACAGTGGCATCAAATTTCACAAAGCCTGCAGCTAGTGCACTGTACAGTAGAGCATAGTTACATTAATGTTTCAGTAATGGAATCCATAATGGTAGAATGAATTACTGGCATTTCCGTGCTTTCTTATCTAAGAGATTTTATTCCCCTAATAGCCTTCTTTTGCACAGGCTGCTCAGTCAAATCAGAAAAAAGTTGTCATTGTCTGGTCAGCAGGCTTTCTGGAATTTGTTAAACACCCACTGGCACAGTGGTTCACAGTCACTCATTATGAAACCAAAATGAAGGATAATACAAGGATAACTTTGCATTTATTTAACAACTAACACATGCCCATATGCACTTTGAATCAGCATTCACTTGCTTGTAATCCCTCTTCTTGTCCTTAATGGGTTATTAAGGGATAATTTTCTAATGTTCTTCCACTGTAAACAATGGAGAGAAAGCACTGAATGAGTAAACATTCTCAGTGTGATGTCAACAAGATACTAGCCTGAGTTAACTGATTTTAATTACTGAATAATCATATTAAAGTATCTGATAAGCCACAACATTAAAACCACCTGTCAAGTATTTTGTAGACCTGCTCTGAGGGTGTTTTTTGCTCTCTAGCAATAATACATTGATAGCAGATCCTTTTGCAGGGTGGCGCCTCCGTGGGTGGGGTTTGTTCTGGTGCATCCTGTGCATGGTTAATTTGGTTGAGATGTAGGAAGTTTGCAATGCACTGGGCTCCTTTCTAAGCAGTTTTGTCTTGTGACTTTGTACTATTGGAAGAGCCCCCCTTGCCATGGGTGTGTCTCTTTGTTCTTCTACAATGTGTACATTGGCCATGAGTGTCATCCATGTACACCTGATTTGCAGGAGTCAAATTTTCTGTTGTTTAATTGTTGTGGCTAATCTCAGTATATATGCAGTATATAATATTTAGAATGGGACGGGATAGTTTATACTTCATTATTTACTCTAGAAGCATGTCAGAGGAGAATTGTTTACAATGAGCAAAAGCTGTTCTGGTGTTAAAAATGGCACGCAATTATTTTTTTTCTGACAGATTCTAAAGTTGGAGCATCTTTCACGCTCTGTGAACCTCTGTGACATTACATATCCATCTTATTTCATTCTTAAAGGTACCCTGTGGAGATTTAATGTTTTTTATTCATGCATTTTGGTTGAATTTACCATGAAGATGTGTGTACACTCATGTAATAACAACATAAGCACTGCAACAAAATACACTCAAAATGCCTGTTGTATTAGAGCCCCAAAATATAGATGCAGCATGTTAGGAAACATTAGACATAAACATAGCCTTGCAAAATATCCACTGGGCACCTTTAACTCCTTAGGGTCTGTTTTCATTATACTGCAGGTATGGGCATGATATTATCTATACAACATGCAGTAGTTTCTGCATCATATTTAAGTGTATCTACAGACAGGATGCTTGGCAAAAATACCTTTCTTTCTGTGTTGTTTAGCTGCATAATGAAAGGGAAAGGCAGCAAAAGTATTGATATTGTGACTGACAGAGGATTGTGGGTCAGCAGTGTTGTACAAGCTCAGCATACATTCTTAATGCTGCGATAAGGTCTCTTCTGCTCTTTTTTGCTCACAATATTCCAAGCAAGCATGCATGCTGAATAATACATGTGCCTTGCCACTGTTTTTCCTCCGCAGCCAGCAATGACACCACAGCAATCTACTCTGAGATCATGATGTATGTGTTGCTGGTATTCTTGACCTTCTGGCTGCTGGTAGAAATGGTCTACTGCTACAGGAAGATCTCCAAGTCTGATGAGCAAGCGCAGGACACAGCGTGAGTCTCACACAGCTAAATGTACAGATGCACAGAACAGTGTGTGTCTGCAACACAAACCTGTGTATTTTTATTCAGATATTTATGTGTTGCGACTCAAAACTTGGCAATGTGTTCATATTAATTCAAAAGTCAGAAGTCATCAAGAAAGTGTATGCAAAAATAACTGAAAGTGTTTATTTGCTTAAAACTTCTGGTTTAAGCAAGAATTGTAAAGTCATAATTGTAACTTGAATTCTAAAAAACATATATGGGATAGGGAAATGAGATTTAGGAGTGAGTTGGGGGAGAAAGTGACAGAAAGAGAAGGAGTGAGGCAGTGGGGCAAACACAGAGACAGAAAAGTAATTGAGTCCATCAGTTTCTAACTGTCCTGCAAGACTAATCTGTCTTTTCACCTAGACTGCTGACTGCTCTTCTTTTTTTTCTTTTTTTTTAACATCCGTGATGGATTTTCAGCTCTGTCAGTGACTGGCTTTTTGCATTGCCTTGTCAGTAATGTCAAAGACCCAAATGCACCTTTATAGTCAGCTCCCACTGGATTTTAGTGGTGTTGGCATACCTTGTCAACCCACAGTTACGACTTTTGTACAGGGTCTTTATGTCCTGAAGAGAGCAATCACACATGTGCTGATCCAGTTATTTTTATTTTGCAGTTACTGCTGACTACAAATCTGTCTCCTTCCATGAAACATTGAGTGAATGTGCTGCACAATAGGCACAATATTGCTGAACATTCATTAGAACTAATGTCCAGGGTTCAGACAAATTATATTTTAATTAATAGTGAATGGTTTAAGCTGAAATAGTTACTATATTTTGTAATATTTCTGGGAAGAATTCTTCTAAATACATTCAGTTATTTAGTGCCTTTCTAGTTTACGCTTGCACTAGCAAGTAATTGAGATTTATTGGTAGTGACCTAATTGAAATGCAGCAGCTTTCTTGCTATTTTCAATCTCGTCCTGCAGCAGTTTATAAAACAGTCCTGTACTCTTATTTGTGTAGTAGCAAATGTAATGAAGCACTGTTTTTAGCAGCAAATAGCAGCACTTCTAGTGGAAAGCTTCAGATTCCTGGAGTTCTGAGAAAGCAATTAGGGGTAATTGACTTACATATTTACAAGTTAGGTAAGTAGATATTAAAATCCATCTTTGTGTACAGCATTTACATAAAATTCAATGACAGATCGACAGATGATTAAATTAAACATCAAATAATCTATCAGTACATTCCTCATCTGTTGACTTTACTAAGATTTACAGTGTTGGTAACTTAAATTTTCTTGTTCACCTAATTTAACTGTAAAATTTTTGCTTCAATGGGATGTATTTTTAACTTCAAAAAATACAGGAAATTTTGTAAACAAAATAATTCTACCTCAAGTAGCATAAAGCTTTGCTTTTACAACTTTCAGCTGCTCATTTAATTTCCCATGGTGCCGCCACAGCAGATGGATCCACCAATTTGATTAAAACTGGATACCCTTCCTTATGCAACCCCCTATTTTTCTGGGGTAGCAGTGGTAGTACACCAGCTTGTGACCTTCCCACATGAGGTTGAATTTCTGTTTCCCCCCAGTTGTGTTAGGCAAATGTGATAACCCCTACACCTGGGGTGGGAAATTTTCAAGCTGAACTCAATTCTGCTCAATATTCAATTTTATCTCTTCATAAACTGCTATTACTAAGAGTAGATGTTACAATTAGGCCCTAGACTGTGGCCCCTTTGGAAAGTGAATTGCACACCCCTCCATTATACTAGGGAAATACATTAAAATTTGCCTTTACACATCAAGAATATTTAAGTTGCTATACTTGTATTTAAGGAATTAAATAAAAAGGAAGAGGACACAGCTGAAAATGAGCAAAAAGGTTATGTGTTTCTATAGTGCAGAGGTCAGCACAAACCAAATGTATGTCTCCATCAACTGCGGCGACCCCGTGGGAAATAAGGGAGAAACCGAAAGTTGTAAAGATACAATTTTATGTCATTGAAGCTGGATTTTTATTTATTTATTTTAGTTTGCACTACAAGAATTTCTGTGGTTTTTGAAGATAGAAGATAGATGCCAGTGAAGCTAAAATTGTCTTGTTAACCTTACAGGAATATTGAAATTAGGTGAACAAGAAAATTCATTAAGGGTAAATCTTAGTAAACAGTAACAACAGTCCAATGCTCAAAAAAGCTGTTGGATCAGGTTCCCTTAATATTTTGATTTTTTTTTTTAACTTTTTTTTTCTTTTTACAGTCTGTGTGTAATTAATAGGTTTTGGCAATAAGCCATTACAGACCTCTATGACAACATAGAAGGTCCAGCCACCCACACAAGAGGTCATTTTATGGTCTGCTTCCTACTCAGGCTTAATGAATGGAATACGTGCCACAAGTAGGACATTTTGAGATTACATTTTGTGATGCATTTAGTGGTTTGGAGCATATTAATCATGTCCCTGAAGGAGAAGATAGGATACAAGGATGTGATCTGTCAAAGAGTTAAATTAGGCTATTTCTGAAATGTGCTTACAGTCACAAAACTCTTTTCACTTGTGTGAAGTGTTCTTTAGCTACACACTCTCAGCGCAGCACTTTTGAAATGGTAGCATATTCAGTGCAGGTACTGGGATTTTTAACAAGCTGAAAGTTTGCTATTAAATACTGAATTAGGATGTCAAATCTTCCTGATGTGCATACCATACAGTCTCTGTACACTGCTCGCATTACAGTGGCGGTTTTCACCTGGTAAACCTCATTCCCTTATTTCTATGAATTAGAGGCACATTTTCACTCTTTAGTAAAACAGAAATTCAGAATTGTTGCCCTGTTGTGAACACTGTGCAAACTTTAACTAGCTGTGGTATGTGGTGCTAGCACCAGGTCTTAGACACTCTGTTTTTCTACCAATCTGCCCACAGGACAAACTACCTAGCCATTCCCTCTGAGCAGAAAGACAATCCAGCCGCACCTGTTACAGAATAAAAGCGGTTGTCAATGATACGGTATTTTACATGTGATTCTCTCAAGCTGATTCTAATCACTGAAATCATCCCCTCGCTTTCAGTTCATATGTTTGTACCTTTATCACTCGTAATTGTGCAGCTCTCTAGAGGAGTCCTGCTGCTTCAACACCCCTTGCGCCCTTCCTTCTTATCCCTCTTCAAAAGGGCTTTCATTCCTGCCATTTTTTAAATTCCTCACTTAATCACAAATCCTCCATTTTTATTCACTCTCCATTCAGTGTTCAGTCTGTCCCACTTTCAATGATTTTCTGTTAGAAATGTTAGCACATATTTGATCTTAACAGTGTTGAATGAAGTATGTGAAAGGGTGGGAAATGTAAGCATGTTAAATTCAGATATAATTTCAGACACGTGGTGAATGTTATGCATTTACATTTGCATGTTTAGGGTGTAGGTCTCTTGGATTATTATTAAAAAAAAGTACATACCTATGTATGTGAATTACTTTTGTTTTAAGGTATGCAGGCCTACAGTACTGTGCAAAAGTCTATGAGCCACCCCTCATTTCTTTATATTTTGCTTGGAAAATGGGGGATAAATACAGGAAAATCCTCCTGTAGGCCCACCACCCGCAGGAGGCGTCGTAGGGGTCGGGTGCAATGTGTGTCGGGCGGTGGCCGAGGGCGGAGGCCCTGGCTGGACCAATCCCCAGCTATCGAGACTGGCTATTGGGACATGGAATGTCCAAAAAGGTTGAGAGATACCAGCTAGATATAGTTGGGCTCACCTCAACGCATGGCCTGGGGTCTGGAACCAGTCTCCTGGAGAAGGGCTGGACTCTGTTCCAGTCTGGAGTTGCCCTCAGTGAGAGGTGGCAAACTGGGGTGGGTATTCTTGTATCCCCCTGGCTTGCTGCCTGTACGTCAGAGTTTTCACCGGTGGACGAGAGGGTAGTTTCCCTGCGCCTTCAGGCTGGGGAACGGGTCCTGACTGTTGTTTGCGCTTATGCGCCGAATGACAGTTCAGAGTACCCACCCTTTTTGGAGTCGCTGGGCGGGGTGCGGGAGAGTGCTCCATCTGGTGACTCCATAGTCTTGCTGGGAGACTTCAACGCTTATGTGGGCAATGACAGTGAGACCTGGAGGGGCGTGACTGGGAGGAACGGCCTGCCCGATGTGAACCCGAATGGTGTTTTGTTGTTGGACTTCTGTGCAAACCACAGTTTGTCCATAACGAACACCATGTTCAAACATAAGGATGTCCATGAGTGCACATGGCACCAGGACACCCTAGGTCGCAGGTCGATGATCGATTTTGTAATCGTGTCATCAGATCTGCGGCCGTATGTTCTGGACACTCGGGTGAAGAGAGGAGCTGAGCTGTCAACTGATCACCACCTGGTGGTGAGTTGGATCAGGTGGCAGGGGAAGATGCTGGACAGACCTGACGCACCTAAACGTATTGTGAGGGTGCGCTGGGAACGCCTGGTGAAGCCCCAGTCCAGGAGATCTTCAACTCCCACCTCCGGCAGAACTTCGACAGCATTCTGAGGGAGGCTGAGGACATTGAGTCCGAATGGACCATGTTCCACACCTCTATTGTTGAGGCTGCTGCTCAGAGCTGTGGCTGCAAGGTGGTTGGTGCCTGTCGTGGTGGTAACCCCCGAACCAGATGGTGGTCACCGGAGGTGAAGAGAGCCATCAAGCTGAGGAAAGTCCTATCGGGCTTGGTTAGCCTGTGGGACTCCGGAGGCAGCTGACAGGTATCGGCAGGCCAGCTCGGACAGTGGCCGAAACAAAAACTCGGGTGTGGGAGGAGTTCGGTGAGGCTATGGAAAAAGACTTTCGGACGGCATCGAAGCGATTCTGGCAAACCGTCAGGCGACTCAGGAGAGGAAAGCAGTGCTCCACTCACACGGTTTATAGTGCGGGTGGGGTGCTGCTGACTTCAACTGAGGCTATAGTCGGACGGTGGAAGGAATACTTTGAGGACCTTCTGAATCCCACTGACACGCCTTCTGTAGTGGAAGCAGAGTCTGGGGATGAGGGAGATGACTTGAACATCAGTGGGGGTGAGGTCACTGAGGTAGTTAAACAACTCCTTGGTGGCAGAGCCCCTGGGGTGGACAAGATTCGCCCGGAGTTCCTGAAGGCTCTGGATGTTGTAGGGCTGTCTTGGTTGACACGCCTCTGCAACATCGCGTGGAGATCTGGGGCAGTGCCATTGGATTGGCAGACTGGGGTGGTGGTCCCCATCTTTAAGAAGGGAAACCAGAGGGTGTGCTCCAACTTTCGGGGGATCACACTCCTCAGCCTCCCCGGAAAGGTCTATGCCAGGGTGCTAGAAAAAGGGTCCGTCGGTTAGTCGAACCTCGGATTCAGGAGGAACAATGCGGTTTTCGTCCTGGTTGCGGAACGCTGGACCAGCTCTTTATCCTCTCAAGGATATTCAAGTGTGCGTGGGAGTTTGCCCAACCAGTCTACATGTGCTTTGTGGACTTGGAGAAGGCATTCGACGGTGTCCCTCGGGGTATCCTTTGGGAGGTCCTGCGGGAGTATGGGGTGTCTGGCCAGTTGTTGTGGGCCATTCAATCTCTGTACAACCGTAGTGAGAGCTTGGTCCGTATAACCGGTAATAAGTCGGATTCGTTTCCTGTGGGTGTTGGACTTTGCCAGGGCTGCCCTTTGTCACCGATTCTGTTCATAATTTTTATGGACAGAATTTCTAGGGGTAGCCAGCTGGCGGAAGGCTTCTTCATTGGTGGCCTCAGAGTCTCATCTCTGCTCTTTGCAGATGATGCGGTCCTGTTGGCTTCATCAGGGGGTGGCCTCCAGCTCGCAGTGGAACGGTTCGCAGCCGAGTGTGAAGTGACCGGCATGAGAATCAGCACTTCTAAGTCTGAGGCCATGGTCCTCAGCCGGAAAAGGGTGGAGTGCCCTCTCCAGCTCAGGAACGAGTTCTTGCCCCAAGTGGAGGAGTTCAAGTATCTCGGGGTCTTGTTCATGAGTGATGGGAGAAGGGAGCGGGAGATCGACAGACGAATCGGGGCTGCTTCTGCAGTGATGCGGACGCTGCACCGGTCTGTCGTGGTGAAGAGGGAACTTAGCGTAAAAGCGAAGCTCTTGATTTACCGGTCGATCTACGTTCCTACCCTCACCTATGGTCACAAGCTTTGGGTAGTGACCAAAAGAATAAGATCACGAATACAAGCGGCAGAAATGAGTTTCCTTCGAAGGGAGGCTGGCCTCTCCCTTAGAGATAAGGTGAGGAGTGCGGCCATCCGGGAGGGGCTCAGAGCAGAGCCGCTGGTCCTCCTCATTGAAAGGAACCAGTTGAGGTGGCTGGGCATCTGATTAGGATGCCTCCTGGCCGCCTCTTGGGTGAGGTGTTCCAGGCATGTCCCACTGGGAGAAGGCCCCATGGTAGACCCAGGACACGCTGGAGAGATTATATCTCTCAGCTGGCCTGGGAACGCCTTGGGGTCCCTCCAGATGAGCTGGAGGAGGTGGCTGGGGAGAGGGAAGCCTGGGCTTCTCTGCTTAGGCTCCTGCCCCCGCGATAAGCGGAAGAGAATGGATGGATGGAAATACAGGAAAATATTGAAACACGTGGAAACATACATGAAAATACAGTGTATAAGGCAAAAACTGCATTTTACAGTTCCAATGAGCTTGAAAGTCAACATTTAGTATGATCACCTTTATTCTTCAACATAGCCTAAACTCTCTTAGGAAGCTTTCTTGTAATTTCTTCAAGCAGTCTTCAGGAACAGTTCTCCAGGCTTCTTGAGGAACATTCAAATCTCTTCTTTGGATCTTGGCTGCCTTTAGTTCTGTTCTCTCTCAAGATGATCCCACACTGCTTCAATAATGTTGAGGTCCAGGCTTTGAGCAGGCCAATCCAAGACTAATAGTGTTCCACTGTGTGTTTTTCTATGCTTTTATTACACTGGCATTGTGTTAGGGATTATTGTCATGCTGAAAAATGAACCCATTACATATTAGACTGTACTTTTCTGTGTTCATATTTCCATGAATTTTGACACGATCTCCAACACCACTGGCTGAGATGCAGCCCTAAACCATGACAGAGCCTCCACTGTGCTTTACAGATAGCTGTAGGCACTCACTGTTGTACAGCTCTCCTGACCTACTATGTACATATAAACAAAGATTTGAACCAAAAATTTCAAATTTGGATTCATCGCACCATCCAACCTGTTTCCACTGATTTTCAGTCAAGTTCTTGTGTAATTTGGCATATCTCAGCCTTTTCTGCCTGTTTCCCATCCTTGAGTATGGCTTCTTGACAGCCACACTTACACTGAGCCCACTTCTCCACTTCAGCAAATAGTGGATCTACTGAAGGTCCAGATGCATCTCTTAGGTCATGTGTCAGGTCTTTGCTGTATTTTTCCCCCTCTTTCTTAAGAACATTAATTTCAGATAGTATTCATTTGCTGTAGATATTTTTTTTTTTAAGGCTTGACATTTTTTGACTCTTCACCATGCCAGATCTTTGTCTAACAGCACTTTGGGAATCACCTTACTGGTGCAAAAAGACTATTTAATCTCAAGCTGTGTTATCTTTGGCATTTTTCATAGATTTAACTAAAGAAATGGGAACAACTTATTTGTTTTTTGTGACAGGCTGCTAGTAACAAAGTACTTAAAGATACAATTTAAAATGATTTCTTTGCTAAGTTGTCTATTATGAATAGGCACAATGCTGACAAGAAATTCTGGCTCTTTGGAGGCAAACTATAAAGAAATGAGGGGTAGCACTTCTGCACAGAACTGTATACTGTTGCATAACTGAAAGAACACGTCTTCATGTTGAATAAGAATAAACATGTTCCCTGTTCTCCTTAGGTATTGACCAATCACAATGGGGCATCAGTTTCATCAACCCCATCTGTCCCACTATGAAGATTTCTCCCAGGCAGCAATGGGAATCCTGCTAACTGACCTTCCTGCTTATCGACTGTGTCTTGTGAAGAGCCAGTCAAAAATGTCCAAAAGCTGTTTTTCTCCTGCCTTTCCTCACATGTTTTTTTTTTTTTTTTTTTTTTTTAACCTTTGTGCCAGGTATCTCTCAAAATCAAGTGCTTTCACAGTTACATCAGGTTAAAGAACACAAATGTTAGTGTCCTCCACTTTTATAAGAGCCAACCTTCATTTGGACATGCCAGTGTGTGGACTAACTAACTAAAGCATTTCTTGGTAGTTAGTAGTGCCTCTGTGGTTTATATATAACCTATAAACAGATATGACCCCAGAAAATGTCCTACTGTTGTCAAGTCTCTTATGTACTTCTTGTATACTGACTTTATAGTACTTGTTTTCTTTTTCCTTTTCTTCTTCTTTTTTTTTTTTAGTTTTCTTACAATTTTATACCATGTGGATATTTTTGGTTGATAGTTTTATTTGTATTGGCCAAAAGGCTTTTTAAGGAAACTGAAATGTCCAGCTTTTATATTGTATGGATCTGCATTTGTCTCTTTTTGCTATATGAAACAAATAGTGTAATACAGAAATAGCATACAAATAAGCAGACAATACTGCATCAAGCCACACACTTTTACCTGGTCTGAATTTATTCAATTTCCTACTCTCCTGTATAAAACTCTAAAATCCACAGGTGGCTCTAGTCTCCAAGTATATTTAATAGGTCAAGTCTTGCTATATACAGTTAATCTGGAACTTATGCTCAATACTTTCACTGTTGCTGATGTTCTACAGTAGCATTGCTGCTGAGACTAAATGTGTGCCTCTTTCTATAGTACAACACTGTAGAAATGTATATACTTTGTCATTCATTCCTACTATGCTTTTTTTTGTCTATTACAGATATGTCATGTTTCAGTGAGCTGCTTTTAACTATCAAATACAATACATTCCACAATCTATGTTACAGTTCCTCTGTTGTTGCTGACTGAAGACCTTTACTACAACACTGGTGACACTGTTACGCAGCAGCCTCCAGGGCTAAACAATGAAGCCAAAACAGAAGTGCAGGTCCTTGAGGAGGCTTCGAAAGCTAGTCAACTCTAATGTCAAAATAGCGAATATAGAGCAGAAAAAAAAATGCTTTGGTTTCTATATTTAAATTCTCATTTAATTAAAAATTGAAGAAAGTATGCATTTTTAGGGGCATGACTGCTTCAAATGGTACAGATTTTCAAGAACAAGGGGGATATGCAGAGCTGTAACCACTACAAAGGGATAAAGCTGATGAGCCATGAAGCGCTGGGAAAGAGTTGTTGAAGTTAAGAAGAAAGGTGACGATCAGTGAGAAGCAGTATGACTTCATGCCTAGAAAGAGCACTACAGATGCAGTGTTTGCCTTGAGAGTGTTTTGGAGAAGTATAGAGAAGGTCAGAAGGAGTTTTTACTGTGTCTTTGTGGAGCTAGAGAAAGTGTATGACAGGGTGCCAAGAGAGGAAGTCAGGAGTGGCAGAGAAGTATGCCAGGCTGGAGCAGGATATGTATGAAAAAAGTGAGACAGTAGTGAGCTATGCAGTGGGTGTTACAGATGGGTTCAAGGTGGGGGTGGGATTACATCAGGGATCGGCTCTGAATCCCTTCTTGTTTGCAATCGTGATGACAGGCTGACAGATGAGGTCAGGCAGGAGTCTTCATGGATAATTTTTCAGATGACACTGTGATCTGTAGTGAGAGTAAGTAAGTAAGTAAGTAAACTTTGTTTATATAGCACCTTTCACAGATAAAATCACAAAGTGCTTTACAATGTGCAAGTAGAATAAATAACAATAGCTGATAAAACCAAGTAAAACATTTAACTAAAAGCCTGAATAAGTGTCTTAAGCTGCTTTTTAATACGGAGAGACAGCGGCAGGGCATTCCACAGCCTGGGGGCTACTACCTGAAAGGACAGGTCACCCCGGGTTTTAAACCGGGTCTTAGGGACCCTCAGGATGTTCTGGCTTGAGGACCAAAGAGGGGTCAACATTTCGGTGATGTATTGGGAGGGCCTGTCTGTTAAAAGCTCTAAAAGTCAAGACTAAAATTTTAAAATCAATTCTAAATTTGACAGGTAGACAATTTAGAGAGGTTAAAACCAGTGTGATGTGTGCCCTTCTCTTGGTTCCTGTCAAAAGCCTCGCTGCAGCATTCTGGACCAGCTGGAGATGAGTTACAGCAGATTTATTAAAACAGGTAAAAATAGAATTACAATAATCTAAACAAGAGGAAATAAAAGCAAGAATAATCATCTCTAGGTCAGATTTGGATAAAATTGACCTCAGTCAATTGAGTAGGGTGCAGTGGAAGAGGCTGGAGAGGTGGAGGTATGCTCTGGAGAAAAGAGAATTGAAAGTTAGTAAAAGCAAAACAGAATACATGTATGTGAATGACAAGGAGGCAGACGGAAAGGTGAACATGCAAGGAGTACAGAGCGTGAACTTAAATAAGTTAAATACCTGTGGTCAACCATCCAAAGCACCAAACGCTGCACAAGAGAGTGCAGGCAGGGTGGAGCGGTAGAGGGGTGCAGAGGTGAAAAGTAACGAAGTATAAATACTGTGTTACTTTCCACTGTACTTACCGTAAGTAGAATTTTCAGGTATCTGTACTTTGCTTAAATAATTCATTTTTCTGACAACTTTTTACTTTTACTCCCTACATTTTTACTTTTTACTCCTTACATTTTCAAAACAGGCTTGTTACGTCAGGTTTAACACGTGTGAGGGAAGTTTTTATTTCCCATCCCTGAGCGCCTTCAAACATCAAACCGATACAAGCTTCAATGTAGGGAACAATAACAGAAAAGAATCTTAGTGTGTCCTTGGTGTGTCCATCGCTGGAGCTTATCGCATACAAAGGCATGAAAGAGGCAGACATATAATTTATAGCTCTGTACTCAAGAGTTAAAGTGTTGGCACAATGCCAGAACAAGTGCATATGCCCATAGTATTGCAGCATCTAGATACTGTAGTGCTACTGAAAAGGAGCAAGTATAAAGGGAGTAAAGTGTTGTAACAGTTAATTTCAAATGCAACATTTCTATCATCTCAACAAACAGGAAATGAAGAAGAGGTTATATGTAAAGGTAAGGACTGCTCAGTGACATTGGATAACCTGGAAATTTAAAGCTTAAATGATATCAGATCTGTATATGATGTGAAGTTATATTTTTTGTTTTTTTTTATACTACCTGTGTGTTATTCAAATATCACATAAAAATACTGAGCAGGTTAGTGCAGGATAAATAGGCTAGCTTGTCATACTGCTTTGTATTTACAGTAAACCTCTGTGTTGGACTGGTGCACAGTTGGTTGGGTGTTTGTGGTTGGTGTTAGGTCACATCATATTTAAGCTGATGATGCTTAGATCCATTCACTGAATTCCACAGTGTAGGGGATGGAAATCAGCCACGCTAGCTCGTGAAATATTGGGTTACATCTTGCTTGATTTAGTTGTGTAAAAAATCCACAAAGAGCAGTAAACCAGAGCAGCAGGAGCAGCACAGGTCAACTGATCACAGCTGTGTGTCTGTGTGTCTGTCTCTCCGTGTTCTGTTTAGTCTGTGTTTCTGTCTTTTCACCTCCTGTTTTATTTTGCCATCCCCTCTCCCATGTGCTTTGTGTTTTGCTATACTTCCCTTAGTCTCATTAGTGTCTTTTTGTTCAGCTGTCTAATAACACTCTTGTGTATTTATTGTCTCAGTCTTTGCCTTGTCATTTGCCAGAGTCTTGTTGTTGTCGTGGCTCTGTCTCATTCCTGTGTTCTCTGAGCTCCTAGTGTTTGCTAGTCATCTTTCCTAATTTAGGTTTTCTTAGTTTCTCGTTGTCTGTTTATTTAAGTTATCAGCCATAAGAAAGGCTTGCTTTTTGTTATTCCAATCTGCCTGTCTCTGAGTCCTGCATTTGAGTCCTCAACCTTCACACACACACACTACATGGTCTGCTTTTGGCACTGTGACAGAAACGTCCTCCAAAGAGCTAATTTTTGGAGTTGGTGGCATTGATAGAAAGACAGGCGTGAATAGGATGGTCAGGATTAGAAAAGAGTATATCAGTGGAAAAGCTCAGGTTGAGTGGTTTGGAGACAAAGTTAGAAAGGCAAGTCTGAGATGGTTTGGACATGTGCAGATCAGGGACAGTGAATTTATTGGTCAAAGGATGGTGAAGATGCCAGGCAGGAGAAAAAGAGGAAGACTTGAGAGAAAGTTCATAGATGTACTGAAGAAGGACATACAGAGGGTTTGTGTGAGAAAAGAGGATGTTAGGGATAGGGTGAGATAGAGGTAACCCCTTAAGAGAGCAGGTCAACAGAGGCAGCTTTTATACCAATTATTTGACATATACTATGGACTGCTGTGCATTTAAATGTAATAATTATTTGTATGCTACTCAGCACTAATTTACAGGTATCTGTGTCTACAGAACTGCCTGCTAACCAAGCTAGCTAGCATTAGTTGACAACTTAGCACTCCCGCTGCTCGTCCAAATATGGTAACTTCTCGCTCCAAAAAAAGTAGATGCCAATGGCTGCAATGCTTAAACCAAGGCTATAAAACAGGAGCTCACATGGCTCCATCCATTATATACAGTCCAAGGTAATTGTTCAGGTGCCATGCAAACTGTATAATGAGTCCTCTGTTAGACTACCAGGACACTGAAAAGAAAAGGCAATATTGACCCTCAGCAGCTCTGAACGTATGTTCTCCTTATTATCTGTGAGTGCAATGGTGATGAAAGGGAAGGAGTTGGCTTTAGATCAACCACAATAAACCCCTCTGGCATTCCCAGTGCTCATTAGCTCAAAAGAAAAGCAGCCAACAAAACACCTTCTGATTAGTTGCGACTTGAGGTAAACTGTCTGCACAGAGCTTAAAAACATGCAAACAGAGGGTTTTATTATGTGGGAAGTGAGCTGGTTTGGATATGCAAAGTCAAAGAGGCAAAAGACAAAAAGACAGCAAAAGGCAAAGGTACTGGCAGAGAGAGCTAGATGAAAACTGGCAGTTAAGAGGAATGTGATGTATGTTGCTCTTTTAGCTAGTTGTGACCCACAGCAGTGACAGATATAGCAGCAGCTGTTGTTATAGCAACCCAGGCATGCCTGAAGCAAGGCAGATTGCCTGGAAAAGATATTACCATGTGATAGTTGAGACACATTAATTTTTGCACTACAGAGAATCTGGAATGGTTGTTATACGCAAAGTATGAAGACCCACCAGTCACATAGCATCTGCTCCAGGAGGAAGTAAGGAGGCTTGACAGATTATTCCTGAACATAAGTGAACATAAACCAAGGTCAACTATACTGTCCGAACGGGAAACAAGTAATGTAACCAGTGTGGCCTTTATCCATCCATCAAGTTCACATAAATTGGTTATTGATTGTGGGACACAACCCATAAACTCTGTAACAATGTGCCATTATGGATTTGAGATACATTGTGAAAATGCAATTCAACCCCCCTCCCCAGCCTCTCTTGCTCTCTCTTCCTCTCTCCTTGCCTCACCATGTTTCTACCTTTGCCTGCTCTTTTGTTACAATGTGCCTCCCTGAGGATACAACCCAGTAATACGGCCCACATTCTGCTAAAATATGTTTCAATTAAACTGCCAGGCTCTGACTGCTTCACTGCTCTGGTAAGCATTTTAAGTTACATCAGATCAAGAAGGCTGAACAAACTGTGACAAAAAAAAAAAAATGTAAACTCACTCAATTTAGAGTTAATTTTCTTTAAAATCACATAATGTGTCACTAATTATGGAACTGGATTATGAAACTTAATATCCGTCTGATAAAGCAGTCTGTACATATGACATTTTAAACATGTCTAAAGTGGACACAGATACATGATACAAAGAGTTGGAGTCATTTTTCATCTGCATAAACGTCATAAAATGTGAAACCATTAATCATCTGTGGTTCACAGTGGTTGTCATCTGTGAAGGGTCTTTGTCTCCCCCTAGTGTGAAGCATATTGTGCCATAAAAAAAGCAAAGTAATGAATCTCTGTTTCTCAGACAAGAGTCTAATACCTAAAGCAACATCTGTTGGACACCTGCTTGATGAAAACAGGGATTTTTTTGTTATTTTCATGTTGCAGATTATTGTAATATTTCATAATGAATTCAGATATTTATTTAATTAAATTATTGATCCTCTTTGGTTTGGAAGGTTGATCAGAAAGGCTTGGCTGTGGCCGTTGTGTTGATGTAGCAGCGGGCTCTAGGCTACCAGACATTACAGTCACCCAGAAACAAAGGCTATTGATTGTCGATCAGTAGATACTTCAGTGGATGTGGATCCTATCTGTTTAAGCATTACATTGTCATGATAAGTGGAAACATACTGAGTGAGTAAAGTGAATAATTATTATGCTTTGATATTGTGATTTTTAAACAGGAAACACCCCCCCACCCCCCACCCCGCCACAGTATCTCCTTTTTCCTCTGTACACATTTTGCCACATGTTAGGCATAGTAAGTTTTTGGCATTGATTGAACTTCTTCGCCTTTAACTACTCTTCATTAACTCATTAACTGAGGGTGTAAAACCTCTTTGGGGGTCTCAATTACCCTCTCTTTCAGGTATGTTATAGGTTCTTTTGCCTATTAAAGAACATATAAAATATTACTTGGGGCGCTTGGATAAACAAGCCCAATGTAGCTTTTGTGAAAGAAGATAAGGCCTCATTTCAGATGACCTGTTTGTCCTCCCTCAGTTTGTATCTCTGACATTCATTCTGAATGAGTTCATTGAAAACAAGCCTATGTCAGAAGGTTTTCCAACTGGTTTAAATCAGTTTGTCTGGGCTATTAAAACCTGATTGCAGCACACTCTGCTATAAACTGTATCTGAAAGATACAGTGATGTCACCCATTTGCTTCTACCATTTCCAATCCCTCGATTTAGTATTGAGCATGGTTGTCACCATCTTTGGTCTTTAAGAAGTGACCAAATTTAGATGAGAAGGTGGAGTTCTAACCTATCAGCTGACTCTAGCAAGCTGCATCCATAGATTTTATGGGTTCATACAAACCCAGATACCTGCTAACTGCTGCTACTGTAAGTAACAAAACTAGAGCACCTCCTTATGGGCTGACCCACCTGTGCAATATATCACTTTGTAGATATTTGCAAATTGCTACAAAAGACACTAGCACCACATACACGGTCAAGTTAATTGATTCAAGTAAAGTGAGAGGACAAGTTAAATTTCTCTTGTGAAGTTGGGCATTTAACATGGGATTGACTTCAGGTGGCCCCAAACTATCCCTTAGTTATGCTGTTATAGGCCTAGGCAGCTGGGGGGTTCCTATGATGCACTGAGTGTTTCTTTTCATTCACCTCGTTTTACCGTGCTTATACACCGCTCTGCATTTAATCATTGGTTATTATTAATCTATGGCTCTCTTCCACAGCAACTCTTTTGCCTGTCTCTCCTCTCAGCCCCAAACGGTCACAGCAGATGACTGCCCCTCCATGAGCCTGGTTCTGCCGGAGGTTTCTTCCTGTTAAAAGGGAGTTTTTACTTCCTACTCTTGCCAAGTACTTGCTCATAGGGGGTCATTTTCAGTGTTGGGTTTTCTCTGTAATTATTGTAGGGTCTTTACCTTATGATATAAAGTACCTTGAGGTGAGTGTTTGTTGTGATTTGGTGCTGTATAAATAAAATTGAATTTAATTGAATCGGTGACCGCAGTCCTGGGAACAGCTAAGATACTGCGCAGGACCCTCAAGCTCCAGGCTTCTGGTAGAGGATTCGAGCTTGGAAGACAAAGATTGGGATTTCTTTTTGCGAGCTGGGATTTTTCTGTCTATCTGTCTATATACACAATGACCTATAGAGGAAAAAAATAATCACTTTCTTTTTGTGAAGAAGTACAAGCACATTGTGAATAACATTCATATTTGACAACCCATTGCAAATCAGAAGATGAACAGTCTGAGAGGGCTCGAGAAACATTAGGGCCATTTCATCAATATGTCTCCATTTTTCCACATTCAGTCAGTCTACTGTCATTACAGAGAAACTCTGCTGTCGTAAATCCTAGAAACATGCTGGCATGGGTCCTTGACTTCACCATTTTCAGAGTGGTATGACAGGCCATTGGTAATGTCTATGTTAAGAAGAAGGCTGTAAAATTGATGATGAGCCAGGCCTCAGGCTTTAATAATATTTCAGATAAGCACTCTCATGATGTGATAGATTCATAAAAATATGCAACCCAAGGCTTACATGTTCAAATACAGTAAAATGTCAAAACATTATGCTCTCATTCTTTGCATTTTTCACATTTTTCATATTAATGAAGTGGGTTGGATCTTTTGGAGATGTTGTTATGACTGCTTGTATGGCACACCTTATCTAAATGGGCCACCTTTAACTTTCAAAGTATCACTTAATATAAAATATAAGAATAAATTTTTATGCTTTATATGCGAGCTCTGGCAGCATTGAAGTCCCTTGAGTGCTGTGACATTGGGCTTGGATCATGTCCACAGAAGGAAGAGACAGAAGGGAGTAGCTCAGGTAAGCAACATGTGACAGGTAACATGTGAAACAGCAAACAGCAGAGGAGAGTGCAGCCAGTGACCCGCAACCTGAAACCAGGAGCAATGCATCAAGTGATGTTAAAGTAATGGGAAAATATAATGAGTGACAGGCCCTGGAGGAAAACAGAAACAAACTGAGGGAGCTAGTGACACAGTGGCAGGTGAGGCTGCAGGAGCTGCTGCAGCAGCACAAAGACAAATAAATAGGTGATGACACACTGTCTCATTTTCAGACATGTAGCACAAGATGATCAACGCTGCTATTCATTAAAAGACATAAATGATTTGCTGGATGACACATATGGCTGACTAAGTGTGGCATTACTGTTTCTTTTCTCTGACTTTCAGCAGTCTAGTAAAAGTTAGATGGATTGTAGGAACTAAGGAACCCAAGCAAATAAGAATATTACTGCTCTTCATGAAAATGTCCTGATAGGAATTTAATATATAATTTGAGGAATGTGTGTCAGTGTGTGTGTTACTGCAGTTGCAGTAAATTCAGTATCTCCGTTTAAAAAAAAAAAAAATCACATTGTGAGGTGGTGAATGGCAGAATCCACGCCGTGTGGGTCATCATCTAAAACACAGTTATGAGGTTGTGTTTCATATAGGCATTTATGAGTGTATATAATACTCATAAATCTTGATAATTCTGGTACTGAGAATTTCAGGTTGTTTAACAGTTGAATGAAATGAACCTCAAACAGATAAACTGTAGCAGCTAATCATATTTTCAAAAAAAAAAAAAGGTGATACCAGCAATATCACCAGTCTGGGAACTGATTGTCCAGTAACTTGGCCTCTGGGGGCAATGGCCAATATTCGGAGGCTTCCAGCATATTACAAACAGTGTTTTAAGGAGCTAAAAGACAGATTCAGTTGCTCGAAGACAGGATCACCAAGAGCTAATTTAGTAGAAGTGATGAGACTGCTCAAACAATTCTACAAGGAACTGCTAACTAGTGTACACACAGTAGCTGCAGTACTGGAGAGTCTGCCTAAGTTGGGTGTGGCAGCTTCTATGGCTTTATCTCGCTCCTCTGAGGAGATGTCTTCTGTGCTCCTGCCTCCATTCTGCAGCTCATCTGTGATTGCAATTCAAAAACCGAAGGACTACCTGCAGATCTCTAAAGACTGAGCTAGGAAAGGACCTGCATGGAGTTTTCAAAGACTTTTTAGACTATGGGACGAATGCAACTGAGCCACAAGAAAGCTGCTGTTTCAAAAAAAAAAAAAAGATCTGGAACTACTTAAAATCGGAGCTCAGTTTCAGTTCTTTACACAGACTATTAAACAGACTTGAGAATTGTATGCATTCAGATTTTTCGCCCTGTTTTCCTGAACACACAAGCCTGGAAAACTTACTCATTAGTTATGATTTGTGACATCATTGGCTTGTCAAAAGAATGGAAAAAAAAAAGAAGCTTTCAGTCATGTTGTTTAAGAGACTTAACAGTCTAAACACAAGTAAGGTTGTCTGCTTATGCTGCTTATGTCGCAGTGTTTGTTACCAGCCAAAATGATATTCACAGACTTGAGCATTAAACTGAAAGGTATCAGCATGAGTTGGATAAAGTGTAAGGACATACTGTTAGAAGGCTGTAAAAATTAAGCAGCCAACAGTTCCAGCTGTGCAGCAATGGAGCAGAGAGCGATGAAATGCTTTGGTGTTGTTCTGGGGGAATGGGATTCACAGTAAGAAAAAAAACTGAAAAATAAATTTTTTTGAGGCACATCTTTACTAAATTAAGCATAAATAAATACATGAATGAATAAATAAATAAATAAAGCAGTGGTGTTTGTGTACATGCTTGGATTAATCTAATTTGTGAACAGTACTGTGAAGGTCCTGGGTCATTTGACTCAGTGTCTGTGATTTTTTTTTTTTTTACTTATTTTTGGTTTATTTAAATGCTTTTTTTAATGTTTATATTTGTCTCATAAATTCCTCTTTAGTGTATTTAGTTTTGTTCTTTGTTCCCAGTTGCTTTTGAATTTATTTCTCTCTCAGTTTTCCATCTTCTTGTGTCTATCATCCTGTATTTATTTCAGTTCAAATCAATTTTATTTATATAGCACCAATTCAATTCAATTCAATTCAATTTTATTTATATAGCGCCAAATCACAACAAACTGTCGCCTCAAGGCGCTTTGTATTGTGGGTAAAGACCCTACAATAATACTGAGAAAACCCAACAGTCAAAACGACCCCCTATGAGCAGCACTTGGCGACAGTGGAAAGGAAAAACTCCCTTTTAACAGGAAGAAACCTCCAGCAGAACCAGGCTCAGGGAGGGGCAGTCATCTGCCGCGACCGGTTGGGCTGAGGGGAGAGAAAGACATGCTGTGGAAGAGAGCCAGAGATTAATATCAATTAATGATTAAATGCAGAGTGGAGTATAAACAAAGTAAATAAGGTGAATGAGAAACAGTGCATTATGTGAACCCCCCAGCAGACTAGGCCTATAGCAGCATAACTAAGGGATGGTTCAGGGTCACCTGATCCAGCCCTAACTATAAGCTTTATCATAAAGGAAAGTTTTAAGCCTAATCTTAAAAATAGAGAGGGTGTCTGTCTCCCGAAGCCAAGCTGGAAGCTGGTTCCACAGAAGAGGCGCCTGAAAGCTGAAGGCTCTGCCTCCCATTCTACTCTTAAGTATCCTAGGAACCACAAGTAAGCCAGCAGTCTGAGAGCGAAGTGCTCTGTTGGGGTGATATGGTACTATGAGGTCTTTGAGATAAGATGGTGCCTGATTATTCAAGACCTTGTATGTGAGGAGAAGAATTTTAAATTCTATTCTAGATTTAACAGGGAGCCAATGAAGAGAAGCCAATATGGGAGAAATATGCTCTCTCTTTCTAGTCCCTGTCAGTACTCTAGCTGCAGCATTTTGGATCAGCTGAAGGCTTTTCAGGGAGCTTTTAGGACAGCCTGATAATAATGAATTACAATAATCCAGCCTAGAAGTAATAAATGCATGAATGAGCTTTTCAGCATCACTCTGAGAAAGGATGTTTCTAATTTTAGAAATATTGCGCAAATGCAAAAAAGCGGTCCTACATATTTGTTTAATATGTGCATTGAAGGACATATCCTGGTCAAAAATGACTCCAAGATTTCTCACAGTGTTACTGGAGGCCAAAGTAATGCCATCCAGAGTAAGTATCTGGTTAGACACCATGTTTCTAAGATTTGTGGGGCCGAGAACAAGAATTTCAGTTTTATCTGAATTTAGAAGCAGGAAATTAGAGGTCATCCAGGCCTTAATGTCTTTAAGACATTCCTGCAGTTTAATTAATTGATGTGTGTCATCTGGCTTCATTGATAGGTAAAGCTGAGTATCATCTGCATAACAATGAAAATTGATGCAGTGCTTTCTAATAATACTGCCTAAGGGAAGCATGTATAATGTAAATAAAATTGGTCCTAGCACAGAACCCTGTGGAACTCCATAATTAACATTAGTGTGGGAAGAAGACTCCCCATTTACATGAACAAATTGGAGTCTATGAGATAAATATGATTCAAACCACTGCAGTGCAGTACCTTTAATACCTATAGCAAGCTCTAATCTCTGTAATAAAATGTTATGGTCAACAGTATCAAAAGCTGCACTGAGGTCCAACAGGACAAGAACAGAGATGAGTCCACTGTCAGAGGCTGTAAGAAGATCATTGGTAACCTTCACTAATGCTGTTTCTGTACTGTGATGAATTCTGAAACCTGACTGAAACTCTTCAAATAAACCGTTCCTCTGCAGATGATCAGTTAGCTGTTTTACAACTACTCTTTCAAGAATCTTTGAGAGAAAAGGAAGGTTGGAGATTGGCCTATAATTAGCTAAGACAGCTGGGTCAAGTGATGGCTTTTTAAGTAGAGGTTTAATTACAGCCACCTTGAAGGTCTGTGGTACATAGCCAACTATTAAAGACTGATTGATCATTTTTAAGATTGAAGCATCAATAATTGGAAAGACTTCTTTGAACAGTCTAGTAGGAATGTGATCTAATAAACATGTTGCTGGTTTGGAGGAAGTAACTATTGAAGTTAACTCTGAAAGATCAACTGGAGCAAAAGAGTCAAAACAAATACCAGCAGTGCTGAAAGCAGCCGAACATGAAGAATAATCTTTGAGATGGTTATGAATAATTTTCTCTCGAATGTCTAAAATTTTATTTGTAAAGAAATCCATGAAGTCACTACTAGTTAAAGCGAAAGGAATACTCGGCTCTACAGAGCTCTGACTCTTTGTCAGCCTGGCTACAGTGCTGAAAAGAAACCTGGGGTTGTTCTTATTTTCTTCAATTAATGATGAATAGTAAGATGTCCTAGCTTTACGGAGGGCTTTTTTATAGAGCAACAAACTCTTTTTCCAGGCTAAATGAGCATCTTCTAATTTAGTGAGACGCCATTCCCTCTCCAGCTTTCGGGTTATCTGCTTTAAGCTGTGCGTTTGTGAATTATACCACGGAGTCAGGCACTTCTGATTTCAAGCTTTCCTTTTCAGAGGAGCCACAGTATCCAAAGTTATACGCAGTGAGGATGTAAAACTATTGACGAGATAATCAACCTCACTGGGAGCAGAGTTTAGGTAGCTGCTCTGCACTGTGTTGGCACATGGCACTGAAGAGCATAACAATGAAGGAATTAGATCCTTAAACTTAGTTACAGCACTTTCAGAAAGACCTCTACTGTAATAAAACTTATTCCCCACTGCTGTGTAATCCATTAAAGTAAATGTAAATGTTACTAAGAAATGATCAGACAGGAGGGGGCTTTCAGGGAATACTGTTAAGTCTTCAGTTTCTATGTCATATGTCAGGACAAGATCCAGAGTATGATTAAAGTGGTGGGTGGGCTCCTTTACATTTTGAGAGAAGCCAATTGAATCTAACAATAGATTAAATGCAGTGTTGAGGCTGTCATTCTCAGCATCTACATGGATGTTGAAATCACCCACTATAATTATTTTATCTGAACTGAGCACTAAATCAGATAAAAAGTCTGAGAAATCAGACAGAAATTCTGAGTAAGGACCAGGTGGACGATAGATAATAACAAATAAAACAGGTTTTTGATTTTCCCAATTAGGATGGACAAGACTAAGAGTCAGGCTTTCAAAAGAATGAAAACTTTGTCTGGGTCTGTGATTATGTCATGGTCCTGGGCCGGTGGCCCAGTATTCTATGTTCCGGTGATTTAGTTCTGTTTTATTATGGTTTCACTGTTTCTGTTCCCTTGTGCTCTGTTGTGCTGGTGTCGGTTATCCTTCGGTGTCTGTATTCCCAGGTGTTCAGCCAGTGTGTACTCTGTTAGGTTCTTTCCTGTTTTATTTTGGTAGGTCTTTTGTCTGTGCGCTTTTGGTTTAATTGTGCTTCCTGTGTTTCCCTCCCAGCTGTTTCCCATTTGCCCATTACCTGCTGTGTTTATATTGTCGGTGTTTTCACTTTGTCCTCGTCGCGTCGTCGTCGTTCGCTCCCCTGCTGTGTTCCTCTGTGGTTCAGTTTTGTCCTGGTTTTGAGTTCTGGTTTTGTTCCTGGATTTGTCCTGCACTTTGCCAATTAAAGACTGTCTTTTCCATTTACCTCGTCTGCCTTGGGGTCCCCTTCTTTCCTGCCACACAGCTGATCCGTGACAGTACGACGCGACCACGAATGGACCCCGCAGACTCCGACCCCTACAGTGGCACTCGCCTGGCGCTGGGGGGACCTGCTTTTTGGAACGGTCCCCGGCGACGCCACTCACCTCCTCCTCCTAAGCCACGAGTTATCCGCACTGGCGGAATTTTTTTGTCTCCTGCCGCTCGCTCACCTGTCACTCCGCTCACTGGTCCCTCCCCTCCTCAGCGGGCGCCGCAGCCATGGCGGAAGGGGAATCCCTGGCAGCAGCTGCATGATTCGTCCCCGGAGCCGTGCGGTATGACGCCGCGGTTTTCCATGCCGCAGCCACGGAGGACGAGATCCCGGAGGAAGCAAAGAGACTTTTCGCCGGAGCCGCCGCCCGGAATGACTCCGGAGGAGTCATTTTTCCGATTCCTGGGACACAGGGGTCCCTGGCCTCCCAGCACTTCTGCTTCACCGCTGCCTGCTGCTGAGGGAGGAAGGCCAAGCTCCCGACAGCATCGTAGAGAATCGCCGCGGGAGCAGAGCGGGATAACCCCGCGGAGACGGTCACCACAGCCTCCAGATTCCACACAGCCGTCGCCGCTTCATACTCAGTCACCAGGTTCCGTGAGTAACTCTGTTGCCATGCCTGTTAATGTAAAGACTGAGTTCCTTGACATTGGGCTGAACAAAGGAGCCGCTAAAGGACATGTGTTTTTTGAGCAGGCTGTAAAACCCAGCCCCAAATTCCCTGTTTCACTGACAGCCAAGGATAAAGACGTTTCGTGTTTGTCTACAAAGAATGGTTTCCCTGCTGAGGGCTCCCGGTCGGATGTGTGTAACTTTGTTTATAAGCTGTGTGATCTGTGGCTTGAACTTCATTGTGAAAGGCAAAAGGAAGCTATAGTGCAGAGGCTACGTAATCTGTTGTCAGTACATCCCTGGCTTTTGGACTCTCTTCCTGCCCTAGTTAGGGCCTTTGTCATAGAGGTCTGTCATTCTGACGCCCCTGAACTGGCTCCTAAGAAATTAGCCACAGAAAGCACTGGGGGTTCAAAGACTGATGGCTTCGTTCCTGTTTCGCGGGTGGAGGCAGCCACGGACGGGCTGTCCTCTGCACCCGTACCTGTTTCGCGGGGGGAGGCAGCCATGGACGGGCTGTCCTCTGCACCCGTTCCTGTTCCGCGGGTGGGGGCAGCCACGGACGGGCTGTCCTCTGCACCCGTACCTGTTTCGCGGGGGGAGGCAGCCACGGACGGGCTGTCCTCTGCACCCGTACCTGTTTCGCGGGGGGAGGCAGCCACGGACGGGCTGTCCTCTGCACCCGTTCCTGTTCCGCGGGTGGGGGCAGCCACGGACGGGCTGTCCTCTGCACCCGTTCCTGTTCCGCGGGTGGGGGCAGCCAAGGACGGGCTGACCTCTGCACCCGTTCCTGTTCCGCGGGTGGGGGCAGCCACGGACGGGCTGACCTCTGCACCCGTTCCTGTTCCGCGGGTGGGGGCAGCCACGGACGGGCTGACCTCTGCACCCGTTCCTGTTCCGCGGGTGGGGGCAGCCACGGACGGGCTGACCTCTGCACCCGTTCCTGTTCCGCGGGTGGGGGCAGCCAGGTCCAAGCCTTCACAGCAGTTTTCAGTGTCGTCCACAGTGCCTCTTCAGCCTGTCTCTCAGTCAGCTGTAGCTCCAGCCACCTCCCAGTCTCAGTCAGCTGTAGCTCCAGCCACCTCCCAGTCTCAGTCAGCTGTAGCTCCAGCCACCTCCCAGTCTCAGTCAGCTGTAGCTCCAGCCACCTCCCAGTCTCAGTCAGCTGTAGCTCCAGCCACCTCCCAGTCTCAGTCAGCTGTAGCTCCAGCCACCTCCCAGTCTCAGTCAGCCTCTGTAGCTCTCAGTCACCGCTCAGTCTCAGTCAGCCTCTGTAGCTCTCAGTCACCGCTCAGTCTCAGTCAGCCTCTGTAGCTCTCAGTCAGTTTCCACGCAGTCAGCCCTCTCTAGCTCTCAGTCAGTCTCCACGCAGTCGGCTCTCCCTCAGTCCGCTCCCACGCAGCCAGCAGCTCTCCCTCGCCCTCAGTCAGCTCTAGCTCCAGTCGCTCTCCCTGCCCTCTCTAGCTCGCAGCCTGCTCCCACGCAGTCTGCCCTCTCTAGCTCGCAGTCTGCTCTTTCTGTCTCTCGGCCTGCTTCCACGCAGCCAGATCTCCCTAGCTCCCGGCCTGCTTCCACGCAGCCAGATCTCCCTAGCTCCCGGCCTGCTTCCACGCAGCCAGATCTCCCTAGCTCCCGGCCTGCTTCCACGCAGCCAGATCTCCCTAGCTCCCGGCCTGCTTCCACGCAGCCAGATCTCCCTAGCTCCCGGCCTGCTTCCACGCAGCCAGATCTCCCTAGCTCCCGGCCTGCTTCCACGCAGCCAGATCTCCCTAGCTCCCGGCCTGCTTCCACGCAGCCAGTCGTCTCCCGGCCTGCTTCCACGCAGCCAGTCGTCTCCCGGCCTGCTTCCACGCAGCCAGTCGTCTCCCGGCCTGCTTCCACGCAGCCAGTCGTCTCCCGGCCTGCTTCCACGCAGCCAGTCGTCTCCCGGCCTGCTTCCACGCAGCCAGTCGTCTCCCGGCCTGCTTCCACGCAGCCATCTTCTGACATACCCAAACTGTTCCCTGAGCAGCCCCTGCTGCCCAGGATGACGCCCACTCAGCCGGCACCATGGCCCTCTACAGTCCGCTCAGCTCCTGCTCCCTCTGTAATTTTGGTTCCCTTAGCTTCCCCAGTGTCAGCTTCCCCGATTCCAGTTCCTTTCCAGTCAGGTACCCAGTCAGTCTCAGCAGCGTCTCTGTCTCAGCCCCAGTCTCTCCCGTCGACTGCTGTAGAGTCCCTGGTCTCTGAGTCAGAGTCCCAGTCAGCTCCCCTGTCGCCATCAGACTCACCTAACCTATGCCCTGCAAAGCAGCCCCAGCCTGCGCATCCAGTGTTCGAGCATCCGGAGGATCCCGCTCAGTCGGAGCCGCCAGGGGGTCCCGCTCGGTCCGAGCGCCCGGAGCCAGAGGGTCCCGCGCCGGAGCCAGGGGGTCCCGCTCGGTCCGAGCGCCCGGAGCCAGAGGGTCCCGCGCCGGAGCCAGGGGGTCCCGCTCAGTCCGAGCCGCCAGAGGGTCCTGCGCCGGAGCCAAGGGGTTCCGCTCAGTCCGAGCCGTTGGGGGTCTCCGCTCAGCACGAGCGTCCGGAGGGTCCCGAGGGTCCTGCGCCAGAGCCCGAGGGTTCCACGCCAGAGCCTGAGGTCACCCGTCTCCGCCACCGCATGCCCCGCGGCCGGCCTCCAGTGCCTGCTCCTCGTCGCCGCCGCCGCTGGGAGCGCGGTCGGCCTCCAGTGACTCCTCCTCGCCGCCGCCGCCGCCGCCGCTGGGAGCGCGGTCGGCCTCCAGTGACTCCTCCTCATCGCCGCCGCCGCCGCTGGGAGCGCGGTCGGCCTCCAGTGCCTTCTCCTCGTCGTTGCCGCCGCCGCTGGGAGCGCGGTCGGCCTCCAGTGACTCCTCCTCGCCGCCGCCGCCGCGGGGAGCGCGGTCGGCCTCCAGTGACTCCTCCTCATCGCCGCCGCCGCCGCTGGGAGCGCGGTCGGCCTCCAGTGCCTTCTCCTCGTCGTTGCCGCCGCTGCTGGGAGCGCGGTCAGCCTCCCTCGTTTGGACTCTGCTTTGTGGCCCTTGGCCTGTGTGGCCCCTGAACTGTGTTTTTTTTGTTTTGGGATTTCCCAGTGGGTCCTCCTGGACACTATGTACTGTTTTCCTGGGCCCTGTGTTTTTGTTTTTCTGACCCCTGTTTTGAGCGTTGGCGCTCTTCGGCCCTGTGCCACTGCCTTTTGTTTTGGTCCTGTTTTTTGTTTAGTTCCTGGACTGGTTTGTTTTGTTTTGTCTCCTGGGTTTTGTTTGGTTCGGTCCCTCCGTCCGGTTCCCCCTCCTCCCGCCCTGGTCCGGTTTTGGTTTTTCTTTGTTCTTGTTGTGGGCCGTCGGGAGCCGGCCCTTAAGGGGGGGGTACTGTCATGGTCCTGGGCCGGTGGCCCAGTATTCTATGTTCCGGTGATTTAGTTCTGTTTTATTATGGTTTCACTGTTTCTGTTCCCTTGTGCTCTGTTGTGCTGGTGTCGGTTATCCTTCGGTGTCTGTATTCCCAGGTGTTCAGCCAGTGTGTACTCTGTTAGGTTCTTTCCTGTTTTATTTTGGTAGGTCTTTTGTCTGTGCGCTTTTGGTTTAATTGTGCTTCCTGTGTTTCCCTCCCAGCTGTTTCCCATTTGCCCATTACCTGCTGTGTTTATATTGTCGGTGTTTTCACTTTGTCCTCGTCGCGTCGTCGTCGTTCGCTCCCCTGCTGTGTTCCTCTGTGGTTCAGTTTTGTCCTGGTTTTGAGTTCTGGTTTTGTTCCTGGATTTGTCCTGCACTTTGCCAATTAAAGACTGTCTTTTCCATTTACCTCGTCTGCCTTGGGGTCCCCTTCTTTCCTGCCACACAGCTGATCCGTGACAGATTAATTAATAAGCTGGAATTGAAGATTGCAGCTAATCCTCCTCCTCGACCTGTGCTTCGAGCATTCTGACAGTTACTGTGACTCGGGGGTGTTGATTCATTTAAACTAACATATTCATCCTGCTGTAACCAGGTTTCTGTAAGGCAGAATAAATCAATACTTTGATCAATTATTAAATCATTTACTAATAGGGACTTGGAAGAGAGAGACCTAATGTTTAACAATCCACATTTAATTGTTTTATTCTTTGGTGCAGTTGATGAAGCTGTATTATTTATTGTTTTTGAATTTTTATGCTTAAATAGCTTTTTGCTGATTTTAGCTTTGTTTTTTGGTGGTCTGGGAGCAGGCACCGACTCTATGGGGATGGGGTTTTGGGGGGATGGCAGGAGGAGAGAAGCTGCAGAGAGGCGTGTAAGACTGCAACTCTGCTTCCTGGTCTCAACCCTGGGTAGTCAGTTTTTAGGAGGGTTAATAAATTTGGCCAGATTTCTAGAAATGAGAGCTGCTCCATCCAAAGTGGGATGGATGCCGTCTCTCCTAACAAGACCAGGTTTTCCCCAGAAACTTTGCCAGTTATCTATGAAGCCCACGTCAATTCACAGCAAACACTCACCTCAAGGTGTTTTACATTGTAAGGTAAAGACCCTACAATAACACAGAGAAAATCATGTGTCTGTGTTTTCCTCAGTCCTGTTTTATTCTGAGTTAACTGTTCCTTGTGCTTTGCTCTTAGTTTTGCTCCTCTTGTCTCGTCCTTTGTGATTTAGTTCAGCTGTGCCTCATTCTCCCCAGCTGTCTTCACTTCCCCAATTATGTTTTACCTTTTGGAGGATTTGCAAACAGTCAATAAATGACTTCCACTCAGTCTGACTCTACATGTCTGCATCTGGGTCCTCCTTCCACACACCGCATGATCAGTAGCACAGCTGACCGTGACAGCTTTAGGCCAGGTTTTAACTGGTATTACACACTATGGCCTAAAATGCTGGTCCCCAGTGTAGTATCTCATATATATTTATCTAATGCCCATGCACACAAAGTAATCAGAATGTGCACACAAATCAATCAAGCTGTGCACAGGGGTTGCAGTTTGTGAGACATTTTATGATCACTGACTGTCTTTGTATAAGGACAATAACCAGAAGTAAAAACTGGACTAGGACACTTGGTCAGACACTCTGTCTGAACAGCTGATACATGGGCACCGCAGCGCTCTTGCTCTTGTACTGACCTTTATTTCTCAAACATATGAATTGAGTGGTATTTTTGATTCATTAAAAAATATGAAAAGTTGGGAACTTTTCTTTGGATCTTGAAGTGGTGCACTGGTCCAGATGAACATTTTTTCCTATAGGAGGGGGTGTTTGTGAATAATTGCTGGCTCACTGCCCTCCCCAAATCAGCATCTGAAGGTGGGAAGGATTAACCCCTGCGTCCATATTTTCTGATCAGCATCCTTTTGCCAAAAACTACAGATGTGGACTGAAACAGGCTCTGTGTTACTGCATAGAGTGAATAGAGTGAATAGTCTTATGCTGGAGCTGACTGGTTTGCACACATTTGAGACCAACACCTTATACCCATAGATCTGTTCATTTTAAATGTTAAGAGAGATTGTTCAGAAATACATTGTAATGTGTAGGAGGAACCTCTGTTCCATAGCAGTTAAAGGTCAAGATCTCCTCCCCTCTCCTCCTGAACGCTCCATTCCGTGGAATCGTCTAAAAGTATTTTTAAACCATTGTGTCACAGGCTGAAGTGAGAAAGGTGTTACGACTGTAATCCCACAGCCTACTGATTTCTTTCAGCTGCTGAAGAACAATGCTAACATTTCAATTGGAGGCAAAGAAGCTTTTCCTGAGATTACCATTGGCATTCCACTTATAATTAAATCTTCACACATTTCATGCAGTATAGTTAGACAAGGCACTATGTTGACTTTTCCACACACACAAAAAAACCTTGCAGTTATTAATTCATTTCTAGAGTGTGCAGCTTGATTGACTTCCAGCCAAAGAACATATTTTGCTGCTCTATTTTACTAGACATAAATTACAAAACTGGAACTTACAGCCTTAAACCAAATATGGAGTCAAAGCCTGACTGTTTTCTTCTGATCAGGCTGTGTTGATAATAAATCAGTAATAATTAAACTCACTTTTGAAAAGTGTAACAACGTGATACAGAACAAAAAACTAATATTTTCAACATAAATCACTTTGAAAGATTAACAGGCTCTTGAACAGTATTTCAATTTATTGACTTGGGATAAATATCTCTGCAGATACACCACATTAAACTTCAGCTATAATTTGGCAGTCATTTACAGTCAAAGCAGTTACCTTCATGCCTTTCTTTCTAAGATTATTATGAGAACATGGATGAAACCATAAAGCCCGCAGATGAGTCTAAAATAAAAAGTGGAATTGGAAGCTTAGTTCACTTTATATGTAACATTCAAACAGCCAATCTAAAGTCAACCTGTTAATTTATGAACTTTCATGGTGCTGATTGGACAAAGTCATGCTACATATGTTAATCGACTAACCAACTTCCGGCTGCCATATTCAGTGGTTGTAATGACTTACCAGTATGTCACTGTGTGCTGAGTGTTGGCGAATCTCTGATGTGTGTAATGACTCAGTCACACTAGAGTTAAAATAGGAGGCAACCACTGTGCAACTTGTAAAAATTGGTAGTTGCTCATTGATTGCGTTGAATTCTTTGATGTAGGCGGCCAATTATAAGTAGTAGTGGCAACCAGCTGGTCGCTCAAAAGTTGAGAATGCAACACCTTAAAAACTCTACGCGACCACTTTTGCTCGCAAGGTAATTGCGCAGGTCACCTAGTGGGAGGCAAACAATCACAGTCTGACCTGGACTAACTGCAGTCACTCTCACACAGATTGGCAAAGGTTCACAAATAATTGCTGTCTAATTTAGAAATACAGACAGATTGCAATCCCATCGCAATCAGTCTGAGTCAGTGTGCACCAATGAGCACAACTCTTCTTTCATGCATCTCTTTGCAATAGGGGACTCGATGCAACTGGTTGACAACTGGTCACATTCTGGTTATATTCCTATTTAAAAGTAAGGTTGCCATGCATCTATATAATTCTGAATTAAATTCAATTGTCATCTTGCAACAACTATGTCGCTATTTGTGGAGGAATTTCTGTTTCAAAGCTACAAGGTTCTGGCTGAACTCTGAATGTGAGTAGTTAATGTGAATTTCTGTTTAATGTGAATTTCTGTGTATGTGGACGGCAACAGATTTGCAAGAGATGGCAACAGATGTGTTATGTTTACAATTAATTGCCATATTATCACAAAAAAATGTTGCCATTCAGAACTGTTAGCAGACTGCTCCCCTCTTATTGCTGGTTTACTGATATTTTGATGCACCAAAGTCACTTTGAAAATGCTAGCTGACCAAGGGTGGTCGCAGACCTGGTCTCTACCTTTAAAGCAACTATTTCAAAAGTGACTCGATTGCTGTCGCAATAGTTTTGATTGCCCTTCGGTCCCCAACCACTGTTTTCCCTTGGTATGACTGTAGAAGACATTTCTTATAAATTAATTATTTAAACAGACTTACTGCTATCATAACTGCTGACATCATGACCATGGTCAAAAAACTGATTTCTCTCACGTAACAAAGCTGAATGAATTAACCACTCACACTATCTGTGCCAGTACCCTAGTATACAAAATGTGGATTATATCAACAAGTCCAATGCAAAGAGACACAAAACTGAACATGTGACTCTCACTGGTCCTGAGTGTAGGGGTCAGTGCTCTCAGCTAGCTAATTTCTAATTTCTAACTCATGTTCAGAAGGAAAATTAGCATATGAAACTGTTCCTTCAGTTAGTGTGTAACCCTAATAAAATAAAAAGATACAATCGATGCCTCTCAGATTTCTGTTCTAGAGATGAAAAACTGCTCAGTCAGATATTCCCCTTTTTTGCTGACATGCATTTCTGCACAAGCCAAAGGAATTACAAAATTACAAAAATAAACAAACAAAACTCAATTTTTGCCTCTGAACATGATGCTTTGTCATCAGTCACACTTCCCTGCTGTGTTAATTGGCTACATTTGCACACTATTATTTGGTCAACATTTGATCAGAGATTTCATTTTGTCCCCTGACTCATATATTCTTCAAAGTTAATGCCCATTATGGAAACAGGAATCTGCTGGCACAACACATCATTCAAGAGTTTATAGCCTCTTTGACAGCAATTATATTACCTAAACAACTTTGAGGCACCTTTGGAGAATGTTTTCACTTAAGTTTAGCATAATCTAACTTTGGACAATGAATTGTACGCAGTGCCCATGAAGGAATCCTGAGTGCATGTATAATTATATATAACCTTGCAGTTACAGGTTTGTTATCATCACCTTGTGGTGTCATTGGCATAAAGGGGAGCAAAGAGGTGGAGGTTTCTTACAGACAGAGAGCTGCTCTGGACTACTGATCGAGCAACTGATCTTCTCGGGAATATTCTTCTGCTGCCATCCAATCCATCAAGGCTGCATTTTAGCAGAAATCTCCCACTGGGTATTGTCATGGCCGGGGAGGAAACGGACGAGGAAGGACTCACATGAAGGACTCCAGAAGCAAACATATCTAAAAAAGGGGATTTATTTCAACGGGGAGACACAAATACAAAAACCTTGGAAGGGAGGCACAGGGAGACGAAGGGCAGGCACAGGGAACACAGGAACATGCGGGCACAAAACATCAACGACGCGACAGAGAAAAAATGAAAACTGAGGGCTTAAATACACACTGGGTAATCAGGGCAAGAGGAAACAGCAGGGAACAACAGGTGAGGCAAATGAAACTAATTACACAGGGGAAGCAAAGCTAAACACAAAGCACAAGGAAATCACATTGGCAAAATAAAACAGGAAGTGATAAACCAAGGAACACGCAGACAAGTCACAACACTGGGAACATGACAAACATACAGGGAGGACAAACTCAGGAAATAAACTATTAACACAAACCGCTGGGCCAACGGCCCAGGACATGACAGTACCCCCCCCTCAAAGGCCGGCTCCCGACGGCCACAACCAGAAACAAAACCAGACAAGGGCGGGAGGCGGGGGACCAGGAAGGAGGGCCCGAAACAAAAACAGACAGGGAGCAAACAAAGTCAGGAACAAACCCAAAAACACAAGGAAGCACTGGAGCAAGGGTAGAGCACAGGGGCAAAAAACAATAAGCAAAAGGAATAGAACAAAGAAAAGCAATGGCACAAGCTGAATAATAGTCCAAAAACCAGAGCAAAACATGGGGATGAGAAAACAAAAAACAACCGGATGAAAATAAAGCGACGGCACAAGGCCGGAGAGCTCCAATGTCCAAAACAGGGGGTCGAAACAAGGAACAGTCCAGGAGCTATGACAAAACAAAAAACAGCAGGGGAAAAAACAGTCCACAGTTCAGGGGAGTCAGTGGGAAATCCAAAAACAAAAAACACACAGTTCAGGAGGCCGCAGAGGCCAAGGGGCCACAAAGCAAAATCCCAACGAGGGAGGCCGACCGCGCTCCCAGCGGCGGCGGCGACGAGGACGAGAAGGAATCACTGGAGGCCGACCGCGCTCCCAGCGGCGGCGGCGACGACGAGGAGGCGTCACTGGAGGCCGACCGCGCGCCCAGCGGCGGCGGCGACGACGAGGAGGAGTCACTGGAGGCCGACCGCGCTCCCAGCGGCGGCGGCGACGACGAGGAGGAGTCACTGGAGGCCGACCGCGCTCCCAGCGGCGGCGGCGACGACGAGGAGGAGTCACTGGAGGCCGACCGCGCTCCCAGCGGCGGCGGCGACGACGAGGAGGAGTCACTGGAGGCCGACCGCGCTCCCAGCGGCGGCGGCGACGACGAGGAGGAGTCACTGGAGGCCGACCGCGCTCCCAGCGGCGGCGGCGACGACGAGGAGGAGTCACTGGAGGCCGCCCGCGCCCCCAGCGGCGGCGGCGACGACGAGGAGGAGTCACTGGAGGCCGACCGCGCTCCCAGCGGCGGGGGCGACGACGAGGAGGAGTCACTGGAGGCCGACCGCGCCCCCAGCGGCGGCGGCGACGACGAGGAGGAGTCACTGGAGGCCGACCGCGCTCCCAGCGGCGGCGGCGACGACGAGGAGGAGTCACTGGAGGCCGACCGCGCGGCATGCGGCGGCGGAGAAGGGCGACCCCGGGCTCTGGTGGGGAACCCTCGGATGACGTGGAGCGCTCGGACTGAGCAGAGACCCCCACCGGCTCGGACTGAGCGGGACCCCCTGGCTCGGAGCGCTCGGACTGAGCGGAGACCCCCATCGGCTCGGACTGAGCGGGACCCTCGTGCGCGGAGCGCTCGGACTGAGCGGAGACCCCCATCGGCTCGGACTGAGCGGGACCCTCTGGCGCGGAGCGCTCGGACTGAGCGGGACCCCCTGGCTCGGACTGAGCGGAGACCCCCATCGGCTCGGACTGAGCGGGACCCTCTGGCGCGGAGCGCTCGGACTGAGCGGAGACCCCCATCGGCTCGGACTGAGCGGGACCCTCTGGCGCGGAGCGCTCGGACTGAGCGGAGACCCCCATCGGCTCGGACTGAGCGGGACCCTCTGGCGCGGAGCGCTCGGACTGAGCGGGACCCTCTGGCGCGGAGCGCTCGGACTGAGCGGAGACCCCCATCGGCTCGGACTGAGCGGGACCCCCTGGCTCGGACTGAGCGGAGACCCCCATCGGCTTGGAGTGAGCTGAGCCCATGGGCTGAACGGGGCCTACATAGTGAGGCACCGGATGCGTAGGCTGGGACCGCGGAACAGGGCACACTGCTGCTTTATTGAGCAGCAGGGGCTGCTCGAGGAATAGCCGAGGTGCAGGGGGCTGCGTGGAAGCAGGCCGGGAGACGACTGGCTGCGTGGAAGCAGGCCGGGAGACGACTGGCTGCGTGGAAGCAGGCCGGGAGACGACTGGCTGCGTGGAAGCAGGCCGGGAGACGACTGGCTGCGTGGAAGCAGGCCGGGAGACGACTGGCTGCGTGGAAGCAGGCCGGGAGACGACTGGCTGCGTGGAAGCAGGCCGGGAGACGACTGGCTGCGTGGAAGCAGGCCGGGAGCCAGAGAGAGCGGGCTGTGAGCTAGGGAGATCTGGCTGCGTGGAAACAGACCGCGAGCGAGAGAGATCTGGCTGCGTGGAAACAGACCGAGAGCTAGGGAGATCTGGCTGCGTGGAAACAGACCGAGAGCTAGGGAGATCTGGCTGCGTGGAAACAGACCGAGAGCTAGGGAGATCTGGCTGCGTGGAAACAGACCGAGAGCTAGGGAGATCTGGCTGCGTGGAAACAGACCGAGAGCTAGGGAGATCTGGCTGCGTGGAGACAGACCGAGAGCTAGGGAGATCTGGCTGCGTGGAGACAGACCGAGAGCTCGCTGACACTGGGGCCTGAGAGGGAGCTGACACTACTGGAGCTACAGAAGGAGCAGGAGCTGAGGGAACTGGGACCAAAACCGAAGGAACTAAGACAGGGGCTGAGGGAACTGACTGAGAGGGCACTGAAACAGCTGACACTGGGGACCGAGGAAGAGTTACTGGAGCTGACTGAAGGCGAGGGAGAGCGACTGGAGCTAGAGCTGACTGAGACCCTGCTGCTGCAGCTAACACAGAAAACCGGTGCGAAGGCTTGGACCTGGTTGCCCCCACCCGCGGAACAGGAACGGGTGCAGAGGTCAGCCCGTCCGTGGCTGCCCCCACCCGCGGAACAGGAACGGGTGCAGAGGTCAGCCCGTCCGTGGCTGCCCCCACCCGCGGAACAGGAACGGGTGCAGCGGTCAGCCCGTCCGTGGCTGCCCCCACCCGCGGAACAGGAACGGGTGCAGAGGTCAGCCCGTCCGTGGCTGCCCCCACCCGCGGAACAGGTACGGGTGCAGAGGTCAGCCCGTCCGTGGCTGCCCCCACCCGCGGAACAGGTACGGGTGCAGGGGGAGCTGGAGCCAAGGGAGCGGGAGCAGGGTGAGCAGAGGGAGCTGGAGCTAACTGAGGGGTCTGAGACTGCGACTGAGGAGGAGCTGGAGCTAACTGAGGGGTCTGAGACTGCGACTGAGGAGGAGCTGGAGCTAACTGAGGGGTCTGAGACTGCGACTGAGGAGGAGCTGGAGCTAACTGAGGGGTCTGAGACTGCGACTGAGGAGGAGCTGGAGCTACAGCTGACTGGGAACACTGCGACTGGGGAGGAGCTGGAGCTACAGCTGACTGGGAACACTGCGACTGAGGAGGAGCTGGAGCTACAGCTGACTGGGAACACTGCGACTGAGGAGGAGCTGGAGCTACAGCTGACTGGGAACACTGCGACTGAGGAGGAGCTGACACTGGAGGAGCTGACACTGGAGGAACTGACACTGGAGGAACTGACACTGGAGGAACTGACACTGGAGGAACTGACAGAGTGCTAGGGTGAACAGACATTAGGGAAACCGACTGAAGGCTAGAGGGGCCTGAGTACGTCAAAACTGGCCGCGTGGAAGCAGGCCGGGAGACAGAAAGAGCAGACTGCGAGCTAGAGAGAGCAGGAGCTAAGGGCGTTAGAGCTGACTGCGAGGAGACTGACTGCGAGGAGACTGACTGCGAGGAGACTGACTGCGCGGAGACTGACTGCGAGGAGACTGACTGCGAGCTAGGGAGAGGAGCTGACTGCGTGGAAGCAGCCTGAGGCACAGCTGACTGGGGAGACTGAGACACAGCTGACACCGGGCACTGAGAATGCGCTGACACTGGGGACTGAGAATGAGCTGACACTGGGGACTGCTGTAGGTGAAGGGTGGAGGTTAAGAAATCCTGCACTAACCCATGCAGAGAGCCAAATAACCAAGGGTAATCATCGACTAGCCCTTGCAGCTGGGCCGTGAGCTGTTGCTGTTCCTGCTCACATGGGTCAGCCAGAAGGTCCATAACCAGTGAATCCACCCAACGGATAATGGTCTGCTTTGCCACCTCAGGGAGGGGAAAGGCAGGGGGGTGACGGGAATAATTGTCCGCAGGCATAGTAGCGTTGAAGCCAGTGTTACTCACGGAAACGGAGGATTGGGTGTGAAGTGGTGAAGCGGTCCGCGGCGTTATACCGCTCGGGTCTCGGGGTGCCTTCCGCCGTTGCTGCCGGGAACTCCCTCTCCTCCGCGGCTGCCGAGGAAGGGAGGGATCAGCGAAAGGGGAGGCAGGTGAGTGACGATGACGGGGACTGTTCAAAGACGCCGGGCCCCCCAGCGCTAGACGAGTGCCGTCGAAAAAATTGGAGCCGGAGGGGGTTTTGTAATGGTCGCGTCGTTCTGTCATGGCCGGGGAGGAAACGGACGAGGAAGGACTCACATGAAGGACTCCAGAAGCAAACATATCTAAAAAAGGGGATTTATTTCAACGGGGAGACACAAATACAAAAACCTTGGAAGGGAGGCACAGGGAGACGAAGGGCAGGCACAGGGAACACAGGAACATGCGGGCACAAAACATCAACGACGCGACAGAGAAAAAATGAAAACTGAGGGCTTAAATACACACTGGGTAATCAGGGCAAGAGGAAACAGCAGGGAACAACAGGTGAGGCAAATGAAACTAATTACACAGGGGAAGCAAAGCTAAACACAAAGCACAAGGAAATCACATTGGCAAAATAAAACAGGAAGTGATAAACCAAGGAACACGCAGACAAGTCACAACACTGGGAACATGACAAACATACAGGGAGGACAAACTCAGGAAATAAACTATTAACACAAAACGCTGGGCCAACGGCCCAGGACATGACAGGTATGTTATTCTCCTGACTTCTGGCTTTAGTTGCAGATTTCTATCATGCATATATCTCGCTTTAGTCTTCTTGTCACACAGTTGTATGTATTTTTATGGTAATATTTTTCAGCCCTGACATGCCTGCTTTGATGCAGGAGTTAAGGAATTTCTCAGCTTTGGTATAAATAAAGCATATTATATAACAACAAAGCACTTGCAGTTTATTTGTTTCTTTGTTTCCTTAAATACAGCACACAGAAAAGAAAGCATGTAAATGGATGCCAAATCAGCAATATGCAACCATATGGAAAATTATTCTTGAGAGGCGCATCGTCACCCTCACTATCTCATCTGCTGTGCGTATTAGAAGAAGCAGGTACTGTGTTTACTTTCTCAGTAGCATCAATCTTATGGAGTAGCCAATATTGGTTGTTTCCTTTATCTGTAGTGCATGTTCCCAAATAAATCACTGAGCTCAAGCCTTTCCATTGTCTTTGTTAGTCATTACACGATTGTCACTGTGGGCTGATACTAGGAGGGGAAAAAAGAGATAACATATCACATATCAAAACCCCCAGCTGTTTAAAACTTCTAAACAAACCTGAATCCATGAATTAAACAGGAAGCCTTTCACCGTGTACCTTAACCTTTCCTCTCTCCCATCCATCGCTTCTATCCATCATCCCATCCTTCATTTCATTCACCCGCTTTTTAAACAAGTGGCATCTTTGATTAGCGAAACAAAGGGGATGCCTTAAATAAAAAGACCATTTACAAGTCAGACTGGGAAGCGAGGCAGTGACTGGGCCCTGGTCTTTTATTCGTGATGAGAGGATGGAGCTGGCCCATAGTACAATGACGTTGCAGCTCCATTGTTAGTGAAATGAACACCTGGCTGCCGGAGGAGTGCTAAATCACTGCTGTGTTTAGCCACACCTGAGGCTCACTGCGCAAAGTGACACAAAGCAGAACATTACTTTGCAGGCTCGTTGAGTTCAAAGGTAATGAGCATGAGATGCAGTGTGTACTTTATTATTTAATCAATCATCTGCTGATCTGTCAGTTAGATTTACTTGTTTGTTTGGTTTTTTTGCATATTGCTATATTAACTGCAACATTATTTCCTGAGAGAAGAAGCACTGAACCAAACTTGATTATATACACACAGTGGACAGGGTAATTAATCCTCTGGATTTGCAAAGATTTGTAGTGATGGTATGAAGTGCAATGTTGATATGGGGGAGGGAGAAGATTTTAAAACATAACCAGGGATTCGACAAGCCTGCTGATTTACTACTTCTGTGCTGCAGCCAAAGCAGCAGTTGACTGATATCCTTCTTGACACCACTAGTTAGAGAGAGCTCCAATATGTCTGATAAATGGTATTTTGGCCCCATGGCTATGAGTGCAAACACACTCTTCACCTGAGAAAGCTCACATACATGACTCAGTCAGGGCAGTCACTAAAAAAAAATATATATATCTCACATCCACAGAGATTTGACTTAGTATTTCACGGATAAGACCTAGATAATTAAACTCAGTTCCCTCTCACCCATACAGGTTTAATCTGTGGAGGATGAAGTCATACACTGGCAGTGAGAAATAAGAGCTGCTCTTTTTTACTACTATCCACGCAAGGTGGTAGACCTTCCTCTAGGATTGTACATAAACAGGAAATTTCATCTATGACTTTAATCATACTGTATTTTGAGCGTTTATGTTTTTACATAATTTGTCCTCTGTACTTTAATTGAGCCCTAAAGCTTACCTGGCAGAGATGAATGTGTACATTCTCTGTGACTCAACTAGTAATTTGGAGCAGCAACTAATGACCACTTTGGATCAATAGCAAACCACACATATAGCCAGTTACGGAGATATCCCCTGCTTTAAAATCCCTGTGGCAGTTTAATGCCAGTGAAAACAGCTGACGTTATCTGCTTTGACTTGGGTCAGAGGCCTGAAATCAGGAGAAATTGTTTGTGAGATGCAGGAAGGAGTGGGAAGAAGTGAATGTTGAATCAGTTTTACTGTATAGACCCAACCTCAAAAACAAAATAAATCACTTGGAATAAAATAGGATGAATGATTGAGGTGTTTTTTTGTGTTGGATCGGGAAGAGACCTGTTTACAAAAGTCTCATTTTATTTATTTATTTATTTTTTACTTCATTGCTTTTATAGAGGATTGTAATTTCCTACTGAACCATGAACCCATTTAATAATGTATTCAAAGTAATAATATGAAGAAATCGCAGTGCTACTGTTGTGTGCTTGTAGCCACTCTGATCCCAGTGATCTTTCTTTAGAAATTCTGCCCTTCAAAAGGGAAAGTGAAGTAATTACGGAGGCGGTGGAGTTTTAAAGGCTAGATATAATCTTTTTAAATATTTACCAAGAAAATTGTGTCCTCTCAGCTTTCTCGTTTGAACTACTTTGTGGGAGAACATTAACTTTAGTTTGGTTACTAAAAACCTGTCCTAAAAAACCATGTGAAATGTCAGTAAAAGTTATCAGCAAATAATTGGACTGTATTACCTTGTGATAGACTGGTGACATGTCGAGGGTGTACGCTGCATTTCTCCCAAAGTCAGCTATGATAGCCTCCAGCCTTCCTGTGGACCTGAATTGGATATGTAGTTAAGAAATTGCATGGATTGATTGATGTATTTTATTGTTATCTATATTTTTTCACACTGTTCAAACTGGGTTGTATGTACCTTGCAGTCATTCTTATATGGTAATATATAATTAATGAGCTTACAATGTGAGGAGCACGGTGGCGCAGTGGTTAGCACTGTTGCCTCACAGCAAGAAAATTCACCTTGGCCAGGGCCTTTCTGTGTTGCGTTTGCATGTCTTCCTCGTGTCTTTTGGGGTTTTTTTCCAGGTATTCCGGTTTCCTCCCACATTCCAAAGGCATGCAGTTAGGTTAACTGGTGATTCTAAATTGCCCATAGGTGTGAATGTGAGTCTGAATGGTTGTCTGTGTTACCCAGTATGAGTATGAGGTACGAAGCCAAACACAAATTCTTTAAGGACAGCATAAAAAATTTCAAGAACATAACTAAATCCCTTGCAAAGAAACACCAGATTGTTGTTGCTTATCACTGGGAATCCTTGTCAATAAAAGGCATTGAGTCTGGTCCTGTCAAATCCAGAACTTTGACTACTGTAGAACATGGTAACTTAATTTCAGAGCATTTTCATATTGAGATGTCAAGTGAAATGTATTTCACAACTTGGGTCAAACATAATGGGATTGAATTTCACAGTGGTCTTGTTGTTTGCACAGATTTTGTCAATGAGCTGCCTGTTTTCAGTAAGATTCTGTTTGTATTTTTGAGAGATGGTATTTATTTTATGGTATCTGAGATGGAGGCGACATTTGTGGAACATTTTAATGCTTTTCATGTTGTTGACCAAATGCACAAGGTTTCAATTGTTAGACCTTGTGATTTAAGACACTTTAAGCCCTTTGACATTCAAATGTCTTATGGAAGAGATTCTCTTTCCTATGTTGTGCCTGATGGCTGTATTGTTTAGGGTAAGCAAGTTTTTTGCCCCAGCTATATTCTTTGCTGAGCTTATGTGGAAATATTAAAAAAAAAAAAAAAAAAAAAAAAAAAAAAAGTGAAATGGGAGTTCTGTGTGATCTTTTCCTCTAGATTGTGAAACAGTTGCACTAATGGATTCAGACTAATTTTAGGGTATGTTGTCCTTTTATATTTACAATTAGTAGTGTTCTTTTGTAAAATTAACACTATAGGAAAGTAAAAAGTAACACTCCCAGTGTTGACCTTTTATTCTACCACAGTGCCCAATCTGTGTGATTTTAACACTAATTTAGTGTAGTTTTAAAACTCTTCTGGTGTTAATATTATACACCACAAAACATAGTTTTTAACACTAATGGGTGTTATAATTTTGACTCTTTTAAAAGTGTTAATTTAACACTGCATTAGTGGTTACCATATAAACTCTGCAAGAGTGTTAATTTTAACTCGGATAGTGTTAAATTTGCACTTTCAAATTTGCTGTGCAGCCTCTCGCCCTATGACTGCTAGGATAGACACCTTTGGAGTGATGCAGATAGGTTGATGATGGTGGTGGGTACAATGAAAAGACTGAGGACAAGGATAGAGGAACAATGGAATAAAAGCAGACACTAGCAATTGGTTGGCAGTATGCAATGTTCACACTTACCAAATGTACTGGACTTTTGGCTTAAACATATTCGAACACCATCCAGATCCCCAAGTGTGAAAATAATCTTTATTTACATCATATAATCATCAATCTTGGCTATCTGTGGTGCCACAAACCCTTAGAAGACAGCTTTTTCACATCGTTCTGTTCAATATTGTTAAAAATGCAGCAATTTTAAGTCAGCTGGAGAAAAAAAAATAGACTCATCTGCAGATGTAATCTATGCTGCAAGATGACTAAATAAGTACAATGTAACAGTATTTACATTTAAGTTTTCGTTGAGCTGTATATTTGAACTTGCTCTTTTGCACCACCTAGTGGTGGACTATAGAAAGTACAATTGTTTGTAGCTTGTGTTTCCACCCGAGCCCACTGTACCGATGCACATGCTATGCGGGCTGCGGCGGCTGGTTAGCTCCACACAGAGAGAAAGAAACGCGGAAAGTTGATAAGTGAAGAAAGAAGGGAGAAAGAAGGTGGAGAAGAAAAAACTAAGATCGTTAAGGATTGTTTAGCCCCTCCTGGATGTCAGTTCACGAGGTTTGTGTACTTATATGTTTTATTATCTGTGATTAATATCTTCGTTGACTGACACAAAGTACAAGAATGAGTTTTGATATGGTATTTTTTTGTTGTTTTCTTCTGTCGTGAGCAGTTCTCACGGGTTGTGAAGACAAGAATAAACCCTGTTTTATGATTCTACGTCGTGCGCTCGTTAATCCGTGAGGGTGCTACAGTGAGAACTCTTCTGCTCCGCGCGGGTAGATGAAAGGACGGTGCCGACAACAAGTAGCAGAGGCGCCATGGTCAGTCACGGCTATGCACAACAAGGACACAGCCATCGCAGGAAGGTTCAGGTGCCCCCAAAATAAATGTCGCCCCAGTTAAAGGACTTACTTGAGTTACTTACAAAAATGGACTGTTAAAGGAATTAAAACCAGCTTCTCAGTATTGAGGAGCAAAGCAAAGGACTTGAATATTTTCTCATTGTTATATTTCTACCGCTTGAGTGACTGAAATTTATACAGTATTAATTTGATGTTGTGATAAGTAATCTGTGCAATGTGCATTCACTGTGTTTAAGTAAGTGCCAGAAGATACAATATTAATGGCTTGGTAAAGACGTGATTTAAAGAGTTGCAATAATTACTGTGTTTTAAGATCACAACAGTCAGTTCAAATAAGACCAATATTCATTTACTCCTCCTTACCAAATCAAATTCAGGCTGCTGCAGTCAATCCTGCACTTAAGGTTAATTTAAGAGTAAATAATAAAATAAACTCCAACAATGGCAGAGTTTGAGGCTAATCCAGAAGTTAATGAAGATGGTGACGTGGAACAACTTACTGCAGATGAAGAATTACAAGCAGCAAAAGGCACAGCTGATGATGTCTCTACTACCTCACAAAGGGCACAAAGGAGCCAAAGAGTCCGTACGCTGACGGAAAAGGGCCAAGAACTGCACGATGAGCACAAAAGGAAGGCTGCATATCGTTTCAGTGTGCGCTATGAGAAGTGGAAAGCTGTTGTTAAGGATGCCAAAGGAGCCATAGATGGTCAGTGCTCAAAGGGTCTGCTACAGGAACATGTCTCCAAGGTTTCAAGTGCTTCTAAAGATGTGAATGCTGCCTATGTAGAGTTGAGACACATTGAATCTCCAGATAATGATACAAGACGGAGAATGGACGCGTGTGAAGCCATAACAAAGACAATTATCGGAGCACTAGCAAGGTGCCCAAGTAGAGCTGAAGTTCAAGGAGATGAATGCTTGAGGGAGACTGAGTCTATATCTAAGTTAGTAGCCTCAGACAGGATAAGTGTAAGGTCAGACAACACTAAGCTCTCCTCTCGTTCAAGAGTTTCCACTAGACACTCCAGCAGGCTCTCGGATAAAAGACAAGATGCAGCTGCTGAAGTTGCAGCAAATGAAGCTGCGCTGCAAGTTCTGCTTGAACAAGAAACTCATATGAAGGAAATTGAAAGACAAGAAACAGAAATAGCACAAAGACAGAGAGCTCTAGAAGCTAAGCGCAGAGAAGTGGAGCGACTTGAGACAGTAAAAAGGCTAAATGCAGCAAGGGCTCGACAACAGGTGTATGAACAAGGTGAATGCTCAGATGAAGAAATATACAGCCTACTTCATCACAGCTCTGACAAGAAACATGAAGTCAAGTCTGGAAACAATGACTCACATTTCAACCGGTGTCCTTCCCCACAAAATGTGACACTCCAACAAGAAGTGAATACAACAGACCTGGTCAAGGCATTTGCAGAGTCTCTCAGTGTAAGTCGTCTTCCAGCACCAGAGCCAACAATATTCAGCGGTGATCCTATTAGATATAATGATTGGAAGATTTCCTTTCAGACTCTAATCGGCAGAAAAAATATACCAGTTGAAGAGAAGACTTATTACCTGAGAAAGTATGTAAGTGGACCTGCAAGGAAGGCAATAGAAGGATACTTTCCGCTTGGCACAGAGTCAGCATATTATGCAGCATGGACAGTTCTCGAAGAGAGGTATGGCAATCCCTTCCTTGTAGCCAAGGCCTATAGAGATAAACTTGATGCATGGCCCAAGATAAGCTCTAAGAGCAGTATGGAACTTCAAGCGTTTGCTGACTTCCTCTGCTGCTGCAAGACTGCCATGTCACAAATGAAGGGCCTTGAAGTGCTCAATGACTGCAATGAAAACCAAAGGATGCTTGCAAAACTCCCAGATTGGCTCATTTCACGGTGGAACAGAAAGGTTATGGAAGTGCAAGAGGAGAGCCACACCTTTCCAACCTTCAGCCAATTTGTGGATTTCATCTCACGAGAAGCCAAAATTGCCTGTAATCCCATAACATCTCTTTTCACTCTGAAATCAAGTGAAATTGAAGGAGCAAAAACACCAAAGAACAGAAGCCATGGAGCGAAGGTACTGGCAACTAACTCAAATGAAAGATCTGTCAGTACTAGTTGTATGTACTGTGAGAAGTCAGGTCACAGCCTGCTTAAGTGTAGGAAGTTCATGAGTGAAAGCATTGATGAGAGGTTAAACTTTGCTCGAGACAAGCAGTTATGTTTTGGCTGCCTGAAGTCTGGTCACCATTCTAAGGATTGTGAGAGCAGAGCAACATGTGATACATGTGATAAAAAACATCCAACATGTCTTCATGACAATCGTACCAGAAAAGAAAGAACAATGAGAAATCAAACCAACAGTGACAACACAAGACAAAGAAACCCAGACGCTTCACAAGACAACAGTTTCACACCAACAACAAGAGAAGCAACATCTAACAGAGTCGCACAGAATGTTGATGACACTCACACCTCCTCCATTGTTCCAGTATGGGTGTCAGCTGAAGGTGAGCCAGAGCGCGAAGTTCTCGTGTACGCGCTTCTTGATACGCAGAGCGACACGACCTTTATTCTTGAAGAAACGGCACGAGCTCTGCATATAAAAGGCGAATCAGCTCAGCTAAGGCTTACCACCATGTCTTCAAGAAACACAGTTGTGTCCTGTTTCAAGCTCTCAGGTCTACAAGTAAGAGGGTTTTACTCAAATAAGACAATTTCCCTACCTGTAACGTATGCAAGAGACTTCATACCTGCAAATCGAGATCACATTCCAACCCCTCAAACAGCCAAGGCATGGCCTCATCTTGAATGCATTGCAGATGAGCTTGCTCCAATACAAAGCTGTGATATTGGCCTGCTGATTGGCTACAACTGCCCCCAAGCACTTGTTCCTCGTGAAGTTGTGTCAGGAAATGAAACCCAGCCATTCGCACAAAGGACTGATCTGGGGTGGAGTATTGTGGGTTATGGCAATCCATGTCTCGATTATGGAGATGGCTTTGGAGTGAGTCATCAAGTCGTTGTGAAGCAAGTGGTGCCTGATGTTCAACCCTATTCAAACATCACCAACAAGGTCCACTATGTTTACAGAACTCAGATAAGGGAAACGGTCTCTTCTACAGAGGTCCTAAAAATGTTGGAATCTGACTTTGTTGAGAAGGCTTCAGAAAATGTAAAGGTCTCTCAAGAAGATCTCAGATTTCTAACAAAGATAAAGAAGGGCATTAGGCACAAGGAGGATGGTCATTTTGAGATGCCACTCCCATTCAAGAGCGAAAGGCCTAACCTGCCAGATAACAAGGCATGTGCTATTCATCGTCTCAAATGTTTAGAAAGGAGGCTGAAGAGGAACAAGCAGTACTACATGGATTACAAGAATTTCATGGATGAGATAATAGCCCATGGGGATGCTGAAAAGGTTCCAGACCAAGACACTGACAAAAGACCAGTTTGGTACATCCCACACCATGGGGTGTATCATCCACAAAAACCTGGAAGGATTCGCGTCGTCTTTGATGCCTCTGCTAAGTTCCAAGGCACTTCACTAAATGACCATCTTCTGACTGGTCCAGAACTAACAAACACCCTGCTCGGAGTCTTGTGTCGCTTCCGTAAAGGCCCAGTGGCCTTCATGTGTGATATTGAACGCATGTTCCACCAGTTTCACGTGCGTGCTTGCGACCAAGATTACCTACGGTTCTTGTGGTGGGAGAACGGCGACCTTGAAACTCCATTCACAGTCTACCGAATGAAGGTACACCTATTCGGTGCAGCATCGTCTCCAGGTTGCGCCAACTATGGTCTCAAGCACCTTGCAGCTGAAGGAGAAGGAAGTTTTAATGAAGAAACCATCAAGTTCATCAAAACCAACTTCTATGTTGATGATGGACTAGCAAGTGTCGACACTGAAGATCAAGCAATACAGCTTGTCAACGAAGCACGCAAATTGTGCAGCACGGGCAACCTTCGGCTGCACAAGTTTGTCTCAAACAGCACCCGAGTTTTAGCTTCGCTTCCAAAGGAAGAATGTGCTGCGGTTGCCAAGGACCTTGATATAGCATTTGAGGCAGTGCATATGGAAAGAGCACTTGGCGTACAATGGTGCGTGGAATCAGATCAATTCCAGTTCCGAGTGGTTGTCAAGGAAAATCCACTCACCCGAAGAGGAGTATTATCTACAGTTGCCTCTGTGTTCGATCCATTTGGGTTCGTGTCACCTTTCATTTTGCTAGGAAAACAAATTTTGCAACAAATGTGCCGAGACAAGCTCAGTTGGGATGAAGCCTTACCTGATAGCCTTCGTCCCCAGTGGGAGTCCTGGCTGCGTGAACTGGGAAACCTTGCAGAGGTAAAGATTCGCAGATGCTACATCCCTCCGAACTTCAAGCCACAACACTATGAGCTTCATCATTTTTCTGATGCGAGTGCATCTGGATATGGCGTGTGCACTTACCTGAGGGCAGTAAGCCCATCCGGCGAAGTTCACTGCTCCTTGGTGATGGGAAGATCGAGAGTTCCACCATCCAAAGTCACAACTATTCCACGGCTTGAGTTGTCAGCTGCCGTTGTTGCCGTTCGCATCAGTGACATGCTGAAAGGGGAATTGGAAGTGGAAATCTCAGAAGAAAGGTACTGGACTGACTCCAAGGTGGTACTCGGATACATCAGTAATGAAGCCAGAAGGTTTCATGTATTTGTTGCAAACCGTGTGGAACGCATCAAACAAAGTACAGAGTCAACACAATGGTGGTATGTAACCTCCGAAGATAATCCAGCAGATCACGCCTCAAGAGGCCTTACAGCAAAACAACTTGTAGCCTCAAACTGGTTCAAAGGTCCAGATCTTCTCTGGCAGAAGGTCATAACCAGTGGTGAAATCAAGGTGGGAGAGTTATCGAACAGTGACCCAGAGGTCAAGAAGGTTCAAGTCCACAAGATACAAGCAGAAGAACAAAGGTCACTGTTGGATCGGCTACACAAGTTTTCAGACTGGTTGAGAATGATTAAGGCTGTTGCCAGACTCAAGCGCTATGTCAAGGAAGTGAAGGATCACAAGAGGTCATGTGACATTGTCACCCTGCAAGAGAGAAAGGAAGCAGAGGTAACAATAATAAGGATGGTTCAAGAAGCGGCGTTCGCTCAGGAAATAAAAACCTTACAACATCATGAAGTGATGCAGACCAATGACAGGGTCAACAAGCTACACAAGTTATGTCCATTTCTTGACGACCATGGCATTCTTCGGGTAGGCGGACGCTTGATGCATGCTGCCTTGCATCCTGATGTCAAGCATCCTGTGATCCTGCCAAGAAACAGTCACGTGACTGCGTTACTCGTCAAACATTATCACGTGAAGACTTACCATCAAGGACGAGGAATCACTATGAATGAGCTTCGAGCTAACGGATTTTGGATACTTGGATGCAGTAAGATTGTTTCATCCTGTATCTATAAATGTGTAAAATGCAGGAGGTTCAGAAGACCCACAGAGCAGCAGAAGATGGCAGACCTCCCGGAGGACCGGATGGAAACTGCACCACCATTCACCTACTGTGGGATGGACTGCTTCGGTCCCTTTTTTGTCAAGGAAGGCCGCAAGGAGTTAAAGCGCTATGGATTGCTAATCACCTGCATGTGCTCCAGAGCAGTACATCTCGAGATGCTTGATGATCTGTCTACAGATTCCCTCATCAACTCTTTACGTGCATTCATAGCCATCAGAGGTACAGTTCGACAAATAAGGTGTGATCAAGGCACGAACTTTGTAGGCACCAGAAATGAGTTTGTTGAAGCATTTAAAGAAATGGATCAAGCAAAACTGGGAAAACTGGACTGCGAGTTTCTCATGAACATCCCAGCGTCAAGCCACATGGGTGGCGTCTGGGAGAGACAAATCCGCACCATAAGGAGTGTACTCACATCAATCCTGGAACAATCAGGCAAACAACTCGACAGCTCCTCTCTAAGGACGTTCCTGTATGAAGTCATGGCAGTTATCAATAGCAGACCATTGACTACTAACCAACTGTGTGATCCATCAAACCCAGAACCTTTAACACCAAACCACATACTAACCATGAAGTCCACGATCATCTCCCCACCTCCAGGAAGGTTCGTGAAGGAAGATCTTTATCTCCGTAAGAGGTGGCGTCGTGTTCAACTCCTCACCAACACTTTCTGGACAAGGTGGAAAAGAGAGTATTTGTTGAATCTCCAGAGTAGACAGAAGTGGACCAAAGAGCGTAGAAATGCTAAGGTCGATGATGTTGTCCTCCTGAAGGATGAGATAACTCCACGCAACCAGTGGAAGTTGGCAAGGATCATTGAAGTTTACCCTGGTAAGGACGGAAGAGTGAGGAAGGTGAAATTGTTGATAAGTGATCCAACTCTGGACAAAGAAGGAAAGCGTACCTCCAAACCTGTTCATCTGGAGAGACCAATTCAGAAGACAGTCGTTCTGATAGAAGCAGAAGAAGATTCTCAGCCTCACTCTGCCTAAAATATAGTTCATAATCCTTAATTCATAAGCAGTTCATTATTTCATTGTTAATAGTTTGTTCCTTTAAAATCACAAGTGATTGGTGGGAGTGTAACAGTATTTACATTTAAGTTTTCGTTGAGCTGTATATTTGAACTTGCTCTTTTGCACCACCTAGTGGTGGACTATAGAAAGTACAATTGTTTGTAGCTTGTGTTTCCACCCGAGCCCACTGTACCGATGCACATGCTATGCGGGCTGCGGCGGCTGGTTAGCTCCACACAGAGAGAAAGAAACGCGGAAAGTTGATAAGTGAAGAAAGAAGGGAGAAAGAAGGTGGAGAAGAAAAAACTAAGATCGTTAAGGATTGTTTAGCCCCTCCTGGATGTCAGTTCACGAGGTTTGTGTACTTATATGTTTTATTATCTGTGATTAATATCTTCGTTGACTGACACAAAGTACAAGAATGAGTTTTGATATGGTATTTTTTTGTTGTTTTCTTCTGTCGTGAGCAGTTCTCACGGGTTGTGAAGACAAGAATAAACCCTGTTTTATGATTCTACGTCGTGCGCTCGTTAATCCGTGAGGGTGCTACATACAAATTCACATTTTATTCATGAGAGGGATTTATAAAACTATGTGACGCCTCCTGACCTTGACTGGTTACAAAAGGATTACAGAAATAATGTGTAAGGTTGTGCTTTTATTTTAAACTGGTAAATCACATCCTAAAGGTCTCGTATGTCACAGTTTCTGGGTATAAAATTGAGTGTTCTACACAGAGAGCATGCAGCCTAAACAGGCGACTTAAGACAATTGAGTTTCCTAGATAACATAAGTGTATTCCTGGTGTCTGATTCATTTTTCTTTAAACAGAACTGCTTCCCTGTAAAAAGCTATTTTAACTGAGTACGCAGGGAAACATGCACAAACACACACAAGCACACATTTCACGGCACATATTTGTCCTGCAGTAAATTTGTTTCCTGGGGAAAAAAAAGAGAAGAGTTATGCAAGCGCTTTTCTTGTTTCAATCTTGTTGTAAAAGCTAGACTGAATATATTAGTCTCCACAGTCACACAATGAATTATACCGTGTACCTTTCCTCTTCACGGGGAAAGCCAGAGGATAAACTAAATATTTCAAAGTAAAAATGACTAGGCTTTGATGCAGTATGTGTCACTGAACTGAATACCTTTAAAAGAAGAAGAAAAAAAAACAACAACAAGAAAATGGTGCACACCATTTTTTCACTGTTTGGGATTAGACAAAGCATCAAGTTTATCTTTTGGTATTTTACTCTTCTTTATATTCATGTAGCGATGTGAGTGTGGATCAGTGCTCCTTTAAAGCCACACATGAAGTTTTCATCCTTACAAAACCTCTCCCTGCAACTCCTGACATTTATTAGCAATGATACACTTGAACATACTTTTTACATTCCTTAAACACCTTTTTTTTTTTTCCCTTTTCAAATATGGTTTTCCAATATGGAAAATAGCCAGTGTCCACAGACATTTGTCTTCTAATAGTTTGAGCAAACATGCTTGTGGACATTCTGGGAAGCTTGAAATAAACCAATATAAGAGTGCGCATATAGATTTATGTAAATAGGATTCCGATCTACAGCCTTGAGGTCTCCAGATATTCCAACAGGAATGGAGGGGAAAAAAGCAGGTAAAGCTTGGTGAGAAAGTGCAAAGCTGTTCAACCATGCTCCTAATAGACCTACTTGATTGGTAACAGCTCTGCAGAACCAACAGTGGGGGTTGGTGGAAGCTTTAATGCTGGAAAACAAGACTGAGCAGCAGGGGAGCTGTGCATGGTTTCAAAATCAGTGATGCTCAAGAGAAATTAATGTGGAGGGGTGATTCTTATCATTCTCCTGTCACCAAGCAACAAATATCCATGTGCCTATGAGCAAAGCATCTATCTCCAGCTACTAATGGAGCCACTCATGCTGAATTTGCACTAAAAAGAGCATAAAACACAATAAAGAATATGTTTATTTTCATATGTGTCTCTTTTGTTTGTTTTGTAGGTAGATGTTACCTACACAGCACTGCAATGCCTGAGTGCCACACACATAACTGTGTTTGCACAACATGTAATTCCACTCACCACCCTGGTTGTGTGCACATAGTGGCTCATGAGCGCCTCTTTGCACTGCTGGCTGTGAGACATACACATGAAGTAGGTGCAGTAAATGAATATTAATATAGCCTCTGCACTGTAAACCCAGATTTTGATTCAACTTAAAAATATTGAGTTCATATTACTTAAAATTGCGTAGTATGTGAACATTATTTGTTAATGCTGAGTAAGCTGGACTGTTTCATGTCCTTTTTTTTTTTTTTATTGTTATTGTGTTTTTAAACAAAAACAAAAACAAAAAAAAGGATAGAGGATGAGGTTGGATGGAAAAATATATGTGATGGTTGATTAAAGGACATATTTTAATGTGTCCAAACTATAAAAGATAAGTTTGGTCAATTAGAACATACAATTTAGTTCAATTGGTAATGGAGTTGTGCTAACTTAACAAGCTGAGTTAAATCATTGGGTGGTGAATGATTGCTTAAACTAAGTATCTTCAGTTACTGAAACTCTGACATTAGTACATTCAACTTAAATCTTTCATTCCATTCCAAAAGGGCCTCAAGTACATTGAACATAGTCCACTGCACTTATTCAACTGATGCTCATTACTTAAAAAATTTAAGGCAACAAGTTACCTTGGTTTTTCTTAAGTAGATTCAACTTATCCGTGTTTACAGTGTGTATGAACATCACTCCAGACCCAACATGGGAAACCCACCCAATGTGGCAAATTCATATGCCAAAAAAGAGGGGGGGAAAGCACACAAAAAAACGAAGTTAGCAAAGTTAGACTAATTACTTTTTGTTTTAATTTTTTTTATAGATAATAATTGTGTGGTGAAAATGGCAAACCAAATGTACAGTGTTTCTTAGTATGTTCCACCTCCCCATGTGTTTTTTTGCTTCATGTCTTCTGATAGATCAACCTGTTCTATTTGTGCTCCCTTGGCATGTCAAAAGTACAGACAAGGTGTACTCCTTCTGTACTGTGACTCACCAGAGCTGTGGAAAAAGTCATCAGCAGTCTCACTACCATCATGTCACAGACGGATGCCTGTTATGGTGTCATAATTAAATGTACTGTACTATTGTTGAGAGGGCTATTTTATACTTATGTTTCATACTTTCACTCACGCATCACTTGGCTAGGTTTATGTAAAAAGTAAAAAAGAGAGGTGAGGGGGTGAAGGAAACAATGTGTGAGAGAAATGAAAGCAAAAAAGTGCAAAGCACAAAGTGTGTTAATACAAAATTGTGACCTAAATTGAACCAATTTTAACTAAACTTAGTCTTCAGTAGGTGTTAGAATAAATGCAATTCTACACTTGACCATTTAAAATGTTTTATTTTAAGCTTCTATTGCACACATTGTAATGGTGCATAATAAAAATGAGTGCCCATGATTAATTGGTTCATTTGAGGTCATTTTATTGATAAAATATTGCCTTCTTATTACACCATGTGCATCTGTTCCCCAGCTTCAAACGAACATGACTACCACAGCTTATTGGACTGGGTGGGTGGAGGTGGGGTACTTGAGAGCATTTTCTATTGCCTCAAAGCAATGCTGTGCAGTACAGGGTTATGTTAGGTATTATCTAGGTCTTATTTCTAACACCAAGCAGTAATGGGAAGGCACAGTGGTGTGGTGGTTTGTACCACTGTTACACAGCAAAATGGTTCTGGGTTCAAATCCACCAGTTTGCTTGGGCATGTCTGTTTGGATACAATGCAAAGATGTGCTCTTTCTAACAAAGAAGCCCAAAATGTAAACTGTGTAGATATGTTCAATGCTGTTTAATGCAACTTGCTGTCTGGATCCTGAAACAAACCTTCAGTGCCCAAAAGGACAGTCTTAGTGAATGTAGCATGAAATATAGCCATGTAGTCTGACAACATCTCAACTCATTTGAACTACCTGGTTTTTAAGCATGAAGAAAAAAAACAGAGATTACTAATGAGCAGTGACTGCTGAAAGCAGGCACCTACAGTACAAACAGCAGATTGAATTTCCTCAAACAGTTCCCATTTTTCTGTATGTTAAATCGATCCTTGTTACTTTAAACTGTCATGGCGTGTGTGTGGCAGGCAGGATCGGACCCCAAGATGCAGACTCATAAATCAGGACTTAGAGGATTTATTGGGAAAACAGGAACCAGAACACAGCTAGGCAGGGGCTGGACAGATGCCAAAACTAAACTAACTACATAGAAGGAACATACACAACGAGGGAACACTGAAGACGACGCGACAAGAAACAGATGAACACTGAGGGCTTAAATACACAGCAGGTAATTAGGGCAAGAAGAAACAGCAGGGCAAAACAGGTGAAGCAAATGAAACTAACAACATGGGAAGCAAAACTAAACACAAAGCACAGGGAACATACGACTGTCAAAATAATACAGGAAGTGACTAACCAAGGCGCACGCAGACTACATACGGGGGACTGGCACACAGCCACGGGGCAGAGACACAGACTAGTCACAACACTAGGAATAAACTCAACATGAAAACACAGGAGGTCAGGGACAAGACATCATGACAAGACCATGGAGCAGGGGAGACAGGGACGAGGGGAACAAACGTATCAAAACAACTGAAAAACAACAAAACTCAGGGAAGACAGAACTAAACACAAAATGCTGGGCAGACGGCCCAGGACCATGACAGCACCCCCCCCCTCAAAGGCCGGCACCCGACGGCCAAAACAGGAAACAAAACTAGACCAGGGAGGGAGGCAGGGGACCAGGACGGAGGGACCGGAACAAAAACAAAACCAGGCAGGGAGCAACAAAGGCAGGGAGCAAAACATCAAAAATCACAATGTCAGAACAAAAACAGCAGGGGCACAAGGCCGGGACAAAGTCCAAAAACAGGGACAAAACACCGGGATGATAAAAAAAAAACAACTGGATGAAACAAAAAGCGACGGCACAAGGCCGGAGAGCTCCAATGTCCAAAACAGGGGGTCAAAACAAGGAACAGTTCAGGAGCTATGACAAAAACAAACAAAAAGAGCAACGGCCAGGGGGAACAAACAGTCCATAGTTCAGGGGGCCGTCCAGGCCAAGGGGCCAAAAGGCAGAGTCCAAACCTCTCAGGCGGGCGACCGCGGCTCCAGCGGCGGCGACGAGGAATCGTGGCAGGGGGCCGACCGCGGATCCAGCGGCGGCGGCGAGGAGACGAGACTGGGGGCCGACCGCGGCTCCAGCGGCGGCGGCGAGGAGACGAGACTGGGGGCCGACCGCGGCTCCAGCGGCGGCGGCGAGGAGACGAGACTGGGGGCCGACCGCGGCTCCAGCGGCGGCGGCGAGGAGACGAGACTGGGGGCCGACCGCGGCTCCAGCGGCGGCGGCGAGGAGACGAGACTGGGGGCCGACCGCGGCTCCAGCGGCGGCGGCGAGGAGACGGGACTGGGGGCCGACCGCGGCTCCAGCGGCGGCGGCGAGGAGACGAGACTGGGGGCCGACCGCGCTCCAGGCGGCGGCGGCGGCGAGACGAGACTGAGGGCCGACCGCGCTCCAGGCGGCGGCGGCGGCGAGACGAGACTGAGGGCCGACCGCGCTCCAGGCGGCGGCGGCGGCGAGACGAGACTGAGGGCCGACCGCGCTCCAGGCGGCGGCGGCGAGACGAGGCAGGAGGCTCGAACCGAGCCCGACGCTCCAACTGAGCGTAACCCTTGGGCTTCAAACACGGCTCCGACTGAGCCGGACCCTTGGGCTGAACGGGGCCTACAAGGTGAGGCTCCGAATGTGCAGGCTGGGTCTGCGGTGTAGGGCACACAGCTACTTCACTGAGCAGCTGGGGCTGCTTGGGGGATGGACCAGGTGCATGTGATGGTGGGTGCGTGGAAGCTGACACTATGGAGGGCGAGGGAGCTGACGCTATGGAGGGCGAGGGAGCTGACGCTATGGAGGGCGCTAAGAGCGTGGAAGCTGAGGACGGGGAAGCTGACAGCGGAAGAGGTAAGGGGACTGAAGCTAACTGCGGGGAAACTGGAGTCGGGGGAGCAGGAGCAGAGGAGACTGGGACTGAGGCTGCAGGGGGAACCACAACTAAAGGAGCTGAGGGACCAGAGGAGGGAACAAAGGGGACCAAAACTGAAGGGACTGAAGCTAAGGGGACCAAAACTGAAGGGACTGAAGCTAAGGGGACCAAAACTGAAGGGACTGAAGCTAAGGGGACCAAACTGAAGGGACTGAAGCTAAGGGGACCAAAACTGAAGGGACTGAAGCTAAGGGGACCAAAACTGAAGGGACTGAAGCTAAGGGAACTAGCACTAGGGGCCGCGTGGAAGCAGGCCGGGAGACGACTGGCTGCGTGGAAGCAGGCCGGGAGACGACTGGCTGCGTGGAAGCAGGCCGGGAGACGACTGGCTGCGTGGAAGCAGGCCGGGAGACGACTGGCTGCGTGGAAGCAGGCCGGGAGACGACTGGCTGCGTGGAAGCAGGCCGGGCGCTAGGGAGAGCCGGCTGCGTGGAAGCAGGCCGGGCGCTAGGGAGAGCCGGCTGCGATGAAGCAGGCCGGGCGCTAGGGAGAGCCGGCTGCGTGGAAGCAGGCCGGGCGCTAGGGAGAGCTGAAGGGACTACGGGGACCTGAGGGACTGAGGGACCAGAAGTGGAAGTAGAGTAAGGGACTACGGGGACCTGAGGGACTACGGGGACCTGAGGGACTACGGGGACCTGAGGGACTACGGGGACCTGAGGGACTACGGGGACCTGAGGGACAGAGGGCACGGAGGAAACCGAGGAGACTGCGACTAGAACTGAAGATGAAACTAAACTGATTGGAGAGACCAAGGGATTTAAGGGAAGTGACGCCACTGAAGGGGGCAAAGCTGAAGCACTGGCTGTGGGGACTGGGGAAGCTGACTGGACTGAGGTGACTGAGGAAGAGGGGACTGAGGTGACTGAGGACGAGGGGGCTGAAGCTGAGGAGGATGAGGGGACTGAAGGTGTGACTAAACTGACTGCAGGGACCGGGGCCGCTGACGGGAGTGACTGAGGAGCAGCTGTGGCTAATACTGGGGGCTCAATCTGAGGGGTGGCTGCTGCAGCAGGTAAAGGCTGAAGCTCGGGGGCTGAAGCTGCTGCTGGCTGAACAGGGGCTGGAACTATGGGGGCTAGAGCTGCTGCTGGCTGAACAGGGGCTGGAACTATGGGGGCTAGAGCTGCTGCTGGCTGAACAGGGGCTGGAACTATGGGGGCTAGAGCTGCTGATGGCTGAACAGGGGCTGGAACTATGGGGGCTAGAGCTGCTGATGGCTGAACAGGGGCTGGAACTATGGGGGCAAGAGCTGCTGATGGCTGAACAGGGGCTGGAGCTATGGGGGCAAGAGCTGCTGATGGCTGAACAGGGGCTGGAGCTATGGGGGCTAGAGCTGCTGATGGCTGAACAGGGGCTGGAGCTATGGGGGCTAGAGCTGCTGATGGCTGAACAGGGGCTGGAGCTATGGGGGCTAGAGCTGCTGCTGGCTGAACAGGGGCTGGAGCTATGGGGGCTGGCTGAGACGGGAAAGACTGGGGAGGAGCTGGAGCTACAGCTGACTGAGACCGTGGTTGAGGAGGCTCTGCTGCAGGTGGCGTGGACTGCTGAGGCTGAGGTGCTCCCACCCGCGGAACAGAAACAGGTGCCGGAGCATGAGGCACAGAGGGGAAAGTGAGGGCTGCAGAATGAAGTATCTCCTTGGCATAACTCTGGGTTAACGGGGGGCAAGGAGTCCCTAAGCCAGGGGTATTCAGCAAACATGTCCTGTATTCTGTTAGCGATGGTGTGCCCCAGTTCCTCACCGGGTAGCCGAAACCACAGGATGCAGAGCTTGGAAACCTTGTCACAAATGTCTGACCTTGCTGTCAAGGACGGTGGAGCAGTGTGGTTAGCCGTGTTTGATGAGCCGGGGAAAGGAGGGACAGATTCAGGGGTGGAGTCCAATGTGGCTGACGACTGCAGAGGAGAAGAAGCCGTCGTAATTTTAACACCGGCTGTTGGCTCTGCTCGGTGTTTATGGCGCCGAGAGCTCCGCCTTCGCGCCCCCACTGCGGGTTTGGAATGGGGAGCGGAGCTGGCAAGAGACGCAGCAGAAGGTGGTGGGTCTGGTGATGTCGAAAAGCCACCGAGCCGAATCCCCCAAGGCTCGGGTGGCTGCTGTGCGGCTGTCGCATCGCACAGCTGCTGTGGCGAGGCTAGCGGGCGGAGCTGAGGCTGCAGGGGAGGAGAGCGTGGCGAGCGCTGACGCTGGGGTTCCTTTCCCCAGCCAGGACCCCCCAGGGCGAGACGAGTGCCCTGGAACCGTGACTCGCGCTCTGGGGTGAGCCACGGCTTCCACCTCGCTTCTTCCTGCAGGTAAGCTTGTACCACTTGCTGCCGTTCCCACAGACCTGAGTCCGCGGGGTCTTTATAATGGTCGCGTCGTTCTGTCATGGCGTGTGTGTGGCAGGCAGGATCGGACCCCAAGATGCAGACTCATAAATCAGGACTTAGAGGATTTATTGGGAAAACAGGAACCAGAACACAGCTAGGCAGGGGCTGGACAGATGCCAAAACTAAACTAAAGGACCTACAGAGAAGGAACATACACAACGAGGGAACACTGAAGACGACGCGACAAGAAACAGATGAACACTGAGGGCTTAAATACACAGCAGGTAATTAGGGCAAGAAGAAACAGCAGGGCAAAACAGGTGAAGCAAATGAAACTAACAACATGGGAAGCAAAACTAAACACAAAGCACAGGGAACATACGACTGTCAAAATAATACAGGAAGTGACTAACCAAGGCGCACGCAGACTACATACGGGGGACTGGCACACAGACACGGGGCAGAGACACAGACTAGTCACAACACTAGGAATAAACTCAACATGAAAACACAGGAGGTCAGGGACAAGACATCATGACAAGACCATGGAGCAGGGGAGACAGGGACGAGGGGAACAAACGTATCAAAACAACTGAAAAACAACAAAACTCAGGGAAGACAGAACTAAACACAAAATGCTGGGCAGACGGCCCAGGACCATAAACGAGGTTTCTCCTATTTGCTTTCTGTCTCCATGATAAACTTATTGTGTGAGTGGATTACTCTGCTCATCTATGTTGCCCTTGAAATCAAATAGACATTTCTGCCCAGTTCTTAGGTATATGATAAGACATTAATTGATTGTGATGGTTATGAAGGTCCCACTGAGTGACAGTCAATAACACATTATGTAGCAATGACTTCTGTCAGCAGTCATTCCACCAGACAAAGGCCAGTCTCAAACATATATAAACACAGCCACTTGCACGCACCCATGCCAATCCAGTGGCACTATCACAGAGGGACAGTGTGAACAGGCAATGCCACAAATGCTCCAAATCATGTCATTCCCTGTAGACCTTTGAGGCTGCAGTGCACTGTACTGTACATGTCCCTTTTAAGACTGCATCACTAAATATTTCAAAGGTTCTTGTTGCCCAGAGCCACTCGTTCAAACCTGCTGAAGAAAAAAAAATAAAGTTTGCTAATGTCCATAACCAGTAGAGTTTTGTGCTGTGATGCTTACAATATGAAATACCTTTGGAATATCATGGCACTTGATTACAACTGAATAAATGCCTGAATCAAAATGATGTTTAAATGTTTATGGGAAATTTTTGAAACCACATGCCTCGTAGCTTTCGAGACAGCAGGGTACTTCTGATCTTTCCTTTGTGGTGTCATTTCATATTATTCATGGACTCCCTCCAGCCTCTATTGGTCCCTTGCCCATCCCATCTTCTTATCTTTCCCTTTTTCTTCTCCTCCTATCTCTCTGAATCCACTTTCTGCATCCTCGTCCTATCCCCTCCTGCCTCACAGCATGGCAGCAGCAGCAGCACTATGTCTTCCGCACCCCAATCAAACAGAACACTAAAGAATGATTAATAGACAAGCTGCAGCCACACACATACAGGTTTATGGTAAAGAGGAATTTTTGGAGACAAGCAATCGACGAGCTGAACGGCTCTTCTTTAAGTTCTCCCAGCAGACGCCGTGAATGCAATGCAACATAAAATGCAAGGGGGAGGGAGAGAAAATAGAAAAGGCATAACATTGACTTCCAGCTCCAAGATGACAGCGAGAGTGGAAAGTGTACACGGTGAAGTGAGGGAAGACTGAAAGAGAGATTAAAACAAAGAAAAAAAGAGATGGAGGAAGAGAAGGAGAGAGCGCATGACAGTTTTGAAGTTGACACACTTCGTAGATGAATACAAAAAGTACATAGGTTGCCTGAGGATGCATGTCTGGAGTTCGAGGAGACAGCACTCAGGCACACCAACACACCCAGGGCAAGGAGACCTCTTGCCTGGTCCAGACTCCTTATGTAAATACAGATCACAGCTTCTCAGTGTTTGGGGCTTATGAATAATCCTAAAGATGCAGATGAGGACAGTGTTTGCACTGTAATTTTTTTTTCCTGCTGTAAGGCGATGAATAACACTGTCCCTGTCTGGACATGAAAAGACAGTCTGAAAAGAGCAATGTTGCAATGTAAGCAGGTAAGTCTAAACTAGTGTGTACAGAAATTACACCGTCATGAAAATTCATGTGTGGCCTTTGACTCAGAGTGCATGCTTCACTTGTAAACTCCGTGTCTCTGCAGGACACTGCTTTAGACATGGTTCATTTGTCCATCTTTAATGCATTTGTTGTTTGCTGACACATCCACAGAGGTCTGTGCTCCCGGACCCTTCTTTTCATTATTTTTCTTTCAGTAATGCAAAAACGATGCCTGTTTTGGTCACGCTACCTGGCTTTGATAATTGCTGGCATAAATTAGAGCATTTTCTTAAATCTTATACGGTGCTTCAACATGACCTTCACTACCAAATAAAATATTAAGCTGAAGCTGTGGTTCTACTTGAAACTAATTAGAGAAGGGAACTAGAGTCAGTTGGCAAGATCAAAACAGCCTATGGCTTGGTACAGCTCTTTAAAGGGAAAAAAAATGCACTTCATGTGATTGATAGTTAGCAAAGAAGTGTTAAATATATAAATCTAATAGCCATTACCACCGTTGTCACACTGTGAAAACATATGCCTTAATCCACACTCTATCCGTTACCTTTACCAAACTGATGCCAGGTATTACAAAGGAGCACCAGCAGCCCTATTTTTCTTGTGGCCATACAATCCAGTACAAGGAGCACCAGCTGCTCCCTGCTACTTTTTTCTGACATAGATGTATTGCTTTACTCTCTGTTCAGTGCTCACAGCCTTTGTGGATGGAGTGTCAGCGGACATCCTGGATGAGTGTGATTATTCTTGGGTATTTTCAACTTCTGTCAGGTCTGACTGTGAACTTCCTTACTCCCACATCTCTCCATCAAGACATTTGTGGTTTTGCACTTTGGTGCTTGTATGCTGGTCTAAAAAAAAGAAAAAAAAAGAAGAAACTTTCACCCCTTGGCTTTACTAGTCTCACTATTTCTGTTCATTGTCCTTCCTCTCCTCTCACTCAGTGCGCAGGAGCCCTCCACACTTGGGCTAATGATCACATCATAGATTCACTTCTCAGCACTCGCTACCTCCCAATTATAGTTAAGAGTTGGGTTCTTTAAAATGAAGATCCTTATCCTCCTGCTACTGAGGGCATTCAAGCTCCTTACGCCTTTATTACCTGAGGTTTTGTGATTGTATACTTGTCCGGCAATCTTTGCAGCCCTACCATCTCTCATCCATCTCCCCTTCTTTTTGTGATCTTTTCTTTTTTCATCCTTTTGCTGTTTGTTTATCTGTTCCTTTAATGAGTCAAAGTTTCCTAAGAACTCAAAGAACCTCGTTCAAAACTTTGCCCCTTTCAGCGACTGATGCTAAGCAAAGAAAATGCCCGACTTTTGTCGACGTAGTCAGCTGTAATGGAAGTAATTCCTCATTCTAAACAGAAAAACAAATGTCTTCTTTTGTATTGTCGCTGTATTTTTACCAGCTAGATATGATAGTTAATCTAATGGAAAAGGATTTCATTACACAATCATCTGAAATTATGCAGAGAATGCAAATGGGAATACGCATGTTCACAGCTGGGAGCTGTGAAAATCAGAAAGAATTGACAAACTTTTCAATTTAATAATTTCTGTCGGGACAATGTATGGAACTGCATTACTTTGTGTAGACTGTGCAATAGAGCCTCCAGAATATTCCCGCAAGCCTCTGCAGCTATAAAAGAAAATGAGTGTCTTTCAGGCAAACTTTGACTATAATGAGCCAATCTGGGCATTAGCATGGAAATAGAGGGCAGTTTCATTCAGCACAGTACTGAGGTTAAAATGTCCAAATTAAATATTCAGGGGAGACAGTGTATGCATGTATTATTTATTTATTTACTTAACTTAACTTTTTCTGAAACAGAAAAACGAAGACACATGGAGGCCACTCAAGCTGACAAAATCAGCTTGGCCATTAGTCTGGAAAAGACTACAGGAGTAGTACTAGGCGCATTTGAGATTTTAAAGTGAAGCAAAAGTCTTTCTTCAATACTAAACAAGATTTGACATGATATTTGTGAAAAAATGAATGCAGAAACAACATCTGTACAAAAACAGCGGTGGATGAAGCTGGGAGAAAAGCAGAAACGGAATTTCATAAATCTTCCTCTCGCGTTGTGTCGCTTTACGTCCTTTCATCTGTCCTCTTCATTCTTTCGCACGCACTCTGTTTTTAGTTGCAACAGTGTATAAAGTCCATAGGCCAATCTCTGGCATTCCGGGAAAACAAAACTGCTGGTTATTTTTTCATCTTAACAAATGACAGTTGTCTCAGTGGGAAGGTGAGACCATAGATGGTGTTTGATTGTGGTTTGCTTTATGTTGGTAATAGCAGAAGCATCAGCAGCTGTAGCGTTAGTACAAAGGCTGAAAAACACATTCACAAACCTAAGCCTACACTGACAATTTATGGCAGTGTATCTCAAGCTTTTCTTTCAACGATGAACAGCCCTTGAAATGTAACGATGCAAATCATATTTGACAGGAAAGAAAAAGCCCATAAAGGGATATGACATGACAATGCGCCGTCTGTGTGTAATTTATTAAACAGTAAATGTGTATCTTAAAAACACTTAAAAGCTGCATTTAAAATCCATTATGGAATGAATGAAAAAAAACATTTCTGCAATCATGTGATGACACTACGATGACATTGCAGATGCAATGAACTGAGCGTGTTTAATGTGCTGCACTTAAAAATTGGCTTTCCAATTTAGTGAGAAGGGAAGCAGCGTCAGTCATCAAACTAGTTCTCAGGTGCAATCTTGTTCTTTGCAACAACAACAACATGTAAGATTAGATTGGATTGATTGGACCTAATACATAAAAGGAAAAATATAAGAATCCCTTCTCTGTGTTTTGTATTGCTGCTACGTTGAAAAATCCTTTTTTTTTCTTTTTTTGTTGACCATTAAATATCGTAGACTGCATCCCACTGAAAGTAATTGTGTTTTTTTCCCTTCTTTTTTATTTTGTGAAGTTTCAGGGCTATTAGAACCACAGACTTTACATAAAGATGGACAGAGCCACATGAAGTTCCATGTTGTAACTTGGATTTTAGCATCAAGGCTAAAATCAGTGCTCTCTTGACTTGTAGCCAAAAATAACCCTATTTGTACCAAACTGTGGAGTGCTAAGTAATCATGTTAGCATCTATAAATTGGAGGCATTGCACTGACACGTGTTCTTTAAGGCTTAATAATGCTTAATAACATGTAAAAAAAATCATTATGAATATGCAAGAAAAAAACATTTTTGGGGGTTGTATGGTGTGATTAAGCTGTTTGGTAACCAGGACAAGGACTACTTGAAAAAATACACAAACACCAAGCATGTCGGGGTATGTCCAGTTGTCCTGTGTGTCACTGCTAAAGAAACTGGTAAACTTGACCATATAATTGGCTTCTTGGATTCTTCAGTGATACCAGGCCATGCTGAAGAAAATATTAAGAACACATTAGTGAGGTCTATCTATCTATCTATCTATCTATCTATCTATCTATCTATCTATCTATCTATCTATCTATCTATCTATCTATCTATCTATCTATCTATCTATCTATCTATCTATCTATCCATCTATTGTAGTTCATGATGCCAAAATTGTAGTTTCATGATGTGGTTGAAGAAATCCTTCGCCGACAGTCTTAATGTATAACATAGAGTTTATTTACAAAAAAGACAATGTCAAAACAGATGCTTCTCATAGACATCTGGGGACAGGGAATTCCAATCGCCCTAACTCCACTGAACAAAAGGGGAGACAGACATTATATAGTGTTAGCAACCCCCACATCCTAACTTCCATATATGGTTATAAAAACAAACTTCAGCCTCCTAACCTGCAGCTAAACATATGGTCATTCCTTATATGGCATGCCAGAGAGCTACAAGGACATTCTATGCATTCCTTCTGGCTTGAGGCCAGACCTTGAAGCTCAGGTTACCCTTCTGCACAAACAATAAGGCCTAAAAGAAAGAGACCATATATGCATACACATAGAAAGTTTAACAGAACAATACAGACACTACATAAAGTATTTTCTGAATAACCAGGTATAGCTTGTTTCCTGCATGTATGTGAGGTCATTCTCTTTTTTTGGAGAGAGCAACACAAGGTTACACTCTCTCATACCATTCACTAATCAAAGCAGCCCTGAACTCAAGGCCTTAATCCTAAAGGAGAAAACCTATACATAAATGCAGTTTAACACACAATTTAACACACAGATCTATCAGACACCACACTATCTATCTATCTATCTATCTATCTATCTATCTATCTATCTATCTATCTATCTATCTATCTATCTATCTATCTATCTATCTATCTATCTATTTTTTAAAATTAGATAGATAAAATAAAAAAAAATGCTGGAAACAAAATAAATGTGTACAAAAATACAGAAATACATTGTTGAAGAAAAACAAAATAAGTAATGCAGAATGTGTACAGGCGAATGAGAAACAAAGACAAAAATGTAAATCGATTTTGGATTCAATCAAAACCGTTAACAGCTACTTTTCCACTTCGTCTTTGAAGCAAGAGCCTTTTCAATTTGAAATCAGTCTGCAATCAGTTCCCAGCAGCTGGAACAGGATAAATGAAAGCATCTTATCAAGTTCTTTGCAGGCAAGCACTCAGTCATTTCTTTGCAGTCATTCATAGGTGGCCATAAGGCTAACAAGCTTGTTTGTGAATGCAAAGGCAACTCCACTGTGCCCCACCACACTGTCCACATGCTGCTTGACTTGGCAGCTACAGCAGCCATTGACCTTGAGCTTTACAATTACCAGACCCTTTTTCTGTTCATCCTGCCTCTGTCTCTCTGTTCTACCAAAACCACAGTTTGAATCTGCTGTTACTTGCGGATAAACGTGTACTGCCCAGTCATCATAAAGCAAGGTATGGCTCAGAAGATGCTTGATCAGATTTAACGAGGAAAGTCCAATTCCACATTATACATGAACATGCACATGCTTATGAAATAAATATAAATCTGCCTGCAGAAAGCAGCTTCTTGCTTTTGTTGACATGGGCCATTATGTTTCCCATAATATCCTCTAAAATGCATAATTGCTTTGCCTGAGAGTACAAGCTGAATCAGTATTAGTAAGAGAAAGATGAACTTAACCAGCTCTGCAGTTTGTTTCTAGGGCAAGCTATAGCCTGCCTTCATATTAACTTAAAAATTTCAAGTGCAAATTCAGTTAAACCCTTTTCTCTATTTCCCCTATGATTGTTGTTGTTGTTTTTTGCTTTTTGTTTTTTATTTGTTTGTTTTTTGGTCTTATGCATTCTTCTGGTTTTTGTGTTGTAAAATGGCTTTACATTCACTTTTGTGAAGCTAATAGTGGTTTCTTCATTAATGCATTTAATTGACGATCACCATCTCGTAGTTCAATTTAATTTACTTTCATTTTCCCTCATTTATTTTACCCTTTTATGCTTACCAAGCAACTTCTACTTCTGAAAATTGTGGTATATTATGCAGTTGTAACACTATTTTACAAGGGATAAGTGGGGAAATGTAACAATTTACTCGGTTTTCACTTATTATTATTATTATTAAACTAAAAGTATTTCCAGTGAAAAGAATGTACTGATACTGAATACCTCTGCTTATGTAAGAAGCAACAGCCTCAGATAGTGCCCTGAGCTTAATTGCTCAACATTTTCCACATTTAAAGCTGGACTATAAATGTTTTATTTTTTCATCTTTTTCAGATTTTTCATTATTTAAACAGGACTAAAGCTAATCTAAAAGCTGAATGAGGCCCGCTTTGCTTAAGGTAATTTCTAATATGAATATGCTAGCATGCTCACACTGATCATGCTAACACATGGCTCTTTTGAGAGTATTTTCACCAAACTACTTCAGCAAATTAACACATTGGCTGCTTTTCCATTCATTTTCAGTCAAGTTCTTCTACAGTACCTGACCATTTTTAGAGGAATGTTCTTGTTAAACAACCTAACACTGACAACTGTGCTGGTGTTGAACTGGTGTTGTGTCTACACATAACAGGCAGCTTGGCAAAGAACCAATTTTAAATTGTATCTTTGGGCACTTTATTACTAGCTGCCTGTCACAAAATCACTTTATTCTTTAGTTGAATCCATGAACTAAATAACAATTTGATTTGGAATCGATGAACAATGCCAATGATAACACAGCTTGACAGGCATAAAACAGTATTTTTTACACCAAGGTGATTCCAAAAGAGCTGGTTACCCAAAAACTTGGCATATCTCAGCATGGCGTGTAGCGTGTCCTTAAAAAATTTAAGGAAACTGGACAACTGCAGGACAAAATAATAAGTGGCAGGTCTAAAAAAAAACATAAAAAGCAAAAAAAAAACACTTGTCTAAGGCAGATGAACAGTATCTGACAGAAAGGAAGAAAGAAATCGGGCAAAGACCTGACGCAGGATGTGGGAGATCCATCTGACCCTTCGATTGATTCATCTACTGTTCACTGAAGCCTCATCAGAAAACATCTCAGTGGAAGGGTGGCTGTCAAGGAGCCATTCTTCAGGAAGGACAAGAGGAGGAAAAGGCTGAGGTATAGCAAATTACACAAGAACTGGACTGAAAATCAGTGGCAACAGGTCTTATGGAGTGATACAAAGGAGGTCAGCAGTAGTACAACAGTGAGTGATAGAGGCTTCATTATGGTTTCAGGCTGCATTTCAGCCAGTGGTGTTGGGGATCTTGTCAAAATTGATGGACTTTTTATTCAAATTTTAAAAAGAATTAATTTAATGGAACACGAAAATACCTTTCAGATTTGGACCCACCATGAACTACCATCTAGAAAGCATCTGATTTGCTTAATTTTTCAGCATGACAGCGATTCCAAACATACTGCCAATGCAGTAAAAACATACCTAGATAGAAAAACACACAGTGGAACTTAACATTATCGAAGCACTGTGGGATCACATTGACTTAGAATTGAACATTCTCTGTTTTCACCTTGTATGCATTGCCATTTATGTTTCCACATGTTTTGCACACCAGACCATGAAGGAAGGCTCAAGACATTTGCACAGCACTCTATTTGACCCCAAAACAAACATTCCAGGGTTTATGAATTTCACATTTTGACATGCTGCAAGATTGAAGGCAAGGCAATCATCCAAAAAAGTCAACCCTTGGAGACTATGATTTTCTAAAGAAGACCTTCTGAATTTAGATTCTCAGTAGTTGCTAAACATTTTAGCTTGGGCCAAAGATGTGCATCATATGGCATCTTCTATGCTAGTGGTAGCCCACTCACATGACTAAAAAGATTACATCATCAACAGCTTTGCTCTGCTGAGCAAATGTTACCTAGACAGAAGTGGCATGCTGTTTTTGTTTTGGATTCATTGCAGCTGCAAGTTAATGCACATTTGATGCACTTGTTAATGAATACAATTATATCTTCATTATCATGAAGAAACACACAGTGCAACAACCAGGTTTGTGTTTTTCAGTAGTGTCTAATCAACAGTGGATTACATCAAGGTATGACTGCTTTTGGTCTCACTGTGGGATATGTTGAACACAGAATATTAACTTCTCAAATTTACATCCCCCTAGTCTACTGCTGGGAGCACGTCTCCTATATCTGGAGATCTCTAATCTCGTGCTTCCTCATCATGCCTTAAGTCCTTTCTGCAGAGCAATTGCTGCCTCTATTATCTCCCAAACAGATAGTCATGCCCAAGTTGTCTCCGTCTTTGTCACTCTGTCGCGCTCAGCATACAGTGTGACAGGTTATAGTGCAAGTGTTAAACAGGGAAAGAGCTCCGAAACAAGCACACGATGTCACACCATATAAAGCTGAGTTGAGGTTTAAAGCACTGACTGCTGGTGTGTAAAATATGATTCATTTTAAAGACTAGTGAATGGGAAATATGTACATGTATTTTGTGTTCATGTGAGTTAAATAGGGAGTGAGTGTCTTTTCTGTCACAGTAGGGCCCTCTTTCATGCCAGGTCAATGTTTTTTTTTTTTCCAGCTCACCTAAAGTCGGCATCTGCTCACTGGTGGTGGCTCTGTGCTTGGCCAGGCTTAGAAAGGCGTGTGTGTGTCTAGAATCTACAATTTGTCTCCAAGCCCCATTCACCACAAGGCTAAAAATGCATGCGAGTTGTAGACAGGGACTGCGTACCCCCATGACATTAAGACTGTGCATCCCGGTTCTCATGTCTGGAAGAAATCCTTTGGTGGATTGTGAGATGTTTCATTAGCATGACATGTGGGTGAAACTGGTTTGTAAATTAGTATGACTGGGTGGGGGTGGGGGCATGATCAAAGTTGTTGTCATTTATTTAGCAATATGCCGACATCCACTCATCATCACATAGAGGCCATATCAGGCACCATCAGGCTCCAGTGTTACCTTATGGCAGTAAGCAGTTAGATGTGTTTACGCTTCCCACAGATAGCCTGGGGAGTGTGCATATTTGTGTGTGCGTAGTATGAATTTATGTGTCTGTTTGTGCCTATGTTTATGCGTGAATCAGACATAAAGTCAAAACTGGCTATCTGCCTCGGCACAGATGTCCCCACAAGAGTGCAAAACCAAGAAAAAGCTGCTTCTTGTGAGGGCTGCCTCCAACAGAGGAGAATTTTAATGCTCTGGTTGTGTCACTAATATGTGACATTTCATCTGCTGTGAAGATTTGGGGTGTTGTAATCTAGCTTTTTTGCTTTGTCTATGTTCTCTCAGCTGTGTTGTCATGTTTTAGTCACACTTCAGTTGCTTATTTCCTATATCTGAGTATGTAGATGACATTTCTAAAGTTTTCATTCAACTGAACGGTCCATAAAAGCAATGGAACCAAAATATTATGTGGGTTTTGATTGCATTTGCAGTGGGGTGGGGGGTGGTATTGAGGTGTAAATATCTATAGGCTGTATGCAGAATAGGAATGCAAAATGATTACTTTTAGAACAGTGTGAAAGCAGTCATAACGCTTGATGATAAATTTAAAATTTATATTCTGTGTACTTCAGATATATTTGCAAAATGTCATGTTTGGTAATCAATACAAAGAAATGCCACCCTTTCAAAAATTGGGCCAAGCTTCATTACAGATAACATTTGTGCATTCAAAAAATGTAAGTAGTGAAGAAATGAAACTTAAAAAGACTGCTCATAAGAATTCCCAAGTCAAAGTATGCATGATGATGAGTTCATATATATATATATATAAAAAATAATAAAATTAAAACTGTAGGTGATTCAGCAGCCACTAAGTATAAATACAGCAAACTGTTGGATTTATTCTACCTCCTCCCTGTTAATGTATTTCTGTGCATACAGGCTACAATTAATATTTTATTTCAATGTCAAATGAGATATGAATATATCAGCCAGGGCTTGCTTAAATGGAGGTTCCTATTTGAGCTGCATGCGTAAAGCGCAGAGAGCCCCGTCGATTTTAAGTGCTGCAGTTGGGCAGGAATGCATTTAACATAACCATTCATGAACTTCTTAAAGCTCCATAAGATTACAACTTTAGTGCTAAAATAATGAGGTTAAATGGATCATCAACAACTATGTTTCTTTCCAGGCAGTCCTGTTCTATTTCTAACACAGACTGTCATTAAAAAGAGACACTCAGTCTAATGCAACTTACACAATGTCAAAAATGGATCCTGATGCAGGATTTTTATTTTAGTAATTAAACTGCTTTAGTTCTGGTTTGTACTTTTCTTTAAATGTGCAGACTGAGGCTTGTGGTCTTGTGGTCATTTGTGCTGAATGGAATCAGCAGGTGGAACTAAATCTCGTGGTGACATATGAAATCGTACATGCTTTTCTTGCTACTTATCCCAGGGACAGCCAAAACAGCCAGCTAATTATCCTTCCACTTAAAAGCATTCACAAACTATCCACTGTGTAAATGACCCCTATTCCTACAATACTGCAGGAATGAAAGCCAACAGAGACCTATGAAATAACAGTTAACGATAAGTTTTAGCTATAAATATAAGAACACTGGCGCTTATCTAAGAAACGGACAGGTGAAACGCGTGGGATAGATTTGGAAGTACACGGGTCCACTTATTTCTTTAATTTCCCACTACGTTACCAAATCACTGCCAAGTCACATCCTAACATTAGTATGTGCCTACTTATTAACCATTTCTGTCAGTAATCAAAAGCTGTCCAAAACGGTTTAAAATTGCATATTGCCATTTTTCACTATTTACTTCGTGCAAAAAAGGCGCAACCCGTGCCACAGAGAGAAGCGTGCACTGTGGAGGCAAACACCGGGGAATAGGGTTTCACTTACGCCGGTGACATAAAAAAAAAAACAAAAAAAACAAAAACCCATACATCCCTCTTAGAAATTAAGCAGATGTAACCCCGCCTTGATTTTCCACAGTTCTTCTCAGCCGCCGCGTCTCCCGTCAGTGCAGAAGGTAACTTAGCTCCCTGCCTAAAGCTCCTGGACACCAGAAGGACACCGCACAGTTTCCGCTTCTGCTTCTCTCAAGATCAAAACTGATCAAATCAAACCTCGCGGCTTTAGTTAAGAGACCGGAAAACAGCAGTTCATTTTAGGTGCTGTTTCAATCTATTTATTCACTGTTAGGCTATGTATTTTGGCTCCCAGTAGTGTATTTTATTTGTTTATTTATTTTTACCTACCAGCTTGAGCTGATGCCTCGCACCAGAGACGACGCGCAGAGACGGTTAATTTTTTTAAAGAGTAAGCAATGAGTAGAGCAAATAAAGGATACAGTGGGAGCTAACCGTGGATGATCTTGGATTTAACAGCTGGTTCCTGTGAAAACTAAGATTCAGAAACTTATGGCGTGAAGGTAAGACAGTTCTTTCTTTTTCTTTTTCTTTTTTTTTTTCCTGTGTGATGTATTAAACTTGACAAAAGCAAAATAATATAGGCTACAGCTTACGGTCTAGTACAAAATATTAGTCAAAGATATATAGATAACATTTGATAACATTACAGGTACCATACACGGTTATGCATTGTAGGAGGGATTGATTGGTGTGACAGGTCTTCTGTTTAACTTATCGATCATGGATGGGCGTTAATACAAAACAGTCTTTATTCACCCCAGGGAAAAAAGTGCTATAAGTGAGTTATAGCCTAGTTTCAGACTTGAGAGCCTGAGCGATGATCCTGTATCATGCCGCCCTTCCCAACCGGCTGATTTCAGATTTGTCCGTGCTTCCTAATTTGTAATTAGTGCTGGTGTTTTCAGAGGCAGCGGGTTCTCGACACATGCTTTGTGCTGCGCGGTGACTGCTGTACAGGCGGCACAGTCTGTCCTGTATCAGCATCGCTAAGCAGCTTTAACAAGTTACTAACAACAGGGAGGAATAATTCAAGTGGAAAACGGAACTGTTTATCTAAACCTCCCCTGATAAGTCTATCTGCCTTGAGAGCGCCTTTGGTAGAGTTTATGCTATCCTTTTATGCTTTATTTGTGTGTGTGTGTTTTAAGTCATTTCCTAAATAAAACGTATGACTGAATGATGATGATGATGATGATGATGATGATTTTGATACAGGACTATAAGCACTTTTTAAGGAGTCAAAACTAACAAAATAGAAAGAAAGAAAGAAAGAAAGAGTGACTGGCTTCTGGAAAATTATAACAAGCCACCAAAACAGCAAAAAAAAAACTGCTTTGACATTTGGTCAGCAGCTGCTCTGTAAGCCAGCAGGTATGGATATCGGGATAGGTCAGGTGGTTATATCACCTGGCTGGCAAATTGGTGCCTTCATCAAAAGGGACACTGCCAGGCTTTATTTGTCAAGGAAAATTGGTGATGTCAACTCCACTTGGCTAGAATTAACAATTTCAATCTTCTTTAAAATAGAAGAAGCAAACCAGTAATCCTTACTGAAACCATTTTATCTTAAATGGATATCAGCTGAGCCTGGTTATTGAATTCCCTTGACACATTTTGAGTTCTATATGTTCCTGTGTCTGATCTGTTGAACCCTCTTGTGTGGAAAATAGTCTGACCAGAGCTGCCTGATGCAGTCTTGTCAAGCCCAGCTGTTTGGCAATCAAATCTGCCTGATTCTTCCAGTCAAATGTCCATATAAACAAATACAAACAAATATTAATCCCTACATGGATTACTTGAATTGATAGGGGTGAAAAAAAAAGACTCTGACAAGGGCTCAGATTCCACAAAATGAAAAAAAAAAAAAAAAAAAGCTGATCTGTGATTGCTTTACATTGTGAGAGATTTGCTTTCATGGCAACATTTATGATAAGATGGTGCACAGACTTGGAATGGATTAAGCGCATGAAGATTTAAAGGGAAATCACTTGACGCAGCTGGTCAGTCAATACAAACATTCAGACTCAACGCATTGCTCTAAAGATAAATGACATGCAGTCAACAAAAACAACACTGTGTCACAGCTTGTGCTTGATAAATCCAATTACAAACCCAAACAAAAGTTGTTTGGTTACAGGGAAATCACAATCTAATTTGTTAATCGAAGAGATATGAAAGTCATTCACAGGAGAAATCTTACATTCATTAGACTGGGGTGGTGTAACTGTTATGTTTTGCAAAAGTAGAAAGCATAAGGAACTGAAGTTTCATTCCATTTTCTGTGCATATTTATATTTATTTAAATTCCGTTCATAGCTTCACCTGTAGCACTGGAGGGGCAATGTTTCATTTCAGGGTGTGTAGTATTACATGTACTTGGTACTTGATTTTTAAAGTAGTACTATTACACTGCCACTTCAGAGAGGATTACACTTTGAAAAGTATTATTTGCTAATCAAGTACTGCATGCCTTTATGCAGCTTTCATACTGCAATACCTACATTTGTGTTCTACTTCTAGAGAAATTAAACCACATAAATGTCAAGATCCATAAACACTTTTCATCATTGTGTATGAAAGAAGCAGTTCAGACCCAGAATGTCATGAAGTAGTTGACGATGCCCAGTTGGGATTAAAAAACAAACAAAACAAAAAAAACCCAGCATACTTGACCTTTGCATGTGGTGCTGTCTGACATCTAAGCAAGCTAAGATGAAATATAAATAGTTTAGTTTTCAGTGGGACATAAAGCTTACTAGATCCATGCCTGAAATGGCCTTCAAATTGCTTAAAGTGTAAACACTTACTCCTTTTAAAAGTGGATGTGTATCCCAGTAATATCACAAGGGGATAGACATCCACCAGCTCTAACTCAGCTACAGGGTATGTCTTACAGATTTCATATTGTAGTCATGTGCCACAAACATCCCTGTTGTGTTTTTTGACAAGTAAATCATTTAATTGTATTGGATCTCTGAGACTGTATCCAGCTCATTTACATTCTCTCTCTTTTGAAACCCATTTCCCAGCACATCAAACACATCAACACTCAAGGGGAACCACACAATTACTGACAGGATGAATGAGCCAATTAGGTCCAAAAACCAATAGGAGATCTATTATGATCTGGTTATACTCCAGGTTCTAGTTATATGCTGAGATCGTTGAGCTAGCTGGCTGGTCTATTTATACATTAATGGTGTGTCCATATTGCGTATTGATCTAAATGTTTAAACAGTATTTACAATCACTAGGCTCTGTTTGTTGTGTTTAACTGGGTATTGAATTTTTTTTATTACTCATTTAACACTTTGCAATCACAAATAATTTATTTTTAAGAGCCTAATGTGGTCACATGGAGAGGGGTACACACAGTAGTATTTTTTTTTATGTATTTTTGCAGTTATGCAGTTTGAACATTTGAATATCACCAACACCTCGACAAATGCAACTTTATATTTAGAAGACATACACAAACACAAGCATAAAGCTGCGAAATTGACTCCCTTGCCATTAAAAATAGACAAAAGTAACTTACACAGACTTACTGCTCCGCTGGATCGATTTACATATTTCTAGTAAAAAAATAAAAATAAAAAAAATAAAAACAGCCTATTGGTCTTTATATTTTTAAGCGTGAGCAACAGGCAGTCAAAACTTATTATATTTTCCCTTGAGGTGTGATTCTGCTTTACCTATAATTAGACTACACTGTCAGAGGAAATTAGGCACCACCCTGATTTCTATCTGCTTGCATACACTCACTGGCAACGTATGCTTAGTTACACCTTTCTGCCTTAATTCTTCATGGCATAGATTCAACAAGGTACTGAACATTCCTCAGAGATTGTGGGCCGTATTGGCATGATAGCATCACACACTTACTGAACAACTGTGTCATGTGAATTTCCCGTTTGACCACATCCCAATCGGGTGATATTGGGAGTACAAATCTATCGGCAGTATTGATAAATTGATCAGGCTCTGCTCCCCAATATCGGCTGATAGCTTACTCTTGCCTTCCTATTAGCTTGAAGCAATCTGACTGTTGTGCTCTAACCTCTGGCATCAACAAGGCATTTTCACCCAGAGAACTAGTTTCTCTTTTTAATGACCATTCTCTATAAACCCTAGAGATGGTTGTGTGGGAAAATCCCAGTAGATCAGCAGTTTCTGAAATACTCAGACCAGCGCATCTGGTACCAACAACCACGTCGCATTCAAAGTAATTTAAATCACCTTTCTTCTCCATTCTGATGGTCAGTTTAAACTTCAGCAGGTTGTCTTGACCATGTCTACGTGCCTAAATGCACTGAGTTGCAGTCACGTGATTGGCTGATCAGCTATTTGCATTAACAAGAAGATGAACAGGTATAAAGAAGAGACAGGTGATTGTAGGTACAGCATATGTTTGTGAAGGAACATGTACATTACAGACATGGAAAATGAATATCACCAGACAAGAAGTATCCTAATTGGCTGTAGCTTCTTTGGAGCTTTATAAAATACAAGAGACTCACAGACCTTGTCCAGATCTGCAAGAGAATTTTTGCCAATGAAAAATTGGGGGAGACAGATGAAAGACATTGTGCTGGTAGTGACAGGGTGACCATTAGAAGACAGTAAAAGAAATGAGGATTAATAGCAAAATAGAAAGAAATACAATTATTTCTCAGGAGAAATAAACTTAGTTCCCAATTATCTTGTTATGAAGAGGGTTTGGCCTGAATACCTGTTTGAACAGAAATATGTGGTTCACTCAAGGGTTTCTCACTGTAGACTTTGAATTAGCAGCACTTGTTCAAAATCATTACAACTCCCGCAGATGGTGCTTGACACACAGAGACTCTCTAGGTGGTGTGGAAAGGGGAAAAAAAGTCTTCTTGGTTGTGAATGTCAACATTAACAAGGGCCAAAATTAAAAGGTGAAAGTAAGATGAAGTAAGGTGATGTGTCCGTTTTGATGGATGACATGACTCATGCATCTCTTTGAACTATTTTTTAATCTCTGTCAAATGCCAAATGAAAGCTGGGTTTGTACTATATTAAAGGCCCTTTCATGGTTGTCCCTTTGACATTTTCCTCAACAGCTTGAGAGTCATTTGTTTGGAGAGCAAAACAAGCATTTATCCTGAATGATTTTACTGTAGTCTTGTGAAATCGTTGCCTAGTTAAATACTCTTTCATCAGAAATCTCAAAATTAAAAGTGCTTTTCTTTAATTAAACATGGCAACCACAGTCAAGAGCACAGTATACAATAAACTGAAGAAGTGATTTACTGGGTTTATAATACTTAGAAAATTGATCAGTCCTGGTTATGTAAATGGTTGCTTGCACTAACAATCTTACTGAAACCAACGCTTTGATTTCATTATTCTTGCTGCTGCTTTGAACTCATTGTCTTGGTTTTTTTGGTATGCGCTGTTTGGTTGCTTGCCACAGTTTTTCTCAGCTCGATGCACAAAACAATAGACAGCTATTTAAAACAGACGAGCTCAGATTAGCTTTGTGCCCAGCGTGTAACAGCAGTGAAACAAAGGTAACTGGTGGCTGGTAAAGAACATGATCAAGTGCTGAGCATTTTGAGATTTTCTTCAAAAAAGATTTAAGTTAGAGCACGGATTAAAAATAAATGGATTACTGGGCCACTCTTATTTTTGTTGCTCTGTGTAAACAATGAAAAAAATGTTTGCTAACAATATGGGGATATTGAGCATCGTTTTCAGAGAAATGTTATCAGTTTGCATAAAGAACAAGTTTGCACTCAAAATAACCCCCAATTCATGACACCTATGCACCAGGAAATTTTGCTCTTACCACTGTGTGCAGGTTAGTGAATCAGATTTGTTCTAAACTCAGAGATATATGCCTGATACAGTATTTGCAATTATTGTATTGGCAAGCCCCCATTTATTTACATGACAAAATACACTATATTGCCAAAAGTAGTCACTCACCCATCCAAATCAATTCAGGTGTTTCAATCACTTCCATGGCCACGGATGTATAAAAAACCAAGCAACTAGGCATCCAGGCTGCTTCTACAAATATTTGTGAAAGAATGGGTCGCTCTTAGGAGTTCAGGAAATTCCAGCGTGGTACCATGACGAGATGCCACCTGTGCAACAAGTCTAGTCATGAAATTTCCTCACTACTAAATTTTCCAGAGTCAAATGTCAGTGGTATTACAACAAAGCAGAAGGGATTGGGAATTCAATTCAATTCAATTCAATTTTATTTATATAGTGCCAAATCACAACAAACTGTCACCTCAAGGTGCTTTGTATTGTGGGTAAATACCCTACAATAATACAGAGAAAACCCAACAGTCAAAACGACCCCCTATGAGCAAGCACTTGGCGACAGTGGAAAGGAAAAACTCCCTTTTAACAGGAAGAAACCTCCAGCAGAACCAGGCTCAGGGAGGGGCAGTCATCTGCCGCGACCGGTTGGGCTGAGGGGAGAGAAAGACATGCTGTGGAAGAGAGCCAGAGATTAATATCAATTAATGATTAAATGCAGAGTGGAGTATAAACAAAGTAAATAAGGTGAATGAGAAGAAACAGTGCATTATGTGAACCCCCCAGCAGACTAGGCCTATAGCAGCATAACTAAGGGATGGTTCAGGGTCACCTGATCCAGCCCTAACTATAAGCTTTATCATAAAGGAAAGTTTTAAGCCTAATCTTAAAAGTAGAGAGGGTGTCTGTCTCCCGAATCCAAGCTGGAAGCTGGTTCCACAGAAGAGGCGCCTGAAAGCTGAAGGCTCTGCCTCCCATTCTACTCTTAAGTATCCTAGGAACCACAAGTAAGCCAGCAGTCTGAGAGCGAAGTGCTCTGTTGGGGTGATATGGTACTATGAGGTCTTTGAGATAAGATGGTGCCTGATTATTCAAGACCTTGTATGTGAGGAGAAGAATTTTAAATTCTATTCTAGATTTAACAGGGAGCCAATGAAGAGAAGCCAATATGGGAGAAATCTGCTCTCTCTTTCTAGTCGCTGTCAGTACTCTAGCTGCAGCATTTTGGATCAGCTGAAGGCTTTTCAGGGAGCTTTTAGGACATCCTGATAATAATGAATTACAATTGTCCATCCTAGAAGTAATAAATGCATGAATTAGCTTTTCAGCATCACTCTGAGAAAGGATGTTTCAAATTTTAGAAATATTGCGCAAATGCAAAAAAAGCGGTCCTACATATTTGTTTAATATGTGCATTGAAGGACATATCCTAGTCAAAAATGACTCCAAGATTTCTCACAGTGTTACTGGAGGCCAAAGTAATGCCATCCAGAGTAAGTATCTGGTTAGACACCATGTTTCTAAGATTTGTGGGGCCGAGAACAAGAATTTCAGTTTTATCTGAATTTAGAAGCAGGAAATTAGAGGTCATCCAGTCCTTAATGACAACAAAACTCAGCCACGAAGTATAGTATAGTGTGCAGAGTTGGCAACTTTCTGCAGAGTCAATTGCTACAGATCTCCAAACTTCATGTGGCCTTCAGATTAGCTCAAGAGAGTGTGTAGAGAGCTTCATGGAATGGGTTTCTGGCTGTGCAGCTGCATCCAAGCATTGCATCACCAAGCTCAGTCCAACGGGTCAGATGCAGTGGTGTAAAGCACGCTGTCAGATAGATGAGTCTAGCTCTGGTGGTTGGCAGGAGAATGGTACTTTTCTGACTACATTGTGCCAAATGTAAAGTTTGGTGCAGGGGTGATTATGGTGTTGGGCAGTTTTTCAGGAGTTGGGCTCAGCCCCTTAGTTCCAGTGAAAGGAACTCTTAATGCTTCAGCATACCAAGGCATTTTGGTCAATATCATGCTCCCAACTTTTTTGGGAACAGTTCGGGAATGGCCCCTTCCTGTTCCAACATGACTGCACACCAGTGCGCAAAGCAAGGTCCATAAAAACATGGATGAGCGAGTTTGGTGTAGAAGAATTTGACTGGCTCGCACAGAGTCTGAACTCAATCCAATACAACACCTTTGGGATGTACTCAAGCAGAGACTGAAAGCCAGGCCTTCTCATCCAAAATCAGTGTCTGACCTCAGAAGTGTGCTGGTAAAAAAAAAATCCCATATACACCCTCCTAAACCTTGTGGGAAAGCCTTCCCAGAAGAGTTGAAGCTATTACAGCACAGGATGGGCCAAGATCATATTAAACCCTATAGATTAAGAATGAGATGTCACTCAAGTTCATCTGCATGTGAAGGCAGACGAGCAAATACTTTTGACAATATAGGGTTTGTCCAAATTCAGGGGCTGCTGCAAAGACTGCGAAGGCCCCTTGTAACTGTTAAATTGGAAGTACCAGCATTCATATCTGCATCACCAGCTATTCCCACTCTTACCTCAGCACCACTCGTTTTGCCTAGCAATCTTGTGTTTAGATCTAATGAACATATCCCCACCATTAGTCTTATTCATGGTCATCATTAGTTGTCTCGTAACATCCATAAATTTATATGGTCGATTTCACTGTGTCTAACAAGCTTCATGCAGTTAAGCAATAATTACTACATGGCTGAAGCACAAACTTCATCTCCCTAAATAAAAACATTACACATGTACTGTATACACAGCTCATGCTGCTCATTGAACAAAAACAAACTGGTCAGATGTTTGAATGATTTTATTTTTATTCTAAAAGAGTAATTCAAAATAAGCTGTTTAAACAATTATGAGACATTTCTACATCAAGAATAAAAAATGAGTGAATGATTAATTTACAAATATACTGACAGCTCTCCAGTAAGACATTAAAGTTAAATAAAACTATCCAGTTATGAAGTTTAACTTTAATCTCAGCCAAACCAATTTGATCAGGAACAAATGAAGCACTGAAAAAAAAAAAGATCAACCATTAGTTAACATCTGAGTGAATTATATCTGAGTCTCAGCTGACAGCTGGTTGTTAGACTAGAAGGGACAGACATCTCTGAAAACATTGGAGCACTTTTGTAATTAAACAAAGTTTATACATTTACATTTTCACCTAAAAACATTGTAAGCATCTATTTTGTGTCACAGAAACAGTAATATTTCAAAATGTACTCACAGTTTTGGCCACTCTCTTCCACTATTGCTGCTTTTGTTTGAAAATTTCCGGCTTCATCTGCCGGTACTGCCATTTTTAAAAGAACAGTCGGCTTCGGCTGGCAATGAATCTTGGGATAAGATAGACTATGAAGGATACCCCCGACTTGTCCTTCAAAAAGAAGCAAAAGAAGGATGCATTTATCAGTTGCATTTGGAGGAGCCTTTGAATTTTGAGAGACGTTGTTGCCTTGCTGTGACATATTAGCCTTCAAATGCGGCTTACGAAGGAAGATCATATGTTGTTATCTGCTTGAGCCTTTCTCCCATTACTTCCTATTGACTCCTGTTACCAGTGGGACCATTCTGGACTTCAACTTCAACACCTTTTATCAAACCATGAAACTTCTCTCTGATGTTACGAATCCATTTTAAAATTCTTTTATTTGTTTTTAAGTCTCTTAATGGTTGTGCCCCATTTTATCTATCTGAACTGCTGCACCCATATGTTCCATCTCGTTCCCTTGGGTCAGCAGACCAGATGATTTTACTTGTTCCAAAGTCGCAACGAAAACTCAGAGGTGATCGAGCTTTTGCAGTTGCGGCTCCAAAATTATGGAATAATTTACCGCTGTATGTCAGACAAACTCCTTCACTTTCTGTTTTTAAAAACACATTTTTATTCCTTGGCCTTTGACCCAGTGTGAGACTCTGACTTAAATCTTAAGACACTGTTATAGTTCCTAATTAATTAATTTAATCTCTTTCACATTTTTTTATATCTGTATCTCATTGCCTTCAGACCTGTTTTTGGTTTTTTATGTGTGATGTTATTGTACAGCACTTTGGTCAGCCCTGTTGTTTTTAAAAGTGCTTTATAAATAAAGTGGTATGGTATGGTATGGTAATGTTGCAGTGGGCTGACCTATTCTGCCTTTTGGTTTAGTTGTTTGGCCAACAGCTGCCTGTGAGTCTGGAACTTGAATCCCACAAAATTATAACTGTGCTGTTCTCAGCCACATTTTCTTGTGATCCCCTCAGAACTTGACAATTTCTGACACATAGTCACATGATCCTGTACACTATCGTGGCTAATCATTTGTGCTTATCAGTATAACCTTTCCCATGTTTGCATCTTACACAATGCTACTTTGTGCTGGACTTGTACCACTAGGTTTTGTATGCTGCAGTACACCCCTGCCTCTGTGGATCTGGTGCTTAAGGCCTGGGCTTTAGCTTCCGTAACCTGATACAGTCTATTTTACTTCAGACTGGTAGGGTTGCTTGATGTCAGCCACCTCATCTTTCTGTCAGTGACGTATCCCAAGAGCCTGAGATACATTTACTAGCTCAGCGCATGGGGGGGCATCTTATTAATTTATACATTAAAAAAAATAACTTGAATATTTTTGCTTTTGATACTGCAGATGGGTCATTCTTTCTTTCACATCTCAGTGATCACAGAACAGCTTGAGATTAAATAAGTAAAGTGAAACCACCACAAGACCACAAGGTTTCTGTTTTTACAGCTACTTCATCTGGCCACCTGACTTTTGGCAGCCTTACACTTGTTGCACCTCATGCCCCACTGTAGAAATGTGAGAAGTAGCTGCTCAGAAGCTCAATTTAACAACACTAAGTTAAATTTTCTTTTCTTTTCATTAAGCAATATTATGAAGCATGTTTTCACAATCCCAAGTATTTGCATGCAAAGTAGTGACACAGTAAAATATTTTTTTTTTACTTTCTTTGATGGCAGTGGTTGGTATTTTCAAGGAGGTTTTGTATATACACTAAGATACCTGTGCTTAGCGTGTCGGCCATTATTTGTGCATGCACTTGCATCTGTTCCTGCCTCAGTCTTTCTGTTTGTAATGGAAATGGAAAACTAACAAGGGATGCGTAAACCTCACAAGGGACGACACCAGTTGTTAGGCTGGAACTTCCCTACAACTTAATGAGGTCAATGGAGGATTGTTACCAATCTCTATTTTTGGCAGTGGGTGGATGTCCTTCCATTTTTACCCTTATGGTTTAAGTAGAGAATGGTTCAAATCTTCACAACAGTAACCCTTATGCCTTACTATATCAATAACATTGCTGCATAGGTATAATTTTGTAGCCTCTGGGTTTTTTCCTTCATAGTTGACTCATCAGTGCCTTTTATTTAGCCCTTTATGTATCTCTCTCGCTCTGTTTCAGCGTGACGTGTCCTGACGCTTCCTGAATCTTCAGTGTATCATTTGTTTTCACCTCATTCAGACAGCATATTCACAGTGAAAACTCCTTTGTTAGTGCTAAAATTTGTACTTTGATTTCCCTTTGATACAGGTTATTGTATACTACAGTATATCTCAACCAAATAAATGGTTGGGTGGTCTCTTGTGTAAATTGGCACTTCAGCATCCTAAAGCAAACTGCTGTATATCTTTCTTCCTTTCTTTCTGTTTAAACAGAGATATGCTAAGCTGGTGGATACTATATGAAAAAGATGGATTTGATTTATTATGATACATATGTGAGCATAAATACAGCTTTCAAATTGCTGGAACACCTCTTCTTTATGAAATTTGATTACCTTACTAAAACAAGTGTACCTTTGTCCAGTTTCATTTAAAAAGAAAATGCAGCTTACCAATTATTTTTTAGTAAGCAGGCTCCACCTTTACTTTTTCATGTAAAATATTTACTGCTTTTATGTCAGAGGTTTGCCTGATCAAAGCAAATGCACCCCATATGGATGCTGCAAGAAAAACTTTTATAATTGCAAGAGACGAAAGAAAGGCGGCATAATTGCAACGACAAGATAATGACACACTAATTGCTACCCGGAATGAGCAGGTTTATTTTAGGCACAGTAAAAGTCATAGCAGCTTCCACCTACACAGCCGGTCCATAGAAAGTGGATTCACACTTGGAATGAGTTGCTTTTTCACTCATACAGCAGCAAAAAGGGAGCTATTTTACAAGACAGAGAATTCACAAGATATTCATTGATGTTGCCAGCTTTGGTCATTTTGACCCGACAACTAAGAGGACTGTGTCAGATAGAAAACTAATTAGGATGAAGGTTATCACAGGGTAAAATCAAACACTTGGTTGGTATTGACAGACTAGTATCAGTTTGAGCTTTTGTTTTCTGCTTGTATAGGCTGTTGCTAAAAATTAGACAAAGATTTGATAATAGATGGAGTGGAGAAGGATAGCAAAACAACATCCCTGTGTGCACATAGAACAATGTATGTTTGTTACATTAAAAAAACAACAACAAAAAAAAAAGGGACAAAAAACTATTTGGCATCATCAATTTAGAAAAGAAAATGACCCTTATCTAACACACACAAATTAGATTTATGAAACAATTTTTATGAAACAAGCAAAACAACACTGACAAGGTGCATCTTGGGAAGCGTAATGAAGGTGTTGTGGTAAATGTGAGTTTACTATTCAAGTTTCAATACCCTTAAATAGCAGCAATATAACTGTTGATTAAATGGGGCTTACTTTAAGATTAACAGGGCAGCTGCATGGTTCATTAAATTGAATTGGCTCCACTGATACACGACCAAATGAGATCAGTACCTAATAACAACATGGAACCAGCTTGACTGTTGGTGTTTTTTAGCCTAAAGCCAGTTCAAAAACCATTTCAAATCGTACAGATTTGACAGCAATTATAAAAGTGTTTCTGTGAATTAAGAGCCCATCGCAACATTACTGCACTGTGGCTGCTATAACAAAATTATACTCAATAATAGAGTTGTATGTTTTTCCTAATTAGAGATGCAGGTGCGTGTTTATGAGAAGACTATAAAGTCATTAAGCTTAAACTATTGTCAGATTATAAAGGAGATTGATAATTACAGGGTAAAGTCATGCCTGTTTTGATACCTGTAATTAAATTATTATATCTTGTAACTGTTTTGGAAATGCTTCATTATTACAAAGTAATTACAACATAATTTGCTGGCTGACATGTGATGCAATAACATAGAAGCTTGAGGACTGCAGCAAATGACTACAATATATTTCTGTCCATGTTCACGAGTACTTTCAATCTGTTACACTCCCTTCTAAAAGCATTGGAACAATGAGGCCAATCCCTTTATTTTTGTTGCAGACTGAACACATTTGGGTTTGACATCAAAAAATCAATATGAGACAAAAGATCAATATCTCATCTTTTATTTCCAGGTATTTACATCTGGATCTGATACACAGTTCAGAAGATAGCACCCGTTGGCTGAACCCACCGATTTTTCTTGTGAGCAGTGGTATTGCAAAAAGATAAACTTAAAATAGATCAAAGTGAATAAGACTTAATATTTTTTTTACAAATCCTTTCCTTGCAGTAAATGCATCAAACCCGTGACCCCTGACATCTCTAAACTTTGCATTCTTCTGTTGTGATGCTTTTCCAAGCTTTCACTGCAGCCTCTTTCAGTTGTTGTTGTCAGTAAAATGCATGCTTTATAGGTTTTAAGTCTGGAGACTGAATAGTCCAGTCTAAAACCTTCCACTTCCTGCCCCTGATGAACTCCTTTGTAGTCTTGGTGCAGTGTGTTGTGGGTCATTATCTTGCTACATGATGAAGGATCTCCCAGTCAGTTTGGTTGTGTCTTTCTTTAAATTGACAGACAAAATATTTCTGTAGACTTCTGAGTCCATTGTACTGCTGCCATCATGTGTGACATCATCAATGAAGATAAACGAGCCTGTCACAGAAGAAGCCATGCAATGAATGAAACATGCAAGTCCAAGTCCTCCTGACATTACATCCACTGTGTTTCACAGATGAGCACGTATGTTTGTTTTTTTTCTCTCAGCTTCACAATTGCTTGTTTTTCACCCATAGTTTTCATGGGTTTTCATGTTGGTTACTTCCTTTAACTATAAATGCACAGTCTGCACAGGCAAACCCCAAATCTGAAACTGAGCGTAGACATTCAGCGCTATTTACTGTTTGAATAATCAATGTAACAGGACACACCTGGGCAACAAAACACACCTGTCAGTCATATGTTCCAATACTTTTGCTGACAAGAAAAATGGGTGGGTTCAGACAAAAGATGCCATCTTCTGAACTGTGTATCAGATCAGAGGTAAATACAAAAAAAAGTAAAAAGCTGAGTTGTTGATCTTTTGTCTCATATTAATTTTTTGATGTCAACCCAAAATGTGTTCAGTCTACAGCAAAAATAAATGGACTGGCTTCAGTGTTCCAGTGCTTTCATAGGGGAGTGTGTATATCATGCATCATAGCCTGTCTGTATGAGACAGTGACATTTTCTTCTTGAATTAAAATTCCTTATTTTGCCTGATAAAAGAAACCAGCCAAAGCCTGAACTACAGTTATTGTCTAAAGACAAACATCCTCACTTGTGCTTATCTGTTGTTTTTTAAACAGTGCGGGTTTGGCAGGCTGCAGAAGAAAGCCACAGTACTACTGTGGACATTCAGGGTAGTCAGATAATGCCTTCTGCTCCCATAGATCACTGGGTCACCTGGGTATAAGAGGATGCAGTTAGATGTGACACTGGGGGGTTGCGGGAAGAAAGTGAGGGCAAGCTATTCAAGGATAGCTTAAATAAATGCAAATGCTTTTATGCTGGTACATAAAAGCTGAAATAGGCAACATGTTGTTGGCATCACTGAACAAGAAATCCATAATATCCTTTCAACATACTGTAATTCAGGTGGTGTGATCAGGAGTGAGACTGCTGCAGATCTATTTTAGAGACGTTAGCAAATGATGGGTAACTTTGGCCAGTTACAGGGTGGTGAGAACTATGAAGATTTGGGACAGTGTGGTATGAAGTCAAAAGTGAGCAGTGACTTATTTCAAGTGCACGTGCATACAGTGATATGCCCAGGCTTGTCTTGTGGGAGAGAAGAAAAGAAGGAGTGGGGTTGGGGGGGGGATTGTGAAATTTCAAAATTTGGCCTTTTTTTCTCTAAATGTCAACACACAAAGCTGGATGCTCTTAAGCCGCTGCTTTGTGATGCAACTGTTCAATAATGTAAACACGCCATATGCCCAAGACTGTGTAAGACGCTTTATAGCATGAACAGCTCTCAGTTGGTCTGTAATACTTAATCCCAGCTGGTCTCTCTGGATAGTTGTTGCACAGCGTGTGGGATGGGAAAAAGGGGAATTTTCAATCCAGCAGTGTTTCTAATGACCATGAATTCATTAAGTTCACTCGCTGGCTCTACAGTCGTGGTGTAAATACATTTATTTTATATGTAAGTGCTTTCACTCCTTACAAAACAATCTCAACTTAAGGTCTTCTCATGGAGTTTTTGGTAATATCAAGCACAGATGGCTTTTGCTTTGTACTTGTGGCAAGTACAATTTTGCATTGTTTCTTACTTAAAAGTAACCCAGATATAATGTACTAAATTAATGGGCATTAATGTATTAGAAATGCCCTCCTCTACTAAAGCACAAGACTAGCAACTGTATTCTCTCTAGATCCATTTGATGCATTTAGTCAGCTAACGAATTCAAAAATATCACTGTTTATAAGCAATGACCAAACCAAAATGTCATCCTACAGTTTCCTTCCACAAGCAGTTAAAATGCCCTCCAGTAGTGAGTGAGCATCGCACGACACATTGGAAATATTAGATTTCCTGCAAGCCAGTAAGTCTATGGCAGCTGCTGCCTCTAAACGTGAACCAGTGGTGATGACCCTTAACACAGAGGAGCCCAACAGTCTGCCAGTTCAGTCTGCTCAGCAGTCCATAAGCATTTGGTGTTCTCCAATGAAAACCAGTGCACGTCAGATGCAGATGTATGGTAGTCAGCAGGTGTGAGTGAACCAGTAATTATGAAGCACGAGTGTGAGCAAGAAATTGACTGGGATTAAAAAGCAGAGGAGGACTATATTACAGATGTGGATGCTTATGTCTGAAATTACGCTCTCCCTCTCAGTTAGCGAACTGTTGCTGTCATACACAATCATACACAAAGGGACATATATGCTTGCACAAAGGAGAGCATTCTTGATTTGATGTGCAGTTAAAAATTGTGTTTATCCATCCATCCACGGACGGATTTTCTTGGAGCACTAGAAAACTATAAAATAGCTAGAAACTAGAGAACTAGAAAACACAACTTGTTGTTTGAGCATTCAAACAATTGCTTTTAATTGATGTCTATTTTTGGATTTCACTGGGCAAGCGCTGCTTGCCTTAAGCTGAAATGTGAACTGCACTGTTCAGTGTCAGATTGTTTTTAAATTGTTAAGACTTCCTGGCTGACTTTTCAATTCATTGGTTTACTGGCAGCACTGATATCCAACAGGCAAAATGCAAAATGGCCAAAATTCACACTTACATCATACATTACACATCTTATAATAAGAACTGAGGAAACTGGTGCAACAATTTTCACATGATTTCATCTGTGTTGGTCCACTTGATTCTTTTTTTTCTCTCTCTTTGCTTTCAGACTTTGTTTACTGTTCCGGCTGCCTGCTTTGTTTCATAGGACATTCACAACACCCAGGGGTTACTTCAGTTTTTATCTGTGAATGTAAACTCACACTTTAAAGCTAAAGCTCGTAGGCACACCGTGGTCATTTTTTTGCATCTGAGCTTGTGTGTGAGCGTTTTCCTATCAGCAGCTTTCTGACTGCTGCCCTCATTTACATGCCACAGACACGCAGCAGCTTCTGAGCTGAGAGGATAATAATGCAGGGGATTGTAACAACACTGACAGGTGTCTGGCGCCGCATGCTGTGGCCCCAGATAGATGTGACTAGAACAAAAGACACAAATTTAAGAGTAAAAAACTCCAAAACAATAGCAATGAAATGGACAGCTAATTAGTGGTGTGCCTCAAAGGAATTAACACCATAATGGACTGCAAAAATCGCATAGTAACAGCTTGTTTTTAGAGCCATCTTCTTTCTTTGAGAATCACAATGTGCATTTGTTTGTTGGGAAACAGAAAGCACAGACTGAAAGGTGGGTTTCAAAAGCAGGAAACAGTGCACCTATATAAATAATTGCAGAGAAAACTAATATTGATCAGCAGCACAGTCAAATCTTTGCAGATATGGAAAATAAATTTGTGCTCAGAGATTAAACCCATTTATTGCAACTCTGACGGACGGTATTATTTGTGTATTTTAAAATAGTATAGCAATCATACTGATCATTTAAGTTAATTTTGTATTCCTCAACTACTGACAAACAACTAACATGAACAAATAATAAAGTAGTGACAAAAACAGACTGACAAAAATCAATTGTTTTTTATTTACTTTTCCTCCAAAATGCTGTATAAATAATACTGAGCAGTGCATGTTAAAAATAACTTGCTCTTGTCTGACATCTGTAAAGTCTGTGGCACTTCACTACCTCTGTAAATGTATTATGTATGGAAACTTGTCTAACCTTCTTAATGCAGTGTATTCAAATGTATCTATATGATCCATCCTCAGATATAATCTCTAAGCTCCAGTCAGTTTGCTTTGCACTGCTTAAATTTTCTGTTAAAACCTTCATTATTGCCTTAGAGTCATCAAATATTTGCAAGCGAAAAAATGACCAGACTAGGCACTAGACTAATTGCTCAGGCATCCCCTGCTGTTTCCAGAAAGTATTTGATGCCCACACACCCCAGATAGCATAGGCCATCCTGTTCAAGAGTTTTGCTTTCTGAGCCATTTGCGTAGTTTGGGCTTTTCATTAATTCAAAGTCCTTACTTATCCTGGTCCTAAAGTGTTCTTTGCTTGAGATTAATGCAGCTCTGCAATGTGGCAAGAGCCTGATATTGAGACTAGTTCTCATTCCAGAACAAAATAAATTATGGTGCATCTGCGATAAGAGCTTATCACATTTATGAGACACCTAAAAGTGATCCCCGTCTGCCAAAAACTGATTATCAGTTTACTTCTGCAGCTGTTTCTTTCTTTCTTCTTCTTCTTTTTTATCTTGGGCAAACAGGCATGACATGCAGATACACAGAACTTTATATCTGTGCTTGGGAACAGGAAGGTTGTGTGTTTGTTAAACTTTAACATTTCTTGGAACACAATTATCAAAGAAGCATTTCCAATGTACAGCTTAATGAGGTGTGGCAATTATGGAATTACAGGCAATATTATACTGCTACTTGATTTAGCAGTATATGTATATGTCTATGTCTTTATGTATAAAAAATGTCTAATATTCTTTTTTAGGTGCATATATTTAAAAATTAGATAGGAATTGATATGATTCATGGATGAATTATATATAAAATAAAATCAACAATTTTTTAAAACATTTTCATTGATGCTGCAAAATATTAAATTAGAGTGTGTTTTTGCATCTCTGTCAAACTTTGAAACACTCTCAAACTGTTCCTTGTTATCATGTGTAACACTGTCTCATTCACTAATATGTAGATAAAAATGTTCTTACTCTGTACACAAAATAATAATAGCACATGCAAAATCACCATCAGATTTATAAAACGTGCCCTCTGGCCAATTTTGTTCTTACCACAGTGCATATGTTAGTGTATCAGAATCATTTGAAAGCAATGGGCTCATGCAATCCTATCTACATACTGCCATGCCCCCAGATCTCTCTATAGGAAGCAGTTTACGTCAGGTGAAGTGGAGTAAGCGGTGAGGATGTTGTAAAAGATAAGTGTAGTGTCTGAGGAGAAAGAAAGAAATGGTATACCTTTCCAAAGTGTTTCCTACAGGACTAATGATGGTTTATTTCGGCAGTATTATTTCAGGCTGAAATAGCACTGCTGAATATCATTTGCCCTGAGACCACACAAAAAGCAAGAAAACAGGTGGAGGAAAGGAGCACCTGATCTGGGAGCCCAAGATGAGAAACTCACTGCAATTATTAAAAAACATTCACATTTGTCTGGCAGAAATTAGACTGCAAGTAATGACATCCAGCAAGGATAGAAGTAATTTTATCAAATGATAGTATAATGCCAATTAGAATATGCTCTTTTTTTTCTTTTTTTCCATCCATCCATTTTCTTCTGCTTATTCGGGGCTGGGTCGCGGGGGCAGCAGCCTAAGCAGAGAAGCCCAGGCTTCCCTCTCCCCAGCCACTTCAACCAGCTCATCCACAGGGACCCCAAGCCATTCCCAGGCCAGCCTGGGAATTATCTCTCTATCGTGTCCTGGGTCTGCCCTGGGGCCTCCTCCCTGTAGGACATACCGGAACACCTCACCCAAGAGGCACCCAGGAGGCATCCTAGTCAGATGCCTGAACCACTTCAACTGGCTCCTTTCAATGTGGAAAAGCAGCAGCTCTACTTTGAGCCCCTCCTGAATGACTGCACCCTATCTCTAAGGCAGAGGCCTGACACCCAAAGCTCACTTCTGCCGCTTGTATTTGTGATCTTATTCTTTCGGTCACTACCCAAAGCTCATGACCAGAGGTGAGGGTAGGGATGTAGATCGACCAGTAAATTGCCAGCTTCGCTTTTACGATTAGCTCCCTCTTCACCATGACAGACCCGTGCAGCGTCCGCATCACTGCAGATGCAGTCCCATCTGTCGATTTCCCATTCCCTTCTCCCATCACTCGTGATACTCTTCCACCTGGGGCAGCAACTCGTCCCCTGAGCAGGAGTGGGCACTCCACCCTTTTCAGGCTGAGGACCATGGCCTTGGACTTAGAGGGGCTGATTCTCATGCCAGCTGCTTCACACTCGAATGCAAACCATTCCACTGCGAGCTGGAGGCCACCACCTGATGAAGCCAACAGGACCGCATCATCCGCAAAAAGCAGATTCTGAGGCCACCAAGGCGGAAGCCTTCTGCCACATGGCTATGCCTAAAAATTCTGTCCATAAAAATTATAAACAGGAATTGTTGACAAAGGGCAGCCCTGACAAAGTCCAACACCCACAGGAAATGAGTCAGATTTGTTGCCAGCTATACGGACCAAGCTCTCACTGCGGGGGCTCTACAGGGACTGAATGGCCCGCAACAACAGTCCATACACCCCATACTCCCACAGGACCTCCCACAGGATACCCCAAGGGACATGGTCGAATGCCTTTTTCAAGTCCACAAGGTACATGTTGACTGGATGGGCAAACTCCCATGCACACTCAAACATCCTCGAGAGGATAAAGAGCTGGTCTGGTGTTCCACGACCAGGACGAAAACCACATTGTTCCTCTTGAATTTGAGGTTCAAATAATGGATGGACCCTCCTTTTCAGCACCCTGGCAAAGACCTGGAGTGTGATCCCAGAAGTTGGAGCACACCCTCCGGTCTCCCTTCTTAAAGTTGGGGACCACCACCCTGATCTGCCAATCCAGGGCCCCACCCCGGATCTCAACATGATGTTGCAGAGGCGTGCCAACCAAGACAGCCCTACAACATCCAGAGCCTTCAGGAACTCAGGGTGAATCTCGTCCACCCCAGGGGCCCTGCCACCAAGGAGTTGACCCCCAGTGAAAGGCGAGTCATCCTGCTCGTCTCCAGACTCTGCTTCCACTACAGTCAGTGGGGTTAAGGAGCTCCTCGAAGTATTCCTTCCACCACCTGACTATAGCCTCAGTCGAAGTCAGCAGCACCCCACCCGCACTATAAACTGTGCGAGTAGAGCACTGCTTTCCCCTCCTGAGTCACCTGATGGTTTGCTGGAATTGCTTTGAGGCCGTCTGAAAGTCTTTTTCCATGGCCTCACTGAACTCCTCCCACACCCAAGTTTTTGCTTTGGCCACCACTCGAGCCGCGTTCCGATTGGCCTGCCGTTGACTGTCAGCTGCCTCCGGAATCCCACAGGCTCACTAAGCCTGATAGGACTCCTTTTTCAGCTTGATGGCTCCCTTCACCTCCGGTGACCACCATCTGGTTTGAGGATTACTACCACGACAGGCACCAACCACCTTGAAGCCACAGATCTGAGCAAGAGCCTGAACAATAGAGGTGCGGAAGATGTTCCATTTGGACACAATGTCCTCAGCCTCCCTTGGAATGCTGTTGAAGTTCTGCCGAAGTTGGGAGTTGAAGATCTTGCAGACTAGGGCTTCTGCCAGGCGTTCCCAGTGCACCCTCACAATACGTTTAGGTGCGCCACCACCAGGTGGTGACAGCTCAGCTCTTCTATTCACCTGAGTGTGATGTCTGGATTCAGGAAATATGTTCTTCACAGTATAAATGCAGTGAAAAGAACAACTTTTTAACAGCTTTTCAGCCAAGCCTCTCAGATCCTTTTTTATTCTGTTTCAAGGTAATCAAAGAATAAGCAACTACTGAAACCTTTTATAACATTTATTATGGATGTGTGAGACTAGTTGACTAGACATTGAAACGTTGCTGCACTTGCTAGTCATCACCAGAAATACTAGTCAGATAAACATTTTATTAATGTACAGTGGCACCAATCAATTTAATCAATTGTTACAATGCCACCGGCCACTACCCGGGCTGCACCCCCCACTCTCTCACTCCCTTCATAAATGGAAGTTGGAAATGAGCAAGAGGAAACATAAGCAGATTACAGTGGTAGCAGGTCTTATGGAGTGATGAATCCAATTTTGAAATTTGGGTTCAAATTATTGTCAGTAGGAACAAAGGTCAAGAGGTACAAAAGTGAGTGTCAACAACCATCTGTAAAATACAAATTAGGCTCTGCCATGATTTGGGGCTGCATTTTAGTCAGTGGTGTTGGTGAGCCAAAATTGATGGAATTATGAATGTAGAAAAGTTAACGTTTTCCAGACCCTACATGGACAACAATAAAAACATTTTCTTTTTGTTGGAGGAACGAGTGAACATGAAAAATGTCTTCAGGCACCCATCTTTCTGTTATTTTTATTTCTTACAGAGCTGTTTTATCAGTCAGTTTGCAAGTGCTACATCAGTTATTGCAGTGTTTAAATTCTACATTGAGATGGCTTATTAATAATCACTGACTACTACTAGGCCAAGTTTTGACTTGTTGGCAGCTGAGGCATGCAGAACCCTGCTGTCTCATAATCAGTCTTTAAACTTTTAAATCTTACACAAGCAGAGCAATATGATACATAAGATCCTATAGCATGAGCAAGTTAATCTAATTAAACTAATACAAAGAATTAGTGCAAGGAAAATCTCCATGCTACCCCGAGTAACCTGACAGCCTACAGTGTTTGTGGGCAGGTAGCTGGCTGGAGATCGGCAAGAGCAGCTCTCACAGATAGCAGCTGCTTTCACAAAGTTGGAAGGCTTTGGGGTTACAGCATTGTTCAGAAGAGCACACACACATATTCTAAAGATGTTCAAAGGCATATTTAAATATTCTATTAAATATTTTAATACAAGTATTCAGCAGGTGTTCTTTGTTGAAGACTCCTTGTGTGCAAAGACTTTGAAGCAGTTTTTGGTCAGCCGTAACGTCTCACTTACCTGTCTGAACGATGTGATTGATTTTAATCCCGAAGAGGTCACAAAGGGTGAAATTTGAAGTATATGAGCTATTTAAGGCAGCACAGGGAGTGCGGATGTTTTTGTTTATAAGCAAGCACCAACTATCAGGCCAGCAGTGGGAACAGTCGCACATACTGTATCTAAGTAAGTAGAGTGGGAAAATAAATAAGATTAGACAGCACAGGGCATCTGCAGGGTACACACACAGACTGGTGCCCTAGAGCAATGCTTACACATCCTAACGGGAGCATGCTTCCCGCACTTCTCCTTCTTCTCTCACTACTTCTCACTTAATCCTTTTTTTACCCTCTACCTGCTTTTTGGTTTTCCTCTGCCCTCCACCGATAACTTTTCTTAATAATTCAGGGCTCAAGAAATAGAGAAACAGAAGGAAAGATGCCCAGTCTTTATATATATATATATATATATATATATATATATATATATATATATATATATTAGGGGTGGGACTCGATTAAAAAAATTAATCGAATTAATTACAAGCTTTGTAATTAATTAATCGAAATTAATCGCATTTTAATCGCATTTCAATATTTGACATGAGAAATATTAATTTAAGTTTAGTTGATGAATAAATCAATATACATAAGCTTAAACTTCAGAATTTTGTTTATTTTCCCACCAGTCTGCTACACAGACCAATGAAGGGTGGAAGTGCTCCTGTGATAAGCAAACTCCTGAAATTAAAGTTAAGCATCATAACTGGATAGTTTTATTCAACATTAATGTCTCACTTGTTATAGCTGGAAATTAATCATTCTCTCAGCTGTATTCCTTGATGTTGAAATGTGTTATGCTTGTTTTAACAGCTTATTTTGAATTAAAGACTTAAAATTAAACCACAAAAAGGAGAAAAAGTTCGTTCTCCGTTTAAACAGCTGCTTTTACACAGCTGTGCTTCGCACTCACGGTTGCTAGGCGACATGAGCTACGCAGAGGTGACGGCAGCTGATATGAAGGCTAGCCGCTCACTTCCGGCCTTTGTGGCGTTCGTGGGCTGCGAAAGACGTGGGCCGGGTCCTTCGCAGGATGCGGCCCCTAATTTGGACATTGTGCGTCGATATAATCTGTATGCCAGGAACTCGTGCACTGAGAAACGTTCCACGGTGCAAAGTGCGATTAAAATGCGTTAAAATTTTTAACGCGTTAATTTCCCCATAATTAATTAATCGAAATTAACGCGTTAAAGTCCCACCCCTAATATATATATATATATGCAGGGTGTAGAATAGTTCCATCTCTAAAGTCAATTATAATTGAGGCCAGAACATGTGTGTGAACCTCTCAAAAGTATAAATAATTTAATCAGTGCAGTGACATTCAAATGTACTGTACTGTAGGTTAGGTGTACCAAACCCTTTCAAAAATTCAGAATTTCCTTATAGTGTGTCCTTTGCAATGTCCTTTTCAACAGAGATTTTCAAGGGTGTCAAAATAAGAAAGTTACATGAAGGGCTCAAAAAGCAGCTCCAAAAGATGCTTCCTTTCCTACAATTGTCAGTTGTTACATTGATGCAACAAATAGCATTGTTTGAAAAAGTCTTCTGAAGAGCTCCATAATAGGCACAAGCAGGTGTGAAAAGCCTGCAGAGTGCTTTCACACCTCAACACAAAACCCAATGAAGAAATTACATTCAGTAAAGATGCTATGACGAGAACAAGTGTGACCTGAAAAACAAAACATGAGCTGACACGTCAGGTTTGCTACAGATAACTTGCATATATGTTCCACATTGTATCATTTTAAAGAAAGAAACATCACACCAGAACATAAAACAGATTCCCATTTTTTTCCTGTTAAATATGCAGACTCTCAAATAATGTAGCTGCGTAAAATGTAGAACTATAGATGAGTTTAAGGTAGATATACTAACATGAAGTCCAAGTACCTTAAAATTCAGTTGAGCACAGCTGAATAATGCAACTAGTTACTTAGCACAAGTTATTTTAGATTTAAAGGGCATTTCCCTGAAAGTGTTGTTAAAATTAAATCAGTAAACATGTAGTTTTCTGTTCCCAAAAAGGAAAAGAAAACAACATGGTTTCCACACAAAACGTTTAAAAAAAAAAACAGATATGCAGCACTGCCTTTGGCTATAAGTAAAGGGTACCACTGATAGATAACAGTCATAACTCAGTAACAAAGTAAAAACAAAAACAACCCACAGAAACAATTCATGGATACGAAAATAATTGTTAGTTTTAGAAATGAAATTAGCTGCAGAGATAAAGTGAGTTAGATCCAGATGGGGATTTGAAGTAGATTTCTGTCAGCAGAAGTGGCAGCTTGAAAGGCTGTAGAACCAATTAGTGCATGAGTGAGAAGGAAAGAGGGGGTGAAAATGGAGCTTAGAAAGTGGAGGACGACATAAACATTAATCTAGACAGGTATGTGGGGGGAAAACACTGCTAAGGGTAATGTAAAATAGGATGTGCGTTGCAGTGCATGCGTTCATTTTGTGACTATGACAAATCTGAGGGTAAGATGATAATTAGTAACAGTTTCACTGAGAAGTAGTGATATTGTAGTCAACCAAAGATGAATGCACAGCACATCAAACTAAACAGACTTTCATATCCCAGAACCATCTGGGGTTCAGTCATATTCCCTACGGCATGATTTTTAGGCAAGCTGCAATTTTGCTTATAGCAAAAACTCTCTAAATCTGTTTAATAGATAAGGGAAAACTATAACATATAAAGTGTTACAACTGGAACCACTGGCAGAGGGTTATAAAAGAGGCTCACACTGATGGCATGTGATAATGAATTGTGCCTCGTTTGTGCCAAAAAAAAATGCTTGAAGATTGCTTCTGCGCAGTGGCCCAAGTGAATGAAAAGTCATGTATCTGTGGTGTGGTGTGTTTAAGATATGTGTTTACACTCAGCATTTGGAAAAAACAAAATTTAAATGAAATGTGTTTTCCCAGCACAGCCCCCACTAATTAGGGTTACCTAATATACAGTATGTCTATCACCTCCACTGCTCTCTGCACTAGTAGTAACACTATCATACCTTGATACATGACAATGCATTTTTGTTTATAAGAACACATAGCAATAATAACTGTTCTCACGAATCTGTAGACAATTACAAGCAATGTTTTTCTGAGTTTTTTGTAAATTTATTGTTTTTTTAAGTCTGAAATCTCTGATTAAATAAAAGCCAAAAATCTGTATGTCAAAACTGTACTGTGAGACAGGACTGTGTAAAGGCACAGATCTAAGGAGGGACACTTGGAAATGGAAATTAAAGCATTAAAGGTACCCGGCACAACGGTGGCGTGGTAGTTAGCACTGCTACCTCACGGTTAGAATACCATCTGGAAGGCCTGGGTTTGATTCCACCTTGGGCCGGCCCCCCTCCCTCCCTCTCTCTCTCTCTCTCTGTGGAGTTTGCATGTTCTTCCTGTGTCTGCGCACTTACTGGGGTTAGGTTAATTGGAAACTCTAAATTGCCCATAGGTGTGAATGAAAGCGTGGCTGGTTGTCTGTCTCTCTGTGTTGGCCCTGCGACAGGCTGACGACCTGTCCAGGGTGTACCCTGCCTCTCGCCCTATGTCAGCTGGGATAGGCTCCAGCCCCCCCACGACCCTGAACAGGATAAGCGGAAGTGAATGGGTTAATGGATGGATTAAAGGTACTCAAGAGCACAGGTTAGTAGTGTAGGTTGCTACATTTAGCAGCCTAGCTAAAATAAGTGACATGGAGCTGCGATCAGGCAGGTTACCAAGAATCCAATGAGATTTGGAGCTACTTTGCGGAGATAAGAGAACCTAACTGAAGGACAACCTTAAGTGCATCACTTCATCAATCAGGCCTTTTTGTTAGAGTTAACAGAAAACCATTCTTCACTAAAAGGCACATAGCAGCCCTTAGGGAGTCAGCTAAAAGACACCTGAACAGACCATGAAAAGCTAGAACTTCAGGTCTGATGAAACAAAGGTGGCCTTTTGCCACTGTTCCCAAGACTTTTGGAGAGGATAACCAGACACCAAGAATCACCTCATAGGCGTTTTTTTTTTTTTTTGGGGGGGGGGGGGGGGGGGGGGTTGGTCTTTTTTTGTTGTTTTGCTTGCTTTGTTTTGTTTCTTCCCCCAATTGTTTTGTGTCATTTTTGAAAGTTTTTTAGGTACAACTGTCAGAGCTATGGGATACTGCTTACTGTACAAGGCTGAGTTTTGTCTAGCTTAATGCCATTCTGTATCACACAGGGCTTTTTAGGTTCAGATTTTAAAATGAAATAATTTCGTTAGAAATTTCCGTACTGTACAAAACATTCATTACAGACCTGCAGGACTGATACCATTTGCTGCCTAGCTCCAGGATTAATGTTATCATTTTGTCAGTGAGCCGCTTGCTGCTACCATAATGATAACAGACGGCTAACGTGGCTATTGGATAATTGCTAATAGTTGCATTTGCGACGGTCAGGTTTCCATTCATGATTGTTTAATACTTCAGTGTTGTTGAAACATGAGCTTTACTGACCTCTCAAAATTCTTCAAAGTGTTGTTCAGTGTTGCGAATGTCAACTACTTCTGCTGCTACTGAGGGGAGGGGCTGTCTGTAGATGCTGTTTGAAAGTATGTGGAAGCTGGTGGAAGCGACAGCCTGTTGGTATGACACTGCTGCAAATCAGTATCTAATCCAATAGTAATTTTTAGCGTTGATTAGTGTGTCAGTGTTGATGTTTTGGACAACGCCACCAGTGAGCCAATGTAACACAGATTTCTTCAGTAAAAGTAAACAAATTGTACTTTCTTACTGCAGAAAACATTAAAAGGTGTCATGTTTTTGATGGACACCATCATTTGCTTTTACACAAATGATGTTTACTTCCCAATGGACCAGGGCAGAAATCTCCTTCTCTGGTGCAACCATCACCTAAAATAACTTTTTTTTATGTCCTCACAAGTAGCGTTCCGGGTGTATAACAGAGACAAATGATGTTGTGGCTGATGGTTACTAACACCATGCTAAAAAGAGCTCCTCTATCATATTTTATTCAAGACAATGGAAGGAACTCGGTAGAAGTTAACATTATCCAACACAGTTACATAATTTGGTATCTGGTCTCTGGTGCTCTGCTACTAGATCTCTGTAAAGTGTATTTAAGGGAAGTCGAGTATCAGTACGAAGTGTCTATCACAGCTCATCTGAGAGGGCGCAGTAATGTTTACATCCTGTCTTCCTGTTGCCGGCATGAGCCTCTTGTCACTTGTAGATGGATGGATGCAGAGTGATGAGATAGGCTGATATAGTTTGATATAAAGAAAATAGTTCTTACATGTGCACAACATTTGTGGATTTTTTTATATGCATATTTAATTTTGATTTGAATTGTCCCTTTAACCTTAATGTCATTAGCCACTTGCCAGATGCAGCACTCATTTCACTTCTGAATATGCTGTATCTTCACTTGCGTTGGTGAACTGGCTCTCAAGCAAATGACATTTCTCATGTTAGACTATGGTGACATAATACATATGTCAGCACACAAGGGTGCACTAATGAGATTTATAGTCTTACTTTTTCACACTCTTTATTTCTTTGTTAACTAGTCAACCTTATAAACCTGTTGTAATATGGATTAATTCATGCCCATTTAAAAAAAAAAAAAAATTCCCAGGTTTGCCCCCAGTGTCCCTGAGAACACTGCTCTTCTCTTCCTCTTTGAAATTTCCAGAACTTTAAAACTGGACAAATTCATCTTCAAGTCACTTTTCAGGGGCTTCTGTGGACATTTCTACTTTTCCAGCTGTTTCCCAACCTGCCAGTATCTTCTGCTTACTAATGATTCCATGTTCCTTTATTATTTTTTTCTTTCGCTGCTGCTGTTTTTGTTTGGCTTATTTGTCTTACTGCCTGGTCTTGTTGCTTTTCTTGATGCTGTTGTCTGTTAGTTACATGCTTGCTGTTTTTTGTAGTGCTTGATGTTTATGTGATGTCCATGTGTGTTCCTATGGTATATAAGCAGTGGTTGGTTGAACTGCTTTCAGATTTGTGCTGTTGCCCTTTTATCTTTTGATATTTCTTTTTTTTAACCCCTGCCCCTATTTCCTCCAGAGGCTTTGCCTTTTACCAGACTGCCATTGTATGCAAGATCTTCTTCTTAATGATTTTTCAGTTTTAATAAAGTATAAATAAATAGAATAATTAGAAAAACCAAAACAATAAAAGCTATTTGGAGAGCGTTGAAAAAGGCCTGTGCACTGACAATACCGAACCAGCTATGTTTGAATGATTCTACCAAGAAGATTGCTGTATGAGGCTCATTTCACAGAGGACGTGCTGCCAAAGATGTCTAAGCACCTATGATGGAAGGGTCTGAATACATGTGTAAACAGGACATTTTAGTTTTTATTTAAAAACAAAAAACATAAAAACAGCAAAACACTACAAAGTATGTTTTTGCTCTGTAATTGTGGAGTATCGAGGAAAGAAGTGATTTTAATGCCTTATAAGAAGAGCCTGTAGCAAAATGTTACAAAATTTACCCCCAAATGTCATCCTGTGACATTTTCTTTTTTTGCAAACTCTAAATGTATACAACATCACTGAAATGCTGTTTTCCATCTGCATATTTTGCAGGGCCCATTCTTGGCCTTTGTCACTCTACAGCTAATGGATGTCTTTACCCACTATGCCTACAATGACAGTTTCTATGATAATGGAACATGGAGCTTCAACGATACAGATCAAGAGCAGAAGCACCCCTACAACTACTACGCCATGCTGCTCACTCTGCTCATCTTCGTCATTGTCTTCGGCAACGTGCTGGTGTGTATGGCTGTGTCCAGGGAAAAGGCTCTGCAGACTACCACCAACTACTTGATCGTCAGCCTGGCTGTTGCTGACCTTCTGGTGGCCACACTTGTTATGCCCTGGGTCGTGTACTTAGAGGTAGGATTGTAGAAATACACACACACATGCACACCATGTAAACACGCGCATACTCTTTGTACATATTCGAAGAGACATATAGCCTGACATGACCTTTTCTTTCTCTTTCTTAAGCCTTTTTCCCCTGTGTTTCTCAGAGTTTTGGAAAATGGAAGATTGCCACCTTAAAAGACACTATTTATTTATTTTTTTTGGAAAGCAGTTTAAAAAAAAAACAGCGATGGATCAGAATTTATGTGAAATCACCTACCAGTAAAATACTCTTGGTGAAAAGGGTTTGAGCCAAACAGTCACCCACTGTAGTTATCTACAGGTCAGAGGCTCAAGGTGAAAACTAATGTGTTCACATCAGTCCTGCAGTGGACAAAGGCCTGTAAAGCAGTCCCACTATGTGACAACAGCAAAATGTCAGAGCAGTCTATTCAAACAAAGGTCGGATGTTAGTGAATATTTCTTCCAAATACTGGGATGTGTCATTCCGCATTCATTCCTGTACTGCAGTTTCTTTTAATTAATTATGATACATCACTTAAATATGACACATCAGAATTGCATCTTTAAAAAAATAAACAGACTTGGTTCATGAAAGCATGTGCATCCTGCCAAATCAATAGTGAGTGGGATGTGGTCTGTCTTTTTGAAAAATCTTTGCCCGTGTCTTATATCTATCTCCTTCATCCTGAGGATATTTCTGACCATTAGGCTTTAGGTCACGCTTTGTGATGTAGAAAAAAAAAGCAATCTAAGACTGGAGGGACTCTAATCCCTCTGTGTTTCTCAGAGACTGTTGATGATTATCGTTCTAATCACTTTACAATGCATCCACAGAATTTCATACTGCAGCTCTGTGCGTATGCTCATCCAGACTGCACAGCAGCACTTGTAAATGTAAGTAATCTTACATCTGCTGGGAGTGCACAAATTACTAGACACATTTTTTCCAAATAAACAAAAGAAAATGTTTGTGATCACTGCCAATAACTATCAGAGTAAAGTTTGTTTATGCATAAAGCATCCAACCTGCATACTCTGTTTGTTTTTATCCAAATTATTTACTTGTTGTCTGTTGATATGGCCAGCTGGATACATGCAGAGAGAGCCTACATCAAAGCAGATCGCAAAAGTGGGAGCTGAATTGTAATCAGCAACGTATCAAAGCACCCAAATTACAGCATAAAACTTTCTCAATGAACTATTGCTTTTCATATCATAGCAGAAAAGTGAGTCTTTGATGTTGTAAAAGGGTTTAACTGAACAAGTGTGTGTTACTGTTTATGGATAGCACATTTGGAGTGCGGCAAATGGTAAAACTCCTCAGAATCTTTCAGCAAATACAAGTCACAGCATGGTTTTGGACAAAACTGTGACTGCTGTATTTCCTGTTTCTCTATGATAGCGGATGTGTACAAACATAGCATCAGATTACAAATCACTCGCTGTGTAGCTGAAGCGCTCTTGTTTCTGCTGATGCCCAACGTTTATTTCTGGGTCTCCGAATCATAAATTTAGTTTGACAAAATTATTCATGTAATCTATAGGAATCCAAATTTAGATCTATATTACTATCTATTACTTTATTTGGGTAAAGTCTTCCTTACAGGCAATTTTGTTGTTTCCTATTCAAACCATATCTATTAAAGTTATATGGAAAGAAAAGCCATATAAGCAGTTTGGTGCATCAAGAAACAGAGATTTTATCTGTTTTGTGACAATTTTATTCAGACTAATAACAGCAATTTGCAGAGTGGAGTCCTCTTTAGAATAATATACTGTGAAGCAAGAACTGGCTGTTTGTCAAAGTCAAAAGGGATTACTACCCAGCATGTGTTTAGAGTGGGATGCTCATCTGATTTTGGCGTGTCCCTCCTAGGCTGTCAGGCCTCCTACTAATGTGAGATGGGATAAACTGCAGCTGTAGTAGTTGGACTGCTAGAAATCCTTACAAACAAGAAATTATTTGGTACAAATGAATGTTATCATTTACACAGTTCACTTCATTTTGAAGTAAACACCAGGCAGTTTCATAATCTCTGGATTTGCGTGTTGAGTGAAGATGGCCTTATATGTTCAGAGCTCACAACAGCTGAATTTTGTCTGAGAGATTTGTTAATTATTCACCTCATGTTCTTCAGAACATCTTTCTTCCATCACAGACACTACCTAAAATGATGCATGGCTTCAGATGATTAAAACAAACAAACGTGGCAGTTCTGGTTGGTGCTTCACAATAATATTGTTTGTCTTTTTTTTCTTTTTCTTTTTTTTTTGCAGAACTGGCCTTTCTTCAAGTCCTATTTTTCTGTATCAGTGTACATGCACTTATGTTTTTTCAATAGTGCCGCTGACCATGGCTGCAGCTGAGTTCTTACCTCTTGTATTAACTCGCGTTAAAGATATATCAGCATGAACTACAGTGGGAACGCAATCACAGAGTGTGGGCAGGTTATTAAATTGCCCTTTATTATTAAATGCTAAATTTGCATTAATTAGTGCAGTTTTCACTTTCTGCCAAGTGTGACTGATTTAGAAAGCATATGGAGGAAACATTTTATATAACTAGAAGTCGAGAGTTTGTTTAAAATCGAGTTGAATAAAAGTGCACCTTCTGGACAGTGGAAGGTACATGTAGGTGAAAAACTACTTTGAACTGCATGGATCACAAATGCCAAGAGTGGAAAATATTCATCATGCCAACAACCAAACTCATTAGTCTGTTACCTTAGAGTGCATAATTGGTTATTAGTTGCAGTGGCCTGGTCAGAGTCATGAATTTAATGAAGGTGATGACTGGTGTTGCACTAAAAAGGCAGGAATAAACACCTGTTTTACCTGCTGAGGCAGCCAGCACTGCAGCTTAAATCCTATTTAATGTTTTATGAAGAATATGTTGTCAGGCCTTGTGGTTGACACACATATATGATTTCAGTTTGGAAACCAGAGAAAGATGATGGAGCAGAGCGTTGACCCCTGTTGTATTGCTTCTGTAGACATTTTCAGGGAAAAACTTATACACGTGTAGATATGTTTTTCATAATTTCATATGAGTACTCAATAATGCTTTTACTTATTCCTGTGTTTACACAGTTTAGCTACAGTAAAGCTCTGAATGTTTATATTGATACTGTAAATGTATGTATGATTATTAATTTATGTCTTTATTATGTATTTGCCCATTTACTTACAGTAGTTGCTTTAAATTACCACACTGGCATATACAGTACACTCAGCCAGTTTATTAGGTGCACAAGCTCAACTGCTCATTAATGCAAATAATCTAGTGAGCCAAACACATGGCAGTAACTCAGTGTATTTAGGTATTTAGACATGATCGAGACAACTTGCTGAAGTTCAAACTGAGCATCAGAATGGAGAAAGAAGGTGATTTAAGTGACTTTGAATTCATTGAAGTTGCAGGCATATTTATGCACAGCTCTCTTAATGCCCCACCGCAGCATTTCAATCATGTTGAGATTTGGTCTGGCAAAATTACAACACCTTGATTCTTTTCTTTGTCAGCCATTCTGTTGTAGATTTGCTGCTGTGCTTGGGATCATTGTCCTGCTGCAGGACCCGATTCCAGCTTTAGCTGTTGGACAGATGGCCCCATATTTGACTCTAGAATACTTTGGCATACAGAGGAGTTTATGGTTGCCCTCGATGACCGCAAGGTGCTCAAGTCCTGTGGCTGCAAAACAAGACCCCTTCACAACCATGCCTGACAGTTTGTATTTACATGTATGCTGTGTTTGGTTTTCACCAAACATGGTGCTGTGCATTATAGCCAAATATCTCCATTTTTTTCTTGTCTGTCCAAAATCCTTGTGGTTTGTTCAGATGCAATTTTGCAAACCTAAGCAGTGCTGCTGTGTTCTTTTTAGGGAGAAGAGGCTTTCTCCTGGCAACTCTTCCAAATAAGGCATACTGGTTCAGTCTTTTTGTAATTGCACTGTCATGAACTTTAACATTTAACATGCAAACTGAAACCTGTAGAGTCTGAAGTGTGCCTCTTGTTTCTTTTTTATTTGTTTGTTGGGTTGGTTGGTTGGTTGAGGTTGCAATTTCTCTGAGCATTGCACAGTCTGACCTTCAGGTGAATCTGCTGGGATGTCCACTCCTGGGAAAACTGACAACTGTCTTTAATATTTTTCACTTGTAAAAAGTCTTTTTCACTGTAGAATAATGGACTTGTGGTTGTTGATGGTTGTTTGGAAAGGGCCTTATAACCCTTTCCACATTGATGGGCAGCAGCAATTGCTTCTTTGAGATCGCTGCTGATGTCTTTCCTCCCTGAAATTATGATAGCGCACACCTGAATGCTCCAGACCAGCAAGCTACCAAAACATCCGCATACATTTATATTCAACAGAAGAATTTATTTGTATTGAAAATAAGTATATAAAAGACACTTGCAGGCAATCACTTTGAAAAAAGAAAAGTTGCTATTGTCAAAACCAACTAAAGTTGGCCACATAGATTCTCATGTGAGCCTGATTTCAAATATACAGCTATCTTGCAAGGTAGGCACCACAACTCCGAACATGCACAAGCAGTATTTATTGTATGAAAGGTGAGGAGAAAAGCCATTTTGGTGCTGTTCATAAACATGTAGAGCCTCTGTCAATAAAACATGGATACTGATACTCCTCCAGCCTGCTGAGCAAAAACAGCATTTCTAAAAATGACCTTTTTCCTTCCTTTTAGTTTTAAAAACATTAATAAAACCTAGCAATTGATAAAACAACACATTATTTTGACACTCAACGGAATGACTACATTTAAATCAAATCAACTGGTCCTTTCTCTGTTTGACATGCTTCAGAATTTGTTTGCAAGATTAGGACTAGCAAATGATGTATCTCAAATAACACAATTATTTCTACTTTTTGAGTTTCCCAGCATTGGAAATGGAATCCAAACCCTAATAGTTTCAGAATAATATGCGTAATATGAATTAGGGATGAAGATTCACATTTATCAGGCTTGGCAAATCAGCACAACACAATAATATTACAAAAAAAAAAAAAAAAGGCATGATGGGAGTAGAAAGTTTTGCTGATTATCTACTACTTTGTAAACACAGATGCATCAGATGCAGTCAGTTCATTTCAAAAATGAAGAGGAGTGCAGGATGGAAGGAAAAGGGCTGCTTTGTTACAAATATGCCCATCATATAAATTCACCAATACAAGAGTACAGTTGTTTTTTTGTTTTTTTTTTCAAAAGAGTGTGTTGCTGATGCAGAACATTTTGTAAAGTTGTCAGTTTTTATCCTTTTTTCTGCCTACATTGTTCAGCTGTTGCTGGGGGCATAACGCCACTGGGTTAATCCTCCATCCCCGTTCTTGTGAATGAAATATTTCTGAACAGATTGAGGAAATATCTTCAAATTTGGACTCAAAATAAACTGATTTGAATTAGATGGAGAAAAGTAAGGACCTCATACATCTTTTTTTTTTTCTAAACTGAAGAACTTCTAGTGCTTATTATGACAAAAATTTACACAAATATTTAACATGATAAAAATGATGATTTGATTACATTTTAAGTTCAGAAAGATCAAAGGTCAACTTCACTGTAACAGAAAAGTGCTAGCAAAAACAGAAGGGTGGGTTGCTGTTACCTGGCAGGTGAACACTCTAGCTTTGGTATCGATGTATTTGTTATGACTGTGTTGTAAAAAGCTGTTCAGTATCCACAAAGTGTGTTTCTCTACATAGATTGAACAGACTCCTATTGCAGCCACAAGGACATGAAATAGCTTTCAGCTCTTGTGGGCCTTTTAAATTTTAACACTTAAATTTGTTCTGAGCTCCAGCATTGCTGATGACTTGAAATTGTGCAGTTGTGTTGGAGTAGCTTTGACTGACATATAAAAATCAAGAACAAAGAAAAAATGATGATGATAGCAAAGAGAGAAACAGTCAAAATGCATACACAGAACATTATGGTGGTGTTCAGCCACAGTGAAGAGAAATGTCAAGAGTTAAATCTTAGAAAATTGCAGAAAAGAGAAGAGCGGTGAAAGCAGATATTAGGGGATCAGAACACTGGGCTGTAACTGTGTTGTAGACACCAGGAAAAACATGAAGCTCTTTAATGACAGGAGCTTAATTTTATGAAGACACAGCCTCAGGACAAAGATTAATCAGCTAGGCAAGAGTTGCCCCTCAACACAAGCATGCACGCACACACACACACACACACACACACACAGACCTCCCTTACCCTTGAAAGAGCTGTGAATGGAAGCAGGCAAGCTGCAGTGTCAGACAAGGTGGGCGGCTTCAGACCTGTCACAACATCACTGATGTTGGTTTCATCATGGGCTTAGATCATACAGCTGAGAGCAACAGTGGCATTAATTTAAACAGGTTTCGATCGTGTATTTGATCAAATGCTTCCTAGAGCTAAAGACCAGGATACAAGCTAAAGAATACTTGTCTTGCTAAGGAGGATGTCCATATGTTTTCAAAGTCTGTGGTGTCAGTGAAAAAGATAAGATAATCTGTCAAATTTCAGCAAGTCAGTTGTAGCATTCTTCAACACAGGAAACTGACATATTATTTGGATTTTGTGTCTCTTGTAAAATGTTTTGTGACAGCTCTATATTGCCTGCAAGTAATCTCTTCGTGTGATAGAACTCACACTTTTTTTTATACTCATTCATTCATAATTCATTTTAATGTCAGTCATTTTTTCCTTTCATGTTTCAGTTTTGTTCCTTTTCCCCTCGCTTTGTGTTGCCAAGTTGGAAACGATAGCAGGAAACATATTATTTCTGCCAAGATGCTTCCATTGCTAGTGTATTGACTTTTTTTCTGTTGACTGTGGCAGTAAACTGTCATTTGTTGATGTTTTCCTCTTCTAGGTGGTGGGGGAGTGGCGCTTTAGCAAGATCCACTGTGACATCTTTGTCACTCTGGATGTGATGATGTGTACAGCCAGCATCCTCAATCTCTGTGCCATCAGCATTGATCGGTGAGTTTGCCACCTCGGAGATTGTTTTGTCCTGCCTGTTATGATTCCAGCATGGATTTCCAATGGAAATCTTTACCTTCTGAATAACAGAAAACAGAATTGGTGTCTTTTAAGCGTATGACCATCAAAGCACGCACGGCTATTCACCAACTAAACAAGATTTTAACTCGTGAATTTCACGCCATAGACCTTCATTTTCTGTTTATAAGCACCACCTTTCCTGATTAGTGGCCACCAGATGTTCAGGAGATAAATGTGTAAGTACATCAATATAACATACTGGTGCTGGAACTAACATTAGTGCATTATCCAAGGAGCACCTGTAAGACAGGTGCACTGGAGAGTAAAATCTAATTGCAAATTTGTGAGTATCTGCACACTGTCAGCAATAACGTTGTCATAGATGTGTGCCAGAGATAAACAAACAAAAATATATAATGGTGTAATTTTAACTACCTGGTACAAAAAATAATCAGATCACTGAAAAAATACTTCAGATTCCATAAATAATTCCTGCAAAAGTAAATAAACAAATAAAAAAGACACTATTTAAAAACATTCAAATGTTTTTAGTGCTTTAATGCTTTAGTTTATACCTTATATTAAAACAACAAAAAAAAAGATACATTATTTAAATCAGCACCTCATTTTTAGCACCTATTGCTGCTTCCCAAACCATTGAAAGTCTGGAACACCATGAAGGGAATTAATGAAGAAAAAGAAATGTTTGTTTTTTTTCTGAGCCCGATTCAGTCGATGTCAGTTTGATGACTTCACTATCAGCTAGTGCTATGGATTTGTTGATAACTGTTTAGTAACAATTCCAAAAAAGTTGTGCAATCTCTGTGTGCAATGGACAAGGATGAGAATCAATATTTAATGCCTGTGAGCTTCAGGCCCTCAGGCAGCCCTGCATAAACCAGGTATGATTCTGACATGGAAATGACTGCATGGGCTCAGGAACACTTCCAGAAATCACTGTCTGTGCACACAGTTCACCGTGCCATCCACACGTGCAGTTTAAAGCTGTACAACGCAACAAACAAGCCATATGTGAGTGAGATCCAGAAATGTCACTGTCTTCTCTGGGAAAAAGCTCATTTAAAATGGACTGAGGGAAAATGGTCAGACATATCCAAATTTGAAATTCTTTTGGAAATCATGGACATTGCATCTTCCAGACTAAAGAGGGTTGTTAACAGTGGTCAGTGCAAAGCTTGAAGCAAAAAATACAAAATAGAAGATCCACACTTTTGAGCACCTAGACAAGGTTCCCCTCCCAAAAGTCCAGCATCTGGTCTTCTCAGTTCCCAGATAGCAGAAATTGTTGTTAAAAGAACAGGTGGCTGCTACACAGCGGTAAATGTGTTCACCAACTTTTTAGAGATGTGTTGCTGCCATCAAATACAAAATAATTTCAAACATTTGATATGTTTTCTACATTCTGTTTTTATTCATATGTTTTGCATTTTACATTTTTGAACTGGGGTTGTAAACGCGAAATCCTGGGTTCAAGTTCCAGCGGTGTCTTTGAAGCGCAGTCTTGACAGATATTGCGTTTTTTTTTTTTTTTTGGAACATAAACAACAAAAAAAAGGAATCCCTGACCTTAAGCAGGTGGATTTCTAAATCAGCTTATGTAACACAGTGTTAAATATCCCACTGATCTAATGTTTGTGAAATATTCAAATATATTCAATATTTCAAAATGTGAAAGTATTTTTTAAAAAACAAACAAAATTCAGTTTCAACATTTGTAGTAGTAGTTTGATTCAAATTATTCCACTATTGATTAAAAATTATTTAAATATGGAATACAGCTTAAAATCCACAGACACTGTGCATCTTGTCTTGTCAATAGTCCTGATTCTTTAAAAAACTGTTTTCATTTTGATGTGTGATTTGAAAAACAGACATTTTTTTTAATTCAAACAACAAGGACAAGAGAAAGTTTTATAAAGCTTAGTTAAAATACCAAGAACATTGACTATTTTCTGCCTTGAATAATGTAAAGATGCAATGCAGAGCATATCAAGTTCAAGATTCTTTATTTCTTTATTGATGTGATGTGATCGGGATCCACAACAAAGTTAAATAGGTACTTCTTTTGCCACCTCTCCACCTCTAGTCATGGAAATAAGCTTGGTAGATATTGCACAGGTTTGCTGACTAGTAAACAAACACAAACACAATACCTCCACACTGGCTTTCACCTTGTATTAAGTAATAAAGTAGTAAATATTCACCGTGCTCATGAAACGACACAATTTCAGCTCTTATTGAATTGAATGAATTAGAATATAGATGACTCTCATGTGGGGAAAATCTTATTAATCTGAATAATGTCATTGTATATCATTGTTTGTGTATATTGTAAATGAATGTTACAAGCACATTGGAGAGGAATCACAACTAAATTTACATTTAGATATCAGTGTGTGGCTTGTGTTTGCTTGCAGGATATTTTTGAATACCAAATATGGAGGTTAGTGTGGCAGACTCAAGCATCACTTCACCGGGCTTTAGTACAGTTAAGGATCCACTCACAGGACGGTGATTTATTTGCAGAGATTCACATAACAGTCTCAGATAAATGTGTTTCTTTTTATTACTCTAGCAGCTTTAGGCGGCACAGTAATTTATACATCAAAGGATTGCTGCCTGCTGTGCTAACTTTGTTCTTATTCACTAATGTGGAGCAAATTGGGGTGTGATGAAATTATGGGGTCTATTTCTGTGTGCAAATGTAAGTATTCACTCTTGTTAGAAGGATGAATAGATTAATTGCAGTTGGAGTTGGGGTGCCCTCCAACAATGGCCAATCAATTTAGCCACTCACTTCCTCTTCAGAAGGAGAAGACTAATGGACAAAACTGCTTATGTGTAGGAGGTAATACGAATATACGCATGGACTCTAATCTACAATTATTCGCGCCAAAAAGCAGGGGGTTTTATAGCTGAAAACACTTCTCTATAATAATGCTGTCAGTGAGTCATAATATGCAATAGAATAAATTAATTTAGTCTAATTTGAATGTGTTTACATACAGCACATTGCTCCAATTACTGTGAGAGAAACTAAAATCTGTTTAAATGGTTTACATAATTACATAAAACTACAGCTGTACAGTAAACTACAGTAAAAACACATTTATGAGAATAAAAAGGGTTGTAATTTTGCTTCAAGAAATTATGTCCTGATATCCTCTCCCATGTCTCCAAGTTATTTGAGCTGTACATGTGTAAATTTGCATTTGATAGTGTGTCACAAGTTTTCAAACTATTGACAACAACCTTTAATTTGATGCACACAGTGGGCCCTAGTTTAGAGGGGAAGTGCAATGACAAGTTTGAAGCGGCAGGTCTCAGGTGCACAGGCTGTGTGGGTTTCTAAGAGGCTGCTACTGGCACAACAAGCCAAATGGCTGGATGAATATTATGTGTTATATTAATCAAGCAGTTTGGTAATTATTACATATTCACTGAGGGAACCATATCACTGTGCTCATTGGTCTGAAGCAGCTGCGCCAGCTACACTGATGCATGACAACAACAACTCAGAAAATAGAGGATAAAACTCGTAGAACTCATGTTGTTGTCTGGATGAGTCTGAGTCACATAAACCACCAAAATACCAACAACTGGTATCACATTGTTTGACTTATTTGCACCCACTTTCCAGTAAGTAAATGTGTTGTCAATAATCATCTTTAGACCTTATATATTGTAAGATAATGTTCCAAATATCACCTATGAGCAAGTTCTTGACAACAGGGTTGGAAAAAGTGACTTTTATCGGAAGAACCTTCTGGCAATGTCATACTAAACAGTCAGTAGATTGGTGGTCAGTAACTACAGATTTTTCGGTTTTCATGAAGGCACTCGCTCATTATCTTAAAAGCTTTACCCACTTGAATTTCAGAGTAAAGCCTTGCAACCCAAATGGCACAAAAAATAAATAAATAAAAATCAATGAATGGAAAGCTACGCATTTCCCAGTGATTACCGCAAGCTCACTAATAAGGTCGGTTAACATAGCAGGGTTAAATGATAAAGCCTTTCCTGCAACAGACTGGGGTAAAAAAAAAAAAAAAAACAGCCTTCTCCTTGTAGTATCTCATTTTATGTGAACTGAAGCTTACAGCACCTGTTTCCAAGGGCCAGTTCGTCTTCAAAAAAGATCTGATCAAAAGTGACAGGCAGCATTTCTTGCTTAACCCTCTTCTGGCATCATGCTCTCTGTTGTGCTTTAAGCTAAAATTTCAACTGATGGAGAAAGAGGACTGGCAACAGAAATGGTGTGGTGATTCAATTAAAAAAGAATGCATTAAAAGCATACAATTATATACAAGTATTTCAAACTTGCCACACTATACTTTTAAAAACGCGTCAAGTTTTTACCATTTATAACTATGGCGGCTGTATTTCCTTCACCTCTCACAGCTACACGGCAGTTGCAATGCCAATGCTGTACAATACCCGCTACAGTTCCAGGAGACGGGTCACAGTGATGATCTCTGTGGTTTGGGTACTGTCTTTCGCCATATCCTGTCCCCTGCTGTTTGGCCTAAATAACACAGGTAAGAGAGAGTACAGCACACACATGATCTACAGTCTGTGAATCAGAAATGCTTTTGTGATAGTGCGAGCTAGAGTAATGGCACTTGTGTGCTTTGAAAGGGTACCAGACTTTTTATTGCGTGTTGCTCGGTACTGCACTCAAGCAGGATGCCAGTTATAGCTACAATACTGCAGCAAGTTTTCTGTAGAGTTATTGCTGCCAGTAAAGAACTGTTCTATACAAGTGTGTATCTGCCTTTAGTGTTCCTTTTGCCTTTAGGTTGGTTATTCCAAGGAACCGGGGCTTTAAGGAGGATTACTATTAAAACAGTTTTGATTAAGTGCTGTGTGCCAGGCACCACCTTGTTGCTGACCAACTCCAGTGGCCTGTCACTTTGAAGCTCCACTCATCCTTTTGAGTGCCTCAGTGTAATGCTGATTCAGCACAGACTCAGACCCTTCAAAATAAACACTGACTGCAGATTAAGAAACAACTTTTAAGTTTAGTACAAAATGTATGTAATTAACATTAACAATTCATATTTACATGTAACCATACTTTTGTGTGCCTATGTATATAACTGTGAGCAAGATCATTGCTAACCATCTAAATGGGGTTGCAGTATATTCAGTGGTAAAACATACTGATTGAACACTTACTTACATACTTAGTAAGTTACTTCTCTGAAGTTAAGCAGTTCAAAAGACTTTTAAAAACTTGTAAAAAGAAAAAAAATTGAAACAGCAGATATCCAGAGTTCTAGCTCATCGTGTGAACTAAACTTTAAAAACACTGGATGCTACATTTCTCTGGGATCAGCTACTGAAGGCAGTGAAAGAAAATTCTCTCTGTAAAATCAGTGTTAAGTCTTCCTTAAATAGATTACTTGTTCTACCCTTTAAGCCACAGTCAGTCTTAAGTGTGACAATAGGGTGGGAATAACATTAAATACTGCAATTACAGCAATTTTAAGCAAATTGTTTTTTTGGTTTTTTTTGGAAATACAGGTCCAAAGACCCATCACTTCAGTTTGTGATCTAGTGTGTAGGGAGTTTAAAAATGAGGGCAAATCCATCTACTAAATTATTAAAATCTAAACTTAACAAGCAACCATTGCAGAGTCTATAAATGGGTTGATATGATCTCTACTCTCTATTTGGCACCACAGCTATAAGGCAGTCCATATGGGCAATGAGAAGTTCTGTGTGAATGACCTCCAAGTGAAGTGATGATATTTTTAGAGCCACTTGCAATCAAAAAGCAATTATTGGTTCAAGCAAAGCTAAGGCTCCAGCTTTTCTGGTTTTACAAAGTTTAAAAGTTGGAAATACAAAACCACACACACACACACACACACACACACACACAAAGTTTTGTGTGGAACAGTACATGCAGTCTTTATTCCCATTGTGCTTATCTCCACAGCTACTCGCGATGAGTCTCTCTGTGTGATCGCCAATCCAGCCTTTGTGGTATACTCCTCCATTGTGTCCTTTTATGTACCCTTCATCATTACTCTGCTCGTTTATGTCCAAATTTATGTGGTCCTGAGGAAGCGCAGAAAACGTGTCAACACAAAACCAAAGCAGCGTGTCTGTCAGGCTGCCGACCCTGATGTGGCCACCTCGCTAAAGGTGAGCTGCTTTAACTGGCACGTGTTTGCAGCCAGCATTTTTATGGCTTCAGTTGGAAATTGGATTTCATTTGGACGTTTATTATACCAATGCTCCTTTATCTTTCTGCACTGTCATAATATTTTAGAGTAATACATTTTGAAAAAAAAAAATCCTTTGTCATTTGATTTTGTTTGCTTTTTTTAGGAAATGGAAATCTTTTTTTTTTTCCCCAAACCAATTATTCTTGTTCATCATGAAAAGAAAACGCAGATGAAACGAGGGCTGCTTTTCTTTGAATACACAATGGATCAAGATAAGGGGGTGAATTTAGCAAGACTGTCACATTTAATCCAGGACACAAATTTGAATTAACTGACATATATCACTGTCAAAATCTGACATGCAACACTAATTGTGATGGCCCTCAAATGACCTTTTGCTTTTCTGAGTATTGATTTTCCTGTCATAGTACAACTTATTGAGGTCTATACAGGATGTAAGTAAAGCTCTTAGTCCAGTGCATTATATTAGGTTTACGCATGACTTCATGCTGTGGTTTGGTCAATATATAGCAGCATATTGACAGATAGCTATAATTTTTATGGAGTATCAGAGCATAATTTTTCACTTCTAACCTTAATTGTCAAATTAATCTTAGTGAAATCATCTCAGTCAACAATTTATTACATGGTCAAGTTGATGGATTTGGTTTTCAGTGGGTATAGAAGCTGTAGATCAGAGTGCTGCTGTTTAGCAGCACTCTGATCTACAGAGTCAAATGTAGGAAGTGGGACCTGTTCCTCTCTGCTTTTGTCAGTTACTTTGACATTGTACTCTCTCCTTGCCTGACACAGCTGTTTTCATTTCAGGATAAGTGCACTCATCCAGAGGATGTGAGGCTGTGCACCATGATTGTTAAAACTAATGGGAGTTTTCCTGTCAATAAGAAGAAAGTGGTGCGTATTCATTTTTATTCTATTGCTCAAATTTTTTTCCCTGAAAGTTTAATTGATGGGAAAGGTTTATATTTATTAACTACCATTTAAAATGCCAGTTGGAAACAAAAGCAACCTATCTGAATCAGCCCTCATCAATTGTGACTTTGTTCAGATATTTATCAAAGACGTGGTCAATGTGGGAGAAGATTTGGAGCTGGATGAGTTGAACAACAGTGGAAGCAGCGTGAAACAGAAGCAGCACACACAAGGTGCTCTTGGAGACACTCCAGCCACGAGCCATCAGCTACTGATGCCTAACAAGGCCAGCGCTAGCCCCGTCTCGACACCTCCCACACCTCGCAAGGAGGGCCAGAAAGCAGAAAAGAATGGAGATCCTGCTAAGGAGACCCTGGGGGATCCAGCACCCATCGTAGCCAAAGCCTTCCAGACACAGGCCTTACCTAATGGCAAGACTCAGACTTCTGTGAAAACACTGAGCAAGAGAAAGATCTCCCAGCAGAAGGAAAAAAAGGCTACTCAGATGTTAGCCATTGTACTTGGTAAGTTACTCATCTTATTAATTTATTTCTCCTTTGATTAAAAAAAATTACAATTCAAAATAATTTCAAGCTAGATCAAATGCTGTTTTATGTGACTGTACACATCAAAGTTGAAGTGACGCTGGAAAATTAAGCATTTCTACAATCAAATAAATGTTATCTTTGAACATGTAAAAGAGCATGTTGCATTCTCAGCATGAAACCACTGGGAAGCAAACAAATCATCAGGACCAAATATGGATTTTTGTTTTAATTTACCTCAAGTTATTTATGTAATGTAGATATGTTTTTTTTTCCCTGCTCCATCGTAGGTGTTTGGCTGTCTTTACATTTTTTATTTTCATTTCAAGAACAAAAAAAAAAAAAAAAAAAGAGTTTGAAAAACAATTCAGGCAGTGATGCAACAAAAGGAAATTGTTCTGATACTTTAGACTCCAACTCCTCAGCAGGTCCACCCATATTTGGGCTTCATTTCCTCACTCTCTGTCTCTTCTTCTAATATCTAATTTTTTTATTTTTTTTATTTCCTCAGGTGTATTCATTATATGCTGGCTGCCGTTTTTCATCACACACATCTTGAACACCCACTGCACCAAATGCAAGGTTCCTGCTGAGATGTATAATGCATTCACCTGGCTGGGCTATGTGAATAGTGCTGTAAATCCCATCATATACACTACCTTTAACGTTGAGTTCCGAAAGGCATTCATTAAGATCTTGCACTGCTGAGCTGCAACATCACTTATCTGATCAGACTGAGACAGAAGTGGTGAATGAAAGCATATCCTGTGGCAAATACCTCATCCTGTTAAGGAAAATGCACCACATGGGGAAAATGCGATCTGGTCTTTTAACACAATGGAGTTGAGTGACTGGGAAAAACAAAAAAACAACAAAACAAACAAAAAAAAAAAAACTGGCTGTTTTGTCTTGAAAGGCGTCTTGGATCTATATGTTAAATTTTGTGTGGAGTCCCGTTCTCCAAATCACTGAATGTAAAACAAGAAATGTCTGTAACAATTACCTGTTTTATGGAGGGGAAAAAAGTAACATGTCATTGTTGTGCTTGTCATGTAAGGAGCCATCTGTGTATACCACACACATGCAAGTTGCTATTTCCTGTATGTGCATTTTATGTTTTGTTCATAGAAATTTTCTGCAAATAAAAATATCAAGTCAGTGTTCATTGCAGTGTTAAAAAGTGAAAAATTTCACTGATTAGAAAGTGTCTGAAAGGCACAATATAATTTACTTGCTGTATGATGTGGCAATGCCAAAATCTGAATTTTAGCAATTTTATAAATAAATATCTATTATTATTACTATTGCTATTATTTGCTGTACATAGTTTTTCTTAATACATTTATTTTGATTATATGGCTGCAATGGAAATGTGATGCATGCTACACTGCTCCTCTACTTGAAATGCATGTTTAACAAAAAAAAAAAAAAAAAATTGCAAAAGATCTCTAATAAATGAAGTTAAGATGCGGTATCAAGTGCCACGTGAATATCAGCACTTACTGTGTGTATACAAATACACATAAATGATTTGTCATTATTCAAAAGCTTCTCTGTTATTCCTAGGACTGGTCTGCATTCTGAGTAATGTTGTTTACTGGAAGCAGCACCAAGCTCTGCTGCAGTGGACTTGTTCCATTGAAACTAATGACTGATATGTGGACTTTGCAGCTTCCAGGTATGATCATGCGGATGTGTGCAACCCAACCCCTGCAGCCACTCCCTGGGGGGCTTTTCTGAGCAAGAATGAGGTGAAACTGAAATAATAGCTACCGCAATACATCTAATACATCTACAGTGTTTGGAGTGATGATCTTGTTTATATATACACTGCTCAAAAAAATTCAAGGAACACTTTGAAAGCACATCACATCTCAATATGGGGAAGAAAAAAAAAGTCATGCTGGATATCTGTACGAATATGGACTGGGTAATGTGTTAGGAATGAAAGGATGCAACATCATTTGATGGAAATGAAAATTATCAACCGACAGAGGGCTGAATTCAAAAACACCCTGAAAATCAAAGTGAAAAAAATTATGCGGCAGGTTTCTCTAGTTTGCCTAAATTTGATTGCAACAACTCAAAATGATACTCAGTATTTTATATTTTTCCCCCACGTGCTTGTATGCATGCCTGACAATGTCAGAGCATGCTCCTAATGAGATCAGGGATGGTGTACTGAGGGATCTTCTCCCAGATCTGGACCAGGGCATCACTGAGCTCCTGGACAGTCTGAGGTGCAACCTAGTGCTGTCGGATTGACTAAAAACATAAAGGTGTTCTGTTGGACTTAGATCAGAGTGGGGCAAGTCAGTGGTATGAATTCTAATTCCTTCATCCTTTAGGAACTGCCTGCATACCTTCGCCACATGAGGCCAGGCATTGTCGTGCACCAGGAGGAACCCAGGACCCACTGCACCAGTGTAGGGTCTTACAATGGATCTAAGGATTTCATCCCAATACCTAAAGGCAGTCCAGGTGCTGTTGCCTTGCCTGTAGAGGTCTGTGCATCCCTCCATGGATATGCCTCCATAGACCATCACTAACCCACCACCAAGCCGGTCATGCTGAATGATGTTAAAGGCAGCACAACGTTCTCCACGGCTTCTCCAGACCCTTTCATGTCTGTCAAATGTGCTCAGGGTGAACCTGCTCTCATCAGTGAAAAGCATAGAGTGCCAGTTCTGGTATTCTATAGCAAATGCAAATTGGGCTCCACGGTGCTGGGCAGTGAGCACAGGGCCCACTAGAGGACGTTGGGCCCTAAGGTCACCCTCATGAAGTCTGTTTCTGATTATTTATTTACAGACATTCACACCAGTGGCCTGCTGGAGGTCATTGTGTAGGGCTCTGGTAGTCCTCATCCTGTTCCTCCTTGCACAAAGGAGTAGATAAAGGTCCTGCTGACGGGTAAGACCTTCTACGGCCCTGCTCAGCTCTCCTAGAGTAACTGGATGTCTGCTTGAATCTCCTCCATGCTCTTGAGACTATGCTGGAAGACACAACAAATCTTCTGGTGGTGACACATTGATGCACCACCCTGGAGGAGTTGGACCACCTGTGCAACTTCTGTAGGGTCCAGGTATCACCTCATGCTACCAGTAGTGACACTGACCGTAGCCAACTGTAAAACTAGAGAAAAACAGTCAGAAAAGATGAAGAGGGAAAAATGTCAGTGGCCTCCACCTGTAAAGTCATTCCTGTTTTGGGAGTTGTTTCACTGTTGCCCCTCTAGTGCAACTGTTGCTAATTTCATTAACACCAAAGCAGCTGAAACTGATTAACAACCCCCTCTGCTACTTAACTGACCAGATCAATAACCCAGAAGTTTAATTGACTTGATCCTATACTCTGATTAAAAAATGTTCCTTTAATTTTCTTGTGCAGTCCACACACACATACACAGAAGTACCAGACTGACTCAGATGTATGCCGCTGATTAAATAGCCACAGTCACAATGAACAGGCGGGGAAAGGGAGTTCAGATCTGACGATAAGATCAAAGGCCTAAACTGAGAAGTTACAACACTGCAGCTTCTGCTGTCACAATAAATACTGACTGAATTTATCAAATATTACTGTACTTTAGTCTTTTGATTGTTGTAATTCATGTTTATTTATTTAACAGCACACTTCCGAGTCAGTTTGATACCTCTGTACTTGTGGTACCAAAATAATTTTGGAATTTTTTTTTTTTTTTTAAACAGAATATTTGTGAGAACCATGGTTGGCCACTAACCAATGGTATCTACGTGTGAAAAACTGACAAGTGAAAATAAACATTTCAAATAAAGCTTTCTGTGTGTTGTGTGTGGGTAAAGGAGTGAGAATACAGTGCCAGTGGATGGATGGCACCATGTCTTGGTCAAGCAGGGGATGTCATAAATCCTTTGTTGTGGCTGTGAAATGCAGTCTTTGCTCTCATGAGTAACTGACATCAGTTACACTTTTGTTCAAGCTTAACATCAGTCTTTGTTATGACCAAAGTCAGCCCAAAGACAGTCTAGCGTTACATCATTTTAGAAAAAAAAAAAAAAACAAGGGCATGAGCCAGAAAAAAACACAATATATTAAAGATATTCTACTGCTGTTAACAATCCCCAAGTCTGACTAAGGCAACAGAATGAAAAAATACTTCCTTTTCAAGGCAATTCATCACTTGTGTCTGCAGTTGCACCTTGAATACTCAATGCTCTGGAAATGCAGCTTTCGCCTGCTTTTGTTGTCATGTCATCTCAGAAAACTAAACCTTTTCTTGGGATGTAGATGATCAGCTACAGTGTGGAAGGCAGTGATTTTTCATACTTGATTTTATTCTTAGGAGTTGACATTTAACTGCATATTGTACTGGCTTTAAATCAATAAATTGCCAGTTAAAATGATAGTTATACATGTGTTTCTTATCTGTATCATAAAATATCTAAACCCAATATCTGAAGAAGAAACTGTGAAAACAACTAAAGCATTGGGTAATACTAGCCTTTGAATTTAACTCCATTTAACTCCGAAAACCCAGCGGTTTGTTTTTTGTTTTTTTTAATGTTTTCAAAATCTGTTAGTACCTACACAGGTAATGCAGCTAACATTCATTTTGATCAAATGCCCACAGGACAGAGCTACATGGCAAATGCACTGCTGAGAGACAGTTAGAAACTGTGGAAAATTGTGTGGTGATCGATTTTGAACCAGGAAATAAGTGCTGGGTGTAGTTCCCTGTGCTTTTTGCCTTCTGTGCTTCACTGCCAGCTAAACTCAACTGGCTCTCTATTAGCATGGTCTTTTTTAAAGAGCATAATAAGGATTACAATATTTTATAACAGTAGTCCTTAGCAGTCAATCAGTAGTACTTGACCTTTATTTACTGGTCTATCATAACCACCAGCAACAAAAACACACAGAATACAAACTTTTGCAAATTCGTGACTGCCGCTCCAGACTTTATCTCGTTACGTTTCCTTGTTTCTTCATCACACAAGAGCAGAACCAGTAAAGAGGATGTTTCGTCAGTTTCACCGAATTCCTTCAGGCAGCAGCTGAATTATGTCACATGCTTGGTGACACACCTTAATTGACTTGTACCATCTCTTGGGACATTTGGATTTTATTTTCCCCCCTGAGCAAAGTTCTTATAGAAGAGTGGTGACATAGGACACAGGCTTGCTGTTGTGTATTGTCTGCTTATAGGTTAAAGTTTAGAATTATATTGTGCATTTTTTTTTTAGCTAAATGTGGATCTTCTGTAGTCCCATAATAAAATCTTTTGGGAGTAGTTCTTATACGTACTACACAAACAGTCCAGTACGTCTGACATACTCTTTGTGGCGACACTGGTTTTATCATTATAAATTCTACTGAATCATTTTAATTGTCAGATATACTGTTTAAGTATTTTATTTTATAAGGGTAATTATTGCCTTTCACTGACCCAAAATCATGCAGTGCATGCAGCTACTGGAACTAGCCTTGAGTCTAAAGCCTTGAAGCACTCAGTTATTTATTTATTTATTAGTTTGGCTGTTTACAAATGTGTAAGTTTTAATTATATGCATATCTACATCTGTGATATCTGGGGTTAAAGTGCAAAATTTAATTTCAGGGGTTGACCAAAAAATATCACATTAATCACTGAGGAATTACAGCTGTATTTATTAGGGATGGCACGATACCACTTTTTTATGTCCGATACCAATATTTTAAATTTGGCTATCGCCGATACCGATACAAATCCGATCTTTTTTGTATTATTATTTTTAAAAATTGTTTTTAAATGCCTGGATCAATTTTAGGTAAGTCAACAGTCTCTCACACAACAAAATCAAAATCTTTTAGTTGTCCCACATACAAGACTAAGGACTGGGGGGCAGAGCTTTTCAGGCAGTGGCACCAAAGCTCTGGAACTGTTTACCACTCCATCTCCATTTAGCTGACTCTGTGGAGTCTTTTAAAAAACAGCTGAAAACTGTTCTGTTTAACCAGACTTTCTGTTGACTTTATTTTTATTCTTTTTCTTTTAATATGGTAATGTTACATTTTAACCAGTGACGTGCGGTGAGGGTCGTGACTGGTGAGGCACTGACGTCATCACATCAGATTTACAAACATATAGCTTATTCACCATTTGATTGGCAACAGTTGTTTTGTTTAACATTAACATAGTCTGAAGCAAACCTTTTAGCTCCGGTGTTGGTCTTCCTTTAATTATTATCTTCTGCTTCGATTGAAAGTCCAGTTTAGAAAATTCTTTCAGTTGAGTTATGTAATCTTCCATGTTGAACATAAGGCCAAGCAACAGGAAAAACTAACTGGCCTTGCTAACTGTTTATGGTAGCTTGCCGCCGAGGAGTCGTAGAGTCCCTGGGATCACCAGCGCCCCCTACCATGAGGCACGAGAACTGCGTGCCTCACCTAGTGTCTCTTCGCAGCAGTTTCATGATCGCTCAACACAAGAATGCATTACACACATACAGTTGTTAATGAAAAAAACAACAAAAAAAACTGTGCATTATATACACCAGCTAAAATATAGAAATTTAGTTCATATAGTAAAAGTGTTAGAACATTTTAATTGCCACATGCAAAGGGAAAGTAATCCGGTCTCACTGCATAGCATGCCAGCACAGTTAGTAGTCATTGGCAATGACTATACTGAGCCGCACCACGGATTGCGCAATCCGTGGTGCGGCTCGCCGGGCTGGTGCCTCACCGTTCGTCTCTTAGTATTTGACCGGCAAATGCGAAAATTCAGCGATTTTGAAAAAAACTAATCTAAAAATGGTGTAGTTAAATGGAAAAGAACTTTAAAATACAAATCACTGAATGAATATAACCATTTAATTTATTTTTTAATTTTATATTTCCACGATGACAGGTGAGGCCGTGCCTCACCTGCCTCCCCTGACTGCACGTCACTGATTTTAACATGGTGTTTTATCTGTTTTTTGGGGGTTTTTTGGACATTGTGTTTTAATTATTGTACAGCACTTTGTGACTTTTTGTCTGTGTAAAGCACTATATAAATAAACTTTACTTACTTACAACAATCGCTCTATCACCTGAATCCTGTTGCTCCTATGTGAGAAGGTGATGCATTGGCTTATAGTATGTTGCAAATTTCATTAGGGCTGCAACTATTAATTATTTTAGCAATCGAGTATTTTATTGATTATTCCATCGATTACCCGAGTAACTGGATAAGAAATACTTTTTTCGTATTAACAGTTCATCTGCATATTTTAACTTCCGTACTGCAGTTTTTCCCTGTGTGAAACAAACAGGGTGGATGGAGCAGCTACAAAGTTCTCTTTTCTTCAATTACTGATCAGGTGGTTGATGAAGGACCTCCAGCTGTTTCACAGTAAAGGTTTAATGGAGGTTACAGAGGGAAAAGCTTCATTTGGACACTAGAAAAACATGTAGTCCACTCCATCTGAGCTCACCGGCTCCGCCTCTTTGCTTGTGCAGACAGACTGCACGTAAATCAGCTGACTGCTGCTGTTGCGTCATCAGTGTTTATGTTGAAAAACTAGGGGCTGCGTGAGCGCAATCTTGTAATACTTTATATTCACAAGCATTCTCCTAAATACGTTTCTACCGCAGGTCTATATTTAGTCACTAATCAGGGATTAAAGTATAAAAAATATTTTGACGGAGAAGAGGTCCTTCCGGTGTTACGTCGAGCCGCGTTTCCCCATCAGATACGGTTTCCCCAGCGTCTCTGCGCCGCCCACGCGGCAAAAATCGCGCGTGCTTGTTCAGCGCTCGTAACCACACCGCCGTGCTTGAGCCGCAAGAGAACTACGGACACCGTGAAAGCTCAAACAACGTGTTTCGGCGAAGTTGTCCCACTTTTTGCAAATGCGCTCCCATCAGATACGTGCGCTCTCTCTCTCTATGTTTAGATGTTTATCGATAGATAGATAGATAGATACTCCATATAGCCCATGCGGATAGCTCTATATAACCCAAAACTGGGTGAACACATCTTGATAGCCTAATAACAGCCATCAGAAACCGTTCCCCCTGTGTTAATCTGGGGGAACGTTTCCTGATGGCCCAGGGACAGCCATCAGGAAACGTTCCCCCAGTTTAAAACAGGGGGAACGGTATCTGATGGCTGTCCGTGGGCCATCAGAATGCGTTCCCCCAGTTTTACACAGGGGGAACGGTTTCTGATGGCTGTCACTGAGCCTTCAGGATGCGTTCCCCCAGATTAACACAGGGGGAACGGTTTCTGATGGCTGTTATTAGGCTATCAAGATGTGTTTACCCAGTTTTGGGTTATATAGAGCTATCCGCATGGGCTATATGGAGTATCTATCTATCTATCTATCGATAAACATCTAAACATAGAGAGAGAGAGAGCGCACGTATCTGATGGGAGCGCATTTGCAAAAAGTGGGACAACTTCGCCGAAACACGTTGTTTGAGCTTTCACGGTGTCCGTAGTTTTCTTGCGGCGCAAGCACGGTGCGCTGGTTACGAGCGCTGAACAAGCACGCGCGTTTTTTGCCGCGTGGGCGGCGCAGAGACGCTGGGGAAACCGTATCTGATGGGGAAACGCGGCTCGACGTAACACCGGTACCGGACGGTCACCAGTGCTAATAGCTGCGCTCGCTAGCAGTATGTCCGGGAGCTGACGTAGAGAAAGAAATAACAGCTGATTCTCAGCACAGCGAGCACAACACACAAACACGCAGAGAGCGGTGGAAGCGTGGAAAAACATGTCAGCGATGATCCACTCAGTGTCAAAGGGAATCTGTCGCAGCGACGGAGAACTTCATAGAATCTGAGGGTTTTTTCTAACTCCTGATCCACTCCATTCCAGTAGGTGGCGGTAATGCAGCTCTAAGCTGGTTTGTTCAACCGCAGACCCACAAGAAGAAGAAGACGACCGAAAACTGCAATACAGCTAATGTGGGTCGGATCGGATTGCATTTTTTATTTCTTTCCGATATCCGATCCAGTAAATTAGGCCAGTATCGGACCCGATACCGATCCCTAGTATTTATACAGAGTTCCATCTTTTCGGGGCCTCAGATATCTCTACAAAGCATTTTTAATATTTGGTTGAGAATCCATTAGAGGCAAAGTCTACCTGAAATCTGAAACCCATGAGTCTCACAAAGAATAGGTTTTTGTTTATGCATCTTTCTGCTTTTAGTTTTTAGCTCATCTGGCCGAAGGATCATTGAGGTCATACCTTCTGTTAATCTGTCTGTCTACAATCCTCAAAAACTGCTACTCCACCTACAGTAATCAAACTTGCACACAATGACCACCTAATGGGTCTTTGCCCAAATTGTGTTAAAGGTCAAGATCAAGGTCACATTTGTCATTCCCAATAGATTTTTATTCTCATTAGTTTGCACAATACAGCCAAACAGTGACAAGAAAACACAATTTCCATGATTTTTCTTTACCATGTTAATGGTCCCACCATCATCCACCACTTTTGTCCTTTCTGGATGCGCAAAACTTATTTTGTTCTAGTGGTTTTCTTTTTTCTTCTAAAATGTATCTGACTGTTAATTAATATTTCCATTGTATTTTTGTTTTATAGTTTTGTTTTGGAGCCTAAGGATAGCCTCTTTCACTTACACTGAGAGCTCCTTTGAAGGCCCCTTGTGGGTTCTTTATGAAGAAATAATACAGAAACCTCTCCATGAAACAGCTTTTGAGGGAATTGCCTGTGAAAATAGGGGTGTCGTGATCAGTGTGTAGATTGCAGGAACGGAGAAACCAAATGCAAAACACTGCAGGCAGAATTTGAAACAAAAAGCGGGGTTTTATTGTGGCTGATCAAAGTTTCAAACAAGACACTAACATCCAAATAAAACCATAATCCAATGAACTAGGACATAGTAAGAAACACATAGTAAAGAGAGTAGCATAGAAGACACTGAGGGCAGCTCAGCTATTAATAAGGACTTCAGCACTCCCAAATACATATTTTAATATGCTATGGCAGTAAGAAAAAACAGATGCTCTTTAGCCTTTGGCTTTTGAATGCCATTTGTTCAGTGACTGAGGGTACCACGACAAAGGAAAAAGGGAAGACTGTTCAAAACAAGATACATGGGGAAACTAGTTATCAGGAAATAAACTGCAACACAAAGACGCTCTGAAACATCAGTGAAGTGGGAGAACATAGAGAGATAAAACAGAGGAAGGAATAGGAAAATAAATAAAGTCCAAGAACTTACAGCTACTACTAGAATAGTAAGTCATAATCAGGCAAACATGACCCCATGAAAACTAGACAGAAACCAGAACCTTAACCAACTCACAAAGATAACATGAAAATATTGATTACATCATCAACCTAAACACAGGATGGCAAAATGGAAATGTCTCACTAGCAAAGTCCTGCACTAAAGACAGAAATCAGAGACTTAACAATACCACAAGAAACCAAATTCACATTTAGAATAACTAAAAACAGGAATCAAAAACTTCAAAAATAAAACCAAAACTCAAATATATATTCTCTGAAAACCCTAAACTCAGTTACACCTGGTGTCATGATCCCAGTGGACTGTGTATAAAAATGAATATCAAATAACTGCAAATTGTTTTGGTATCAAGCTAAAATATAAAAATGGTGAGTATCCAAACATATACGGGACTAACAAAATACCTTTTAGATCTCTGTGTTAGATTTGTGGTGCATATTGATGTAACTAAAATATTGTTACATAATTGCCATATATATCTGTCATATATCTGAACTGAGAACTTTGAAAATTTACTGGAGAATATTAAACAGAGAGGCCACAATGCAAGATTAACAAAATCACACTGACAGACTCAGGAATGAGACAGCCACACAGCCACCAATATAGGCATCTTAAATGGGCATTACTCACAAGGAAATCTTTTTACATTTATTATTTTTTTTGTCATTTTATGAACAACTATGGTTTTGATCCCTATTTTTTTATTATTGCCGCAGGGCACCACCAGGTCTCTGATTAAATTTCTGATTTCTGATATCAGTGGGGAAAATGTCTTAATGTTGGACAGCCCACCTCAATGTCATTCCTTCTCTACCCCCTTAGGGCTCCAGTTCAAGAATTACTGATATACTGAAGCACCATTGTACCTAGTCTTACTCAACACAGATATATACAATAGGAAGAATAGATCCATACACCCTCTCCAGTCCTGGACAGTCTTCTCAGTACTGCATTTATCTTGTCACATGACCAAGGTGGTTAACGATATGGTTTTACACAACATATATCTTATTTTGCAGTAAGTCAGTGATAAACTGAATGAGACTGATGGTCAGCTGTGCATTAAGTGCAATGCTGTACCATGGAGCCTCTGAAGAGAGTCTGTCCCCCTTTTACTTCTTAAATCACCAGTGTGTGTTTTCCCTCACGACCTCAGTACATTTTCTATCTTTGCAGGAATAAATGACAGGCACGTGCAAAAACAGCCCCAGTGGTCGGAGAAGTAGGATTCAGACATAACTGTTGTTGTGCAGACTAACAATAAGGAAAATTGTAAATGGCTGAATAATGATAGAGTTCCTACATTATTAAAATCTCCTAATACCCATGAAATGAGTCCTGTGGAGTGATTCCTGCTGACCTATGAACCATTAGTAGCATTTATTCTCTGCTCAGGCTTCAAAGGCCATGTGTGTACTGAGGAAAACTGGTACAGAATACCTTCTGGGAAAGATAAATACTTAGAAATACCTTTACAAATGCCTTTGCTCTAATCCTGCTAGAGATATAAAGATGAAATATAAACGCGTGTAATTTTACACAGAGCACAAATATAGTTTCTTGCGCATGTTTTTGTTGTAGCTTCAGCCTAAAGCAAGCATTAGCATAGTGGACAGGCTGACACAGAGTTAAAGGGTGTTTTCAGTTCAGCCCAGCCACAGGAATGCCACAAGCCAGTGTACTCCTAGTGCAGGTACTAAGCCTGGATGAATGGGGATAATTACATCAGGGTGTCCGGCATAAAAATCTTTCCCAAATCAAACAAACAGATTGTGAAGAATGAGATTTGCATACCAGATTAATCAGGGCCATCTCTGGTGCTGTTGGCCAATAGCGTGCTGGTGAAAACTTTGCTACTGTTGACCGAAGACAAAGGAAGAGGAAATGGGTGAAGGTGTGTTCAGAGGCAGCAAAAGAGAAGGATTGAAAGGGATGTGGAGGTAAGAGTAGGGACTTCAAATGTAGGAACTATGACTGGTAAAAGGGAGAGATTTAGTTGCATTGATTGAGAAAAGGAAGGTAGATATGTTGTGTGTGCTGCCTCAAGGTGGAAGGGAGGCAAAGCCAGGCACATTGGAGGTGGTTTAAAAATGTTCTACAATGGTGTCAATAGGAAGAGAAATGGAGTAGGGGTTATCTTGAAGGAAGAGTATGTGAATAGTGCTGCAGAGGTGACGAAAGTGACCGACAGGGTCATGAGTGAATGAATGAATTAATTTTGCCTGTGCCTTTGCCCCCTATGTCAGTGCTGTGTATTTGGTGTATCCTCTGGACAGAGGAATGAAGACAGTAAGACTTGGTGGTGGAATGAGGAAGTATAGGAAAGTATTCAAAAGAAAAAAGTTAACAAAGAAAAAGTAGGATAGTCAGGGAGATGAAGAAAGTAGAGAGGAGTACTGGGAGGCTAGATGTCTGGAAATGAGAGGTGGCAAAGGAAAAGCAAAAGGTTTATAGCGAGTTGTGTGTGACGCTGGACACTAAAGAAGGAGCTATATCTACAGGTTTGGTAGATAGACGGAGAAAAGATATTTCAAATGGTGGCTGCAATGTTGTGCCGGGGGATAAAATCTAGCTGATAGGGTTTCATTGTCCTTAGCTTTTCAGGGCAGGCGACATAGGATTTGGGGTATTGAGATTAAGAATGCATGTCTGAACACATGTGAGGGTGATCTCAAGCACAACCACATATGCCAGTGATTACTGCTTCACAAGGTGAACTTGATGATCCTTTAGCAATAACGGAGTTAAAATTTCTCTGAGGTAGTATATTTTCAAATTTTAGTGTTTAACATTTCATATATAATTCAATAGGATGACTAAAAACACAAGATGGAATGTTTCAGAACAGATCATCTGTGACCCATTGGTGAAGTCCTTGCAGTTGTCCCTCCTTCAGCCATTCATGTCAGTCAGTCCAGCAGTTTAGTTGGGTGGCAGCTTTTTGCCATCAGCAGCACTGTTTTTTTGGTGGAAATGTGTGGACTTGGTCCTTATTGTGTACTGGCAAAAGGGTCTGATGAGGTTTTTCTATTTGCCTATTCTGTCAGGAAATTCCCTGTGCTCTCCTGCAGATAATCCTCCAAGTATGATATATATATATATATATATATATATATATATATATATATATATATATATATATATATATATATATATATATATATATATATATATATATATATATAAACAAAAGAATTTGATCCAAATTGCATAAGACTGAGGTAGGTGGAGGTCTCTCCCTCTAATGACCCAGATAAATGTATTATGCAAGGTCGATTCAAAAATCCAGTCACTAAATAATCTGGTAAAGTTGTTGGGTCATTTGACTGATAAGAAAGAATCGTCTAGTCTCATTTTGACATTTGTAACTTTTTCCTTTATCTTTGAGGTCAGTTTTATGGGCTTTCTCAAAACAAGAGATACAATTCACATTGGAACAGAGCATTGCAGACACTGTCTGCTGTACATCAAATGTATTATTTAGCAAACTAGATCAGACTTCTAGACTTCGCATAGATCTATTGTTTTTATTCTGTCCTTGTCATAAGTATAGTGGAGATAAGGATCCAAATGCAGACACTCAGGCAGGCAGAGATAACAAAAGGTGAGCAGCTTTATTTTGGAAGATGAAAAACTCGAAACATAAGGTACACAAGGGAAACTGAAAACTGTAAACTTATGCAGAACTAGGGACTAGTGGAACTAGGAGACCACAAGGAAAGGTAAATTGATACTCTTACAAGAGATAAATAGACTGAGACAATAAATACACACAAGGGTGGTTAGGTTAGGGTAATTGGAGACAACTGGGAGGAATGAGACACAGTTGAACTGAATCACAGCAGATGAGACACAGGAAGCAAAATTTCCAGCAAAGCCCATGGAACACAGACTGTCAAAGTAAAAAAGGAAGTGTGATGACTAAATGGAGAAGACACACATATGAATAAACTTAACACAGGGGAGCTGTCACGTGAGGAAGGAACACTGAGGAAGGAAGTAAAGCACTAGGAACTGATGACAAAATTAAATATACTTAAAATGAAAATATACAAGAAATAATAAATATATTTCAATATAATATTTAAATAAACAAGGCTAGAAAAAACTCAAAATACTACAAAATCAGGCCAGGACAGTGGCAGTCCTTGCAATGAGTTTCTATCTTGAAAGCTAGACAGAAAGCTCACACTATGAACACCAATAAAAGTAAGGTGTAGCTTTTCTTTACTTTATTAAAGCTTCTCATAAGTAATTGTTCTCTTTAAAAAAAATTAAATTAAAGGACAAACAGTTTCTAAGGCAACAACGTAAAAGAATAATTCATAGTAGTAATAGTAGTAGTAGTAGCGAGTCATGCCATGTGCTCTTATGCCAGACGGCTGCACTGAGAGTACGACACTCACCATGTGACACAATTGTGTCACTCAACATATTCACATTTGTAACACAAAAATAGGACTGTGTACCAAAAACATAATTTCTACTGTCCTTCTGGTGCAAGTACAACCACCTCTATAATGTGCCTTAGAAGCACTTTTACAGTTCCATCTTTCACTGTTTCTGCTTCAGTTTTGCAGACTTTGCTTAAATGTGTTTACAACATGTCTGATGGACCAGTCATTTTTGTGCATTTGGGTGTCTTTACAGTAAGTAAACATCATCATCATCAACATCTCCAACACTGCTGTTTAGCTTCTCATCTGTCTCTTTTCTTTGACTCTGGAAAGTGACAAGGCATTCTCTCCTCTGATGTTTCCAAAAAAGCATCTGCAAGACTGAATACTTGCTTCCACAGTTTAGTGTACAGTTCAGCTGGGTCAAAGTCAAACACAACTTTTTTAGTACAACAAATATCAGCAAACACACAAACTGTTTGCGTGCAGTTTGTCACAGTGTGTCTGCTAACTAAAGGTAAAGCTGCTGTATTTCCCAGGGAAAGAAAAGAATGAGCGATAACTTCACTCGGAGATGGAGAAAGATGTACGAAAGACACAGCAAGAGAGGAAGAAGAGAAGTTATATTTAAATGTGAACACTGCTCAGTGTACATTTGATAAACTGGAAATTTAAAGCTTATATGTAATGTCCTCATTTTTTAATCAGATATTGGATCTGTATATGATGTGAAGTTTTTAGAAGTTTTTCATATTGTGAAACATCCTGCAAAACAAACTGAGGTACACAAACTGTGAGATTCAAAGGTTGCATGAAAATACTCTGCAGTTTAGTGCAGGATAAACATGTTAGCCTGTCATACTGTGGTCAATTTACAGTAAAGCTCTGTGTTAGACTGTGCACAGTGGCTGTGGTGTCCATGGTCATAGTTAGGTCACATCAAGATGAATTTGAATTTAAGCAGATTATGCTTAGATTCATTCACTGAATTCCACCTTTATACCACCTGTATACTGTCTAGTATAAAGACAGTAAAAACAGTACCCTGTCAGTGTAAGGGGTGGAAATCAGCCAAGATAGCTTGTGAAATATTGGGTTACATCTTGACTTCAGTTCATCAACAAAGCACAGTGAACCTCACAGCAGCAGCAGCAGAGGCAGAGTCACCCTCTACAATTTAAGCAGCAGAAAATAGAGCTACAGTGGCTTGCAAAAGTATTCAGCCCCCTTTTCTCTGAGTGCAACCAATTGCATTCAGAAGTTGCCTGATGACTGCTAATGACTAAAAAGAGTCCACCTGTGTGTAATCTAATCTCAGTACAAATACAGCTGCTTCGTGGCGGCCTCAGAGGTTGGTTAAGAGAATACTGGGGAGTAAACAGGCTTAGGCTATAAAAAGATTTCCCAAGCTTTGAACATCTCACGGAGCACTGTTCAATCCATTATCTGGAAATGGAAAGAGTATGGCACAACTGTAAACCTACCAAGACAAGGCCGTCCACCTAAACTTACAGGCCGAACAAGGAGAGCACTGACCAGAGATGCAGCCAAGAGGCCCATGGTGACTCTGGACGAAATGCAGAGATCCACAGCTCAGGTGGGGGAATCTGTCCACAGGACAACTATTAGTCATGCACTGTACAAATGTGGTCTTTATGGAAGAGTGGCAAGAAGAAAGCCATTGTTAAAAGACACAGCAAACATGTGGAACAAGGTGCTTTGGTCAGATGAGACCAAAATTGAACTTTTTGGCCAAAATGCAAAACGCTATGTGTGGCAGAGAATTAACACTGCACATCACTCTGAACACACCATCTCCACTGTCAAATATGGTGGTGGCAGCATCATCATGCTCTGGGGCTGCTTCTCTTCAGCAGGGACAGAGAAGTTGGTCAGAGTTGATGGGAAGATGGATGGAGCCAAATACAGGGCAATCTTGGAAGAAAACCTGTTGAGTCTGCAAAAGACTTGAGACTGGGGCGGAGGTTCACCTTCCAGCAGGACAATGACCCTAAACATAAAGCCAGGGCTACAATGGAATGGTTTAAAACCAAACATATTCATGTGTTAGAATGGCCCAGTCAAAGTCCAGACCTAAACCCAATCGAGAATTTGTAGCAAGATCTGAAAACTGCTGTTCACAAATGCTCTCCATCTAATCTGACTGAGCTTGAGCTGTTTTGCAAAGAAGAATGGGCAAAAATTTCAGTCACTAGATGTGCAAAGCTGGTGGAGACATACGCTAAAAGACTTGCAGCTGTAACTGCAGCAAAAGGTGGTTCCACAAAGTATTGACTCAGGGGGGGCTGAATACTTTTGCACACCGCACTTTTCAGTTTTTTATTTGTAAAAAGTTTTTTCCACTTCACAATTGTATACCACTTTGTGTTGGTCTTTCACATTAAATTCCAGTGAAATATATTTATGTTTGTGGTTGTAATGTGACAAAATATGGAAAAGTTCAAGGGGTTTGAATACTTTTGCAAGCCACTGTAAGTTTATGTTTTTGGACTGTGGGAGGAAACTTGAATCCCTGGAGAAAACTCACACAGACACAGGGACAACATGTGAACTCCACACAGCCTTCTTGCTGTGAGGCAATAGTCCAAACCACCACGCCACCGTGCTGCCCGCCAGCTTATCTAAGCTTCCATTAAAATATGCTCCTTGTGAATGCAAGGCTGGAGTGCGTTTAAAAATAGTGTAGGGTCATTATGAGACTCCTTAAGCACAATTTCTTTGGGACATGGATTGAAAAATGATGCATGACCATTGTGCGGGGCATGTGTTTTCAGAGCACTGACATTTGACAGCTTATGGGCTGTCCCCAGGCAGGTGTCACCCACAGTGACCCATCCTAGACATAGCAATTGTGCATAAGGCACACTGTGAGGGCCATTGATTTGTTCCCTCACCTTGTAAACCCACAGGATATCTCTACCCACGGGCAGCGGGATGGGAGCATTTGGATCTTCAGGGGGAATTATATCTGCAATTCGCTGCAGGTGGGGGTGACATCATGCCGTTGCAGGAGATGGGATCACTTTCCTGTCATCAGGAATCATGCCACATTCAATCAGATTTGGAAGTGGAGGTTTATTTTACCATCCATAACCTCACTCACAAAGTTTGAAGTTGTACTTCCCATAGTTTTCATTACCCCACTTATTGTCTGTTTAATCAAGAATTAAATACATTTTCCCTTTTCCCATCTCATTTTTTTTATCACGGGACTGATTTTAAAACCCACCTCTCCTGCAAAATGAGGTAGCGTTTCCACAAGGGGATTTACTCCTCTAGCTGTGACCAAATATGACAGTCCTGGGAGATAGCCACAAGCTTTTGCAGACTCTCTCTCTTAAAAAAGGTCACAAAACTCTTAACTTTAAGGTGACGTTGTTGCTGAGTGTTCCACCACTCTTGGTAACCCATTCTGTAACATTCTTGGAGTTTTTGCCAGCCTAGGTTAAGTGCTGCTCTAGGGTTGAACACATGCAGAATGATTTCTCCTTCCATGCACTACAAGCTCTACACCAGGCCATTTTATCATAGAATCCATCTTCTTGAGCGGAGAGGTTGAGCTCTTTAGTTGCATTTTGAAATGAAGCCTTCCATGACAAATAACGTTCTGGGAAGTCATCAAATTATTCATGCCATGCACTTTACATTTTCCTCTGTATGAGATATTTTGTGATGTGTACATTGAGGTTTGGATGACAGCTCTCTTTGGGGATAAAATTGTGGCTGAGATAATCCAGAGGCATTTATTCTGCTTCTGCCTCAGCTCGTGCCTTGATTGCTGAGAGATTGGCTGAGGAAACCTGACTGCCTGGATGAACGGGAATAAACTGCCTGTGCATTAGCCCTCCTTGCCTGACCGTAGACTCATTGTTACTGTGTATTGTCTTGTTTCCTGGAGTGGAGTGCCCACTGTGCTCTTGTCCTTTCACTATTCTGTCCTTGCAATGAGTTTTCATCTTCAGAGCTAGACCAGATAGCGTTTCACTATGAACTTTATAAAATTAAAACAAAGCATAACTTTCCTTGACTTTACTGAAGCTTCTTAAGTACTTATCCTCCTTTTGTAAAAGAACAAATAGTTTCCAAGGCAACTATGTAAAAAGAGTAGAACAAACTAGTCACATCGTATGTTCTGCCATGCCTGAATTCAACTGACTGCACTTTCTTAATGCCAGAAGGTGGCACGGTGGTTCTCATACTGAGAGTAGAACCCTTTCCAGTATGAGGGATTGTGCTAATCAGGTGGGAGCAGCAAAAGTAAGCCCCTGTCCAGATAGGCCTGAGACATTGTAGCTTTCATAACATACTTGGGCTGTTGTGTCAGGGTTAGAAGGATATGCAGTGTATTTAGAATCTGTCGTGATTCTGGAAGAGTACATTTACTAAACCCAAGTGCTTTTTGGCCATGCTGCACGGGGCAATCTGACTGTAAATATACTACTTAAATGTGAGTTTGCCCTTGTAGTCTATTTTGACAAGAACTCACTGACAGTGTTAGATTCAATACATGATTCAAAACAATTTCTTACATAGTAGTGACGTGTATTTCTTCAGCTTTTCAATTCTAGACATTCACTGTGTAAAAGGTTGTGAGAATGCCCTTGATGATGCTGTCACATACATACACTTCCCTCCTCATCATCACAGTTTGATTCTTCTTGGTACCAATGACACTGAGATTGGATATAGTGGGTGGTTTGAATGGCAAATGGCCTGTTATGGTAATAGATTGAAGTTACTGAAAAGCCCTTAGTTTTTTTTTTTTTAAAGCCTGTCATGTCTGGTAGATCTTGCAAGCAGAACTGTGATCTGAATGCGTTGTTGTGCCAAACATATTTGCTATTTCAAGATGAGCTCTATAGGTTCTCAATAGGCTCTTCTTGTTGATGTTTTAACCCTTTATTTTATGTATCTGAGTTATTTTTTCACATACAATGTAACAGCCAGAGCTGACAGGCTGAAGAAAAGGAAAATAAAGAAAAGAAAAAGGGAGAGAGAAAGGGAGCAAAAAAAGGAGAGAAAAAAAAAAAAAAGGGGAAAGAGCACAAGTCTATTAATCAGATAGTTCATCACTTTAACATAAAAAAATACTATCAATACTTGCAAAAATAAATTTGTGTGTGAAAAACAAAACTAACAAAGCATGTTACGCACACCAACAATTTTGTTGAGTTGTGATTGAGTGGGTGTTTGTGTCTGTGTCATGTTTGTGTCTGTGTCATGGAACGTACTTACCAATGAGGGCAAAACGCTGCAGCTCCACCCATCAGAAGCTAGAGGCAGGTAGGGAAAGCCCCCGGAAACCCAGGCCACCAGCAGCCCACCAAGAGCCAGGAAGACCCGTGGCTACTCAGTCCAAAGACAACCGCACACCTACCCCAGCAGACGGGAGAGGGTGGTCTCAGATGGAGCCCCCCCAGGCGAGGAGCGAGGGCTCCAGGGAACCCAAGGCGATGAGAAGCCAGTCCCCCCCCAGCGGCCAGCCCCCTGCACTGGCCGGCGGCAGGGCCCCCGGGCCCACGGCACCCAAGGACCGCCCGACCCTCCACAGAGCCCCCCCCCCACGCCGAAGAAGCCAACGCAGCCCCGCACCGCACCCCCAAGGGGAGCAGGCCAGCACTCACGCCAGAACATCCAGCCCCACCCAGGAACCCTGAGGCACCCCCCATCCCAGGGGGGTAGGGGGGAGGAGGCAACCAGCAAGGAGCGGCCAGGAGGCAAGGCACAAGGCCCAGACCCAGGTCCAGCCATACATACAAACACACCCACACACCCGTGTACACATTTATGCACAGATACTCATACATGCCCATACATACTTACCCACACACAGATATGCCATACATACACATTCACTCACCCACCCATACTCACGGAGACGGTGACAAATACACAAAGACACACATTCATCCATAGCTACCCACCCTCTGAACACGGGGCAAGTGGAAACCACCCCAGGGCCAACAGCGACCCCAGGACGCCACCAGCCCGGTCCCCAAGGAACCACCCGACCCCTACCCTGGGCGAGGTGTAAGAAATCGGGGTGTAAGATGACCCATCCACCCCTCCTCCTCCCCAACTTGTAGGTCTATGTGTTAATGTTTGTGAGTGAATGAGGTGTATAGGGTGCAGTTAAAATTGAGGGGACAGTTATGCCACAAGCACCAACTGTTGGTCGTCAGTGCTTGCCCACACTGCCCCCCCAAAACCCTCCATGTCTAAAGTGCAAATAAAATTTGGGGACAGACAGTGACGAGGATCCGAGTGGGGCCACCTCAGCGGCCCATCTCATCAACCTCTGAGTAACATGCCTGCCCCAAAGGTCCTATGTGTATCAGGTTGTAAGTGTGTATGTGTTGTGAGTTATAATGACTAAAGTGCAATTAAAACGGAGAGGCAAGTGGTGGTGCAGCTCTCCACGTGGCCTCTCCATCCTACATCTGTGAGTGATGTGTATTCTGTGTGTGTGTGTGTGTGTGTGTGTTTGTGTATGGGTTTTTTTGTGTATGTTTGTTTTTTTAATACATTTTCCATTGCTTCTGAGAAATCTCTGTGTGCATGGGGAGAAGGACAAAAATCAATATTGGAGACAGCATTGCGTTTAAAACAGGCATGATTCTGTCTGTACACTGTCTGTACTTTTCATGTTGTTTTTTTCTTCGTGTTTTCTTTCTCCCATTTCTGTTGAACTATCCTGTTGCTCCCTTCCCTGTTCTGGCCGTCTTGTCAACTAATCAGAATTCAACCAACAGCATCATCCACACTGAGCATTTTGGATTTTGGAGGACTGCACAGGTGTACATTTGTGGTGGTTGAAAACTCCTCTCCATAGACTCCCCATAGGCCTCTGCAAACTGACAACCACGGTAACAAAAATTAAGCATCGGTCAGTTAGGTATGTTGTCATTCAACCATATTTCCATGAAGCATATCAAACTACAGTTCAGGTAGAGTTTCTCACCAGTGCCCAGCACACTCAAACGCTATACACTGAGGTATTTAGACTTTTGCCACTCAGTACGGTGCATGCTCAAAGAAGAACCACTTTAATATTGCTAGTAGTGGCTACAGTAGTAGTAGCATTCAGTCATCTCACTCAAGAAGATAATGTGCCTTCGTCATGATAATGTGCCCACGTCATGATAATGTGTCTGCGTCATTGTCTCTCATGTTACAATGAGACAAAACACTGTGCTGCTGTCTGACCTTTTTTGAAATATGTGTTTTTAGCAGTAGCTGTCCAAATGCCTAATCACCCCTCAAGGAATAAGCAGTTATTAAATTATAGCACTGATTTTAATGTTCAATTAAATCCCCATTAAAAGTATGAATACTGCCCTCCTTGTCAAAACTCTTGACTGGGCATTTGCTCCAAGTATAGCATTAAATTAATGATTCTCACACATTTTTATTGTTTTAAAATGTCAACAAAGTGTAACAGCTATCAGAGTGTGGGAGCCCGAGAGATCCTTGTTAAAGTGTCAGTAAAAAAAAAAAGTAACTCATTTTTTTCCCTTCAGTAATATTGCCTCACATAGATTAGCTTTGCATTCCTTTGCAATATATTTTTGCATTCCACTGATCTATATGAATAGTTGGTATATACACCAGACCTGTTATACTGTATAATACACTGTGCTGTGGGAAATGATTTAATCAAACAGAAACAGGAGACAATCTGACACTTTAGAATAACGTAATGTAATAATAACCCCTTTCAAAAGGTCCAACAGTGCACAGCCACAGGCTGTGAGCACAGCTTCTCTGCCTGTATCAGCTGTACTTGCGAATATGGTTGTCATGGTGCCCCCCGCCTTCCACCTGTCTGTCTTCTGCCACTTCTGCCGCTCTGTCACTCCCTTTCTTGTGTGAGTGGGTCTATGTGTGTGTCTGTTAACTTTACTTACCTCCCTCCAGAAGTGGGTGTGGCTGCCCGGGCTTCAGTTGTCACACTTGTTTTCCATTACTCTCTTCTGCAGTATTTAACCTGGACCTCTCCTCGTCAATCAGGTTGTTGTACTACTCAGTTGACACCCCAAACTCTCCACTCTTGAGAGCCAGCCTGAAAATCCTAAGCTCGCTCAGAGGAAGAAAACCTGTGGGCAGATCAACCAATTAGGATGTGACACATAAGCTTTACATTTCGAGTTTATAAACTGTCATATGTTCAGGAGTTCTTACCTTTGAATATAATCTTTTATTGAGTTCTCCTGTCCCATCTTTCTAAGTTATCACATATTCTCATGTTTATTTCTTCCTGGGTTATATAGCCTCTGTACATTTTCTCACAGACAGATTGTGATCCCAATCCCACTGAGTTTGTTGATATTTGTTTAGCTGTTTGAAAATCATCTGGGAAATTACCTGTCACTTAAACAAAAGTTGCTCCATTTATGCTCTAGAGCACAGAGCTGCCTAGATGCTGAAGTACTGCAACCAGAACTTTTACATCTGCATGAATCAAGGCGTGACAGGAGTGAGAAGTAATAAAGAATGTGTAAAGGCCATAAGCAGGACTGTGGGGTGACATTACTTTCTAATTTGCTGAGCAAGTACATACTGAGCATCAGCTCGAAGCACAGCCAGCACATTAAAAAAATCCCCTTGCTTTACATTATTATCTATTAAACGCCCTAATAGATTTAATTACTCATTCACTGAGGGTGCCTGAATGTTGCTCTGGATTGTTCCATCTCACTTACAACTCCTATTATCATACAAGAAAGTATTGTTATCTCACAACATCACTGACCAAACAATGCTTTTACCATACATGATAGATGTGTTACCAATACAGTACTTACAAATGTCTTGAGCCACCCCTCATTTCTTTATATTTTGTTAGAAAAATGGGAAACAGATGTATTTATTGAAACATGTGCAAACATACATGAACATAAAGTATATAAGACAAAAAAAAAAAAATTTGTACAATTCTAATGAGCTTGAAAGTAAATATTTAGTATGGCCGCCTTTATTCTTCAACACAGCCTGAACCTTCTTACACCAGGAAAGCTTTCTTGTAGTTTCTTTAAGTTGTCTTCAGGAAAAGTTCTTCAAGCTTCTTGAAGGACATTCAGAGCTCTTCTTTGGTTGTTGTATCCCTTCTGTCAAAATGATCCCACAATAATGTTGATGTCTGGACTCTGGGGTGGCCAATCCCTGACTGATAGCGTTCCATTGTGTATCTTTCTTTCCAGGTATGCTTTTACTACATTGGCAGTGTGTTTGGGATCACTGTCATGCTGAAAAATGAAGCTGGTGGTAATATAATATTATCCAGATGGTATCGTGCTGTGGATCAAAATCAAATGGTATTTTTCTGTGTTCATAACTCAGCAGTATTGCCTGAAATGCAGTCCCAAACCATGACAGAGCTTCCAGTGTGTTTTACTGATGGCTGTAGACACTCACTGGTATAATTTTGGAATCCCTTTGTTGCTGGAAAAAGACTATTTTATCTCTGTCAAAGACTCATTTCCACTGAATTTTAGTCCAGTTCTTGTGTAATTTGGCATCCTGTTCTTTCTCTTTCCCTTCCATTCTTTACAGCCATCCCTCCACTGAGACCATTTCTGATTATGTTTCAGTGAACTACAGATGAATTAACTGAAAGGTCCTGTGTCAGGTCTTTGCTGGATTTTTTCCTATTTCTCAAGGACATGACTTCACCTGCTGTAGACAGATTTTTAACCCTGGCACTTCTTTTGTCTGTGTTCCAGTTTTTAAGGAAACACTGCACAGCCTACTGAGAGAGGTCTTTGGGAATCAATTTGTTGGTGGAAAAATACTATTTTATACCTTTTAAACTGTATTCAACAAAAACAGTGGGAAGGAAAATGAGGTTTTGTGAGAGGCTGCTAGTAAAAAAGTGCCTACAGAATATTGGTTCTTTGCTAAGTTGTGTCTGTGAGTGGACATAACACTGTTTCATCCTGTGGGCTGAACATAGGTCAGTGTTAAGCGTTAAAAAAAATATGAAAATGGTCACGTTCAAGGACAAGACTTAATATAAGTGAAAAAGTAGCCATTGTCCAATGAAAAACTTCTGAAAGATTGGAGGACTTTTGGTAAAGACCATTTAAAAAGAATACTAGAAAGTCTGACACCTTGGAAGCAAAATATAAAGAAATGAGGGGTGGCTCAAGACTTTTGCACAGTGCTGAACATCACTGCAAAAGCCATAACAATCAAAGCAAAACATCTATAATCGAGTCTTTCTCAGACAGCTTCAGCAACAGGCAGTAAGAGAGAATGTGGGTGAGACCTAGGTTAACTATCACCATTTCTAATATAACTTCAGTGATATAGAGTCGTGCCTGAGCCAGCCACTGCTAAAGATACACCCACTCATGCTGTGCCACAACCAAGCTACTACATAATGCATGGCACTCTATTGATCAGAAGGAATAAAAAAAAAAGAAACTTCTGCAAATTGTAAATTTAAATACTGTGAAGTCAAGCCTACTGCTTAAATTAAAAAACCTTTTTAAGCATTTATGTCATCGCTCCTCAATATAAGATTCAAACACAAGATTTCAAAAGAGGATTGATGAAGATCGATTTTAATATTTTAATCTACATTTTTACTGCATCTTTGTAAGAAGTTATGAATGTCAGCCATGATGCCATTAGGGTGGGAGCAGTTTGTAGTAGGACTAATTAAACACATGCAACAACAAACAGTCAAAGCAGCTTAAAACTGTTGAACAGGAACAAAGTAAGGCTAAACATAGATTTTGTTTTCATCTTAAAGTGTGCCAAATTGTATGACAAAATAAAAATAATGCAATCGGTATTGCTGATATACAGTTACTGAGCATTTAAATTCTCTTTACCTCCTCTTTTTAACCATCTGTTTTCATATAGATCTTTTCTGCTTTTATGGCAGTCTGTAAAAATTAAGGCCAAATCACCGATCATTGTTCATCCCCTTAGGCAGAGTACTAATCCCAAATCTTTACACAATTTATCACAGAAGCATAAGGCTGGTACTGGAACAGTGGGGTGTGCTGTTAATTGAGCTGGGAATGAAAGTGGCATTGGAGAGGTGTCTTGGTGTAGAGCTGAGAGTCATAATCATATTCTTGATGGGATGAGTCCTTCATTTTTTAAAAATTTTTCTCTGTATCCACTTTAGCACTGTTTAAAATATTCCACTTTTTGTTTTATACCACTCTCCCCGCCTTCCAAGAGATGATTTAGAGTGCTGAACCTGGCTTATGTAAATTGACAGTCTTTTAAAAAAGAAAAAAAATTTTTATTTTTTTTTTAATGCGTTTTAGTTGGTTCAGTTGGTGGTTTTGGGCACACTGTCTTTAAGCACACAGGTATTTTCAAAGTGGTTTTCTTTACAGTGTAAAGTATTACCTAAATTAAAATGAACAACTCCCAAAATGCATTTTGGTCTGAAATATCCAATTTCCAATCTCAGAGCTTAAAATTCTGTCACATACGTTGTCAATGGATGGAGCCAGTTTATGATTACGCTGCTGATGCTTTTACAAGAGCTTAATACATTTCATGTTCTTCTGGATGAAAACAAAACAAATAACATGAACAATTATAGTGCTTTTTGATCTTTCTAGGAGTCTGGGTTACTTTAATCCAGCTTCTGGGAATCTGGGGTATCTTTGGCAATCCAATCAACATTAAACACCAACAACCAGCTAACAAAATGCTCAGGAAAACTTTGCCCATGCTGTGTATTTAAAACTTATTTCCCTGATAATGTAATTTCTATGAGTGTTGAGAAGAAGATAATATAATATAATTTTCAAGGATTGGTGAGTGTATGTTTTATGATACTGTGCACAGAGGCAACTTCAGCGATTGCTTTATTATACATAATTTTTTAATTATCTCTTCTCTGTTACACTTGGGTATGAGTCAGGGAGGAATCCACTGATCCTCCTTATCTCATCAAAAAATAAATTTAAGGTAAAGGAAATTAAATTCTTCCTTAATCATACCCTCATCACCAAAGGAACATGTTTAACTGATGAACCAGAGAAAGAGTTTAAAGATGTGCATCCCTGATTAGGCTGCAATACAATAGCAGGTCTTTCTATTTTCCATTAACAAGATTTTTTTTTTTTGTCTCAGTTCCCAGTTATGTTTAACATACAGAAACTACTGAAATATTAAAATTCTTCTCAAAATATACTCTTAAGTCATTATCATAACTTATTTTTAGAATATGCAGAAAATAACCATCTGTAGTTTGTTTGTTTGTTTGTGGCTTGACTGCTTTTCCTCTCAGCATCTCGGGCATACTGCCCATCCTTCGGCTGTGGCAGCCTTTGCTTTATCTACAGCTATCAACCCAAGAGACCATATCAATATCCCTGCAGCAACGACATCACAGATATAGCTTGACAGTCATTATTATTTGTGACTGATTTACTAAAGCACGATTGTCACCTAAGTGACATACTGATACAAAAGAAAAAAGATAAATATTTTGAAAAACTCTATGTGAAATATTCTGTCTTTTACAAAATTTTCCATATGATAATGGAAATATAAATGATTACAATTAAAAATGCACTATATCTATACAGACAGATTAATTAAAGGTTTTCTGCACTTTCCAATAGTCCAAGACACCATTCTAACCTTAATCTACAATAGTATTGAATGTATTGACTCAGTCTTTACCTCTAGATTGTGACATGAAGACTGCTGTGAAGGACTGCTCAAGGGTAACATGGTTTTCATATTTTCTATTTTCTATTTTTATATAAAAAAAAATCATAATTTGTTTTAAAGGAGATTTTCAGGTTTTTCAGAATTTCAGACTAAAATGCTTTAAGATCTTTCTGGGATTGTATATGAATGTAAAATAGGAGGTCAGACCACAACTATGATCGACTTCTTAATTCTGGCATCATTAACCATTTCCAGGTCCAATAGCTCCCAAAATCAAACAAACACTGAGGCCTCACTGAACATTGAAAACATTCCAAATTCAAATGATCAGTTTGGCTGTTTATAGTTTAACACCCAGTCATCCATGAAAAAGAGGATTTACAAGCTTCATCGAACGATTCCTGGTTCGATTCCATCTGGAGACACAAATCCCCTTTGAGGTTGCATCAGGAAAGGCATGCGATATAAAAATCTGCCACATCAAACCCACTGTGGTGACCCCTGAAAGTAGGTTAGTGAATTTGAAGTTAGCAGGAAGTTAGATAGCTAGTTTCCATCTAAAGGTGATTTTCCATGTTCTGACTTAAGTATTTCTAAAAATAAATAAATAAATAAATCAAGCATAGGTCTGTTATAGCTTTGGATGGAAGCAGAGATAGAAAACTAAATAGCAGTGACATTTGGAGGGTTAGTGAAGCATAATAATACGGTACGAGGTGGCTAGATGCAACGCTACAGTTAGGCTAATATAAGCACATTGGTAAGATGGAGGATAGGAGTTGAACTGTTCTCAGTAAAAGTTCATGTTGAGGATCCCTGGTGGGCAGAGACAAATGCCATCATATGGCAGGAAGAAGACTAAACTTCAGCCAAGGGTCTGGGATAAACGCACCCACAACATGAGGCTAGTCATTAATATGGTTTGGATTACTAACCATGACAGTGACCTGATCCTAAGTTCAGTGTGTACACTGAAATCAGATTTGGCTGAAGAGCGATTCTTGTCCAAAGTGTTCCAAGATTTGGAGTTCAGGACACCGTGAACCCATGAGCTGTAGTGTACACTGAGTTTTTTTCAGTCTTAGCTTAAAGACCCGCTGCACATGGTAATGCTAACAAAAAAGCTGGAGAAGCTGAGAATAACCACTGATTGCTTTAGTGGGCCTTGTTTCTACTGAATAAAATGAGACACAAAGCATGTTAAAAAAAAACAAGAACAGTACAACAGCCTCAATCAGTGCTCTCTAGGGCTTGAATGCTGTTGTAGTAAAGTATAAATCTAACCTTTCTGGGCTTTGGGAGTAAAAATGAATGACTTCAGCTGCAGTTCTTCCCAACTATTTAGTTTTATTACCTTCCTGTAGCAGTCAGTAATGGCTCTGTTACAGTTTGGTACTCTCCAAAGAGGCATAAAAATATTGCATACTGTACATCTTTGTTTGTCACTACAATGCAAAACTACATGTTTAACTATTAAAAATGAGCCTGCAACACCCTTGTTGGTACTGGCGAATTTGCTGTAACTGTATAATTAAGCTCTGTTGGCACATCAACTGTGTAACACTGCAAAAAATATAAAAATGGGTGAAACCTTAAACATTACTTGCCTATTCTTCAGGAATGCTTCAGATATTTTGTTTAGTTGTATATATTTAGTGGCCAAATTCATGTTGAGAAAAATTTATAATAAAACCATTACCTTAGCTGGATCCTGCTGTCAGGATATGTCATGTCCCATCTTTTGCAATGCTGTAAATTTGTGTGCCTACGTGATGTTTGACATTCCTGTGTGCCACGCATGACTTGTACTCAAAAAGGCATGAAATGAGCAAACAGTCTATTGAGACTGACGAGAACTGAGCAGCAACAATATCTGCTGCTGGTATAAAAACACTTCTTATTCATCTTATTCATCTTCAGAAGTTGAGTATAATCTAGACAAGAGGAGAAGAGGTGAAGGTGGGAGGAAATGAAACAGAAACACAATGTGTTTGAGTGATGTTTGGCTTATTGTAGGTTCTGTCCTTCTGGCAGCTTGCCCAAGGAGAGAAATGTTTTGATATTATTGTCCGCTGTGTTTTTTTTACAAGAGGAAATATAACTTCTTGTTATTATTCTGGAGTGAGGTGGGATTAAACTGTGTTTAATGGCCAGAATACATCTAAAAAGTTAGCTTTAGCTGCTTAGTTTGATTATGGTTGATTAGTAGTATCTTAGTATCTTGAGTCTCGAGACACTAATATACCACTATTTGTTTCAATTAATGGTTATTTCCCTTAGTATTCCGTTTTAGGATTATTTGGTATAGTCTCATTATTTTTCTTTCTTTTGTGTCATCTGTGTCAGGTTTGCATGTTCAAATTTTTTGTCTCTGTCTGTAGTTACTACCTGTTATATTTTGGTGGTCTTTTGTCACTTGTGTGTTGTATTTAGTTTTACTTCCCTTGAATTTCTAGTTTATATTTCTAATTGTGAAGCTACCTATTAATTTAATCTTTAACTACAAATGAAAAATGTGATATATTGTAAACAGTATTAACACATACATATAAAATGGTTGGAAAATTATAAGCATTTTTTTTGTTGTTGTTGTTCCTTAGTCCTTCTCTGTATTAGCCCACCTGAATGCAGAGGGGTTTATTTCTTTACTTTGACAGGAAATCCATCTCCTGGTGGTATGACCATTTACTTTTCCAGGTTGTTAGCACTTGAAGCGAGTCTTATATAATCAAACTCATAATTGCACTCGCTATGACTCCATTAGAGTCTTGGAAAAGAAAAAACCTACACGTTACTTTCAGGTCATATTAAAATCCTCATGACACACAATGTTCTTTCTACTTGTTAAAAGCATCTTTTTTTTTTTTTTTTCAGGATTGTGTTAACCAGTACCTTTAAATGTTTTGTTAAGCTCATTTTCACTGAGCCATTATAGACAAAGCTGGGGTAAAGATAATTAAAGAACAGCATAAAAGTATATGTGCAAGAAAAAAATGAGATGAATTTTCAAACAAACACTTCTGTGCATCAGTTTTGCAGAAAGAATAGAAACCAGACGTGCATCGTGTTAAATTGGAGCAGGGTGATGCTACACTAACTGGATCAATTAAGATCATGTACTTAGCCTGATGAGCACAAAAATAGACGATTAAAAATATGAAGTCAAACAATGGCTAACTGCTCTGCACTAATGTGCAAATGATGCTTTTCACTAGCACTAATTTGAAACCCAGTTTACAGATAACTGCTGTTTCAGCTAGTAACCTGAAGGGTGGTTCACTGGAAAACAGCAAGTTCTAATGCTGGGTATTTAGACAGATCGAGGTAGGGTGTTTTTCCTCTGTCATCTCAGAGTGAGAGGTCACTGAGAGATGACAGGGCCAAAGAAACTCCCATCAGGCATGACAGATCACTCACTCAATTATTGTAGCAAGCACCAAAGATGCCTGCTTGTCCCTGCTGAGGCTGCACACCTGGGTCAAAATACACAGCTGCATCAGTCATGATTGCATCTGCTTAAAACCACAGGGCTCAGCTCAAAGGTGAGTTTAACCCCGTTGAAGAGGGTTCTCTGCAGAGAGCATAATGGCTCTCATCTGAGAAGCTAAATATACCGATAAATGGCCAGATGAATTCCTGTCATTAAAATGAGAGCTGCGAATGTCAGAGAGTCCTTCTCTGCATCGTTTATACTTTGAAGGTTGTCTAAATATTCTAATCATTGTGTGAGGGGTTAAGGTAACATAAGACAATGAGACTGAGAAAGAAAAACTCATCAGCAGACTCATCCACCATGATATCATTTGATAAGATTTTGAAGAGTCGTATAAAGCCTGCAGAGACTTTGTGTTGGTGCAAATACATCATGGTGAACTGTTGTCTAAAGTCACTTCAAAGCAATTAGGCCTTGCAGTCTAACTGCATCACACAAAACATGTGAGCACAGAGGGGAGGACCATCAGAGAAGCTTTTGTTCAACGCTCTGTGAATAATACATGGTAAATATATACATAAACTAAGAAAATAAAAGGAAATACAACAGAACACAGTGTGAAACTAAAGACCACAACAACGCAATTTTCTTCTTTGTTTCTGTTGCTCCTGGTGTTTGTGGTAACAGCAACTTACATGGCATTATCTTCTTCCTGCTGGTCTCCCTATTAGAAAATAAAATTTGTTTAGGTGCCTTCAAACCCAATTACCGACTGAGATAGTAGGTTTCCGATGTGTCACCGTACGTGTAAAAAGGTTGAGGCAGAATCATTGATTTCGGTGGCCCCGATTAGATGCTGCAAAAGCAAGTTTTATTTTTCAGGAACTGACATTAGAACAGCTGCACAGTTGTATTCTTCTTCTTTTTTTTTCTTTTTTCTTTTTTTTTTTAAAGGGTGCTTGTTTCATTTGAATACTAGTAGGACAAAAATGTTGTTAGACAGGTTACACAATGACACCACTCTGGATTCCACAGATATGTGCCATTCCCATCTGTTAAATTGTCATCTGACTGTTTACTGTGGATAACAACCACACAAATGTGATTTGCTTTCAATTCTTCAGACATTAAAGGCTTCATAAATTTCAAATGTGAATTGCTGCAGTAAAAAAGGACACTTTCAACTACAATCAGCCAGTCATCCAACCCAACCTGAAATAAACAGACCTCTCCAAAGAGCTTCTTTCCATAATGCAAAAGCTGCTTTTCAAACTCTGGTCAAAGACAACTGAAGTCAACATACACTTCACTTTGTCTGGTTTCTGATGTAAAACCAAATGAACCAGGATTTTGGATGTGGAAATGAAGGAAATAATGCATAAATATATTAAATAATACTAATGTTACAAGGCTGTTAATGTAAATAAAAATGTTGAATTATACTGTACTCTATAGATTGTAAACTAGCATAGTGTATATTAGGACACCAATATTTTAGTAGACTGGTTGAAAAGACAGACTGCATATAAACCATAGACTGTATATAAAAGATGGATGTAGCATCATGACGTCACCCATTAGTTAGCAATGTCTTGTTGTGAAACCTCAAGCTGATTGCTTTCACCATTGCCATCTTGGACATGATGAGCAAGGGGTGGATTTACTTTTTGCAACCAGAGGAGTCTCCCCCTGCTGGTGAATAGAAAGAATCCCAGTTAGAGGTACTTCTGTTGAGGCTTCCCTTTTTCAGACTTGAAAGACACATCCATTGTTTGTTTGGTGTATTGGTCAGATAAACAGACAAATGGCAAGGCATGGAAGAAGCCACAGTCTCTCTTCTAATGACCAGAAGAAGAGAGTTGATGGCTTCACGATACAGACAGCCAAAATCAACACAGTGAGACAACCCACACAAGCGGACAACACGTCATGGAGGGGAAAAGTGAACTTCAAATAAAATAACATTTTAAAATGACATAGCAGGTATTCGCTTAGCAACCTATTAAAAAAAATATCTCAGTCTAGGTCAAATTTAACTTTTGCTTTGTTCATTTACAGTAATTTGATTCAGCTCATCTGAGTCGTTCCACTGCAGTTTCAGGAAAAATGAATGAGAATGTGTAGCTCCTGAATCCATGCATTTCATTTCAACTTAATAAGGTGTCACTGTGGTAAATGAGCATGTCACAGAGTGGGAAGTGCCTCCCTCAGCCTGGAAAGGAATTATCTTGGGTTTTCATAAAGAATATATGCATTTTTAATTAGAAATTTGGGCATGACAGCTATGTCAATTCTGATATCTGTTATTTAACCAGATTGGACAAATAATGTTTGCATAAAGTCTGACGGGTTTAACCAAAAGAATCTATGTGGATCGTTACAACAGCAGCTCTTTTTTTTACACTATTATGTCCATTTTCCAGCTGACAGGAAAGCACACATAAAGAAGCAAACAAGCAGGGTGATTCAATAAGGAGAATCAATATGCTTTGTCATTATCAGTATACATCACCTGATTCTGACCCCCACGTGTGTGGCTCGCTCACCAGTTTATCACAATAATATCTCTGTCAGATATTTTCTGACTTTAAAGTAATTATTTTTGGTACAAATGCCTGATTTGATATAAAGGTCAAGACCTCGTGTGGCGCTTCTATTGAACTTGCAGGAAAGTAATTACTGGAAAAATCAGACATAAATGTCCATTTATTTTTAAACAAAAACAGTGATAGATTTCTATTTTCAATTATGTGATGGTCTGACAGAATTTTAAATATAGATGAGTTTGTAATTATTGATTAGGTTTTCTTCTGCTCGGCAAAACTGCTCATTTTCCTGTGACAAAATCATCAATATCGTGCTTTAAGCTACGCAATAGTGTCTTGTAATTCCTCCATTATATTCTAATCCTCATCATAGTCAACATCCTTTTTCTAGTAGTTCTGCTATTTCCAACTTTTCACTCCGCTGAGCTACATTTAAAGCTGTGGATCCAGAAGAATCCAGCAGTGTCCTGTCTGCTCCATTCATTAATAAAGCTTTTACAATGGGTACACAGCCGTGCTGGGCAGCCAGGTGTAAAGGTGTGGCATTTCCATAATTTAAAGCATTGACATTTGCACCATAGGATATCAAGTGGAGGACACTTGGAAAACTGACACTGTTACAGGCTACATGTAACGGTGTCCATCCCTCACTCTCCTCTGTGACATTTGGGTCGGCTTTGGCTGCCAAGAGTTTTGCCACCAAATCTGGCTCACTGTGGTGACAGGCCAAGTGTAGTGGAGTCCATCCATTCTCACCTCTTGCATTTACACAACCACCCTGACTCTCCAGCTGGACCAGTGTAGCTTCATGTCCCTTTAGGGCAGCCAGGTGCATGGGAGTCCATCCCTGGATGGTCCTGGAGTCTGGGTTGGCTTTGTTTGACAGGAGCTGCCTACATATACCTGTATGACCCTTTAGAGCAGCCAAGTGAAGTGGAGTGTATCCTCTGCTGTCTGCAGTGTCAGTAGTCGCTCCATTCTGTAACAACTGTCTGACTATTCTGTTATGGCCTTCCTCAGCTGATAGGTGAAGAGCAGTGCACAGAAATTTATCCGTCGCATTGGGATCTGCCCCATAAGTGAGGAGGAGCTTTGTGATGTTGAGATGTCCATAGATGGAGGCCAAGTGGAGCGGTGTCCTCCCCTGTGCCTTCTCCCGTTCTACGACAGCTTTCTGTGACAGTCGTGAAAGCAGGAGGCGCACCACAGTTTCATGCCCATTTTGGCAGGCCAGGTGGAAGGGCATCCAACCAGTTTTTTCCCAGGCATCTACAACAGCACCTTTGTCCAGCAGGAGTCGGACAGTCCTGTCATCACCATTCTGAGCAGCAAAATGCAGAGGTGTCCATTGGTCCTCTTCTCCTTGGGTCACATCTGCGCCATGGTCCAGCAATACAGTGATGGTGTCATGAAACCTGTTGAAAAAACAAGAAATGAGATTCATTAATAAAGTGCATTACAATGCTTCAAAAAAAAAAAAAATGGGGAACAAGGTTCATAGATATCCTGAAGTACATGGAGTTTGGCAATGGAACTACCAGAGCAGAGCCATGGCAAAAGCAGGCCAAAGACAAACGTGCAGTTTCAGGGATGTTTAGACAATATTTCTAAGCCATTTAGTTGCATGGTTCCCTGGTTCTGATCTCCATGTATATGGACACATGGTAGCATAATGATGTGATGGAAATGTGATGCCAAAACTCAATTTAACACCAAGATCATTACATTATAGCATTTTAGAATATTTGTCATAGATAAAGGGAATTCTATAGACACAAACATAGAGCCATTAAAAAGCTTTAATCTATGATAAATAATTAAGTCCTAAATGACACCTACTCAGTAATTTATGTAGCTAAAATAGCTTGGTCACTTGAGGGTTAATAGTATCTGTAGATAAACAAATGTGCTGTACACACATACAGTCTTTGTCCTAAAAACAACTAAAAGATGGGAACACTAGGAATAATTGGAACACAGGTAATATATGCAAGGAGTTAATTGCTGAGGTTAAGCTGGGTGAATAGACAATCTGACAAAGGCACAGGTGGGAAGGAGACACAGGTTGAAACAGTTATGGAAAGCAGATAATACAAAAGACAGGGGGGGGGGAGAACACAATAGAGACCATGATAGTGATATAAATTTTTCCATCGAGTTCTCAGTGATAAAGCATAAAGTGTATTTCTTTAATTCTCAACCTTCTTTAAAACTTGGAATATGCAAGCAGGAAGTCTGGTTAAAATAAGAACTGCAGACAAGATCAAAACAGCCAGCTGCTAGCACGGAACTGTCACTTAGGTGCTTGTAACAGTTTTAACATAACACACAAAAATTAATACAAACCTCTGCAGAACAGCAATAATAAGAGGAGTGTAACCTCTGGCAGTTGTACAGTTGACTTCAGCACCCAGACTCAGGACGTGCTTCACACTCTCTGGATCACCGCTGGCTACCGTGTAGTGAAGCAGTCTCTTTTGGCCGGAAAAGTGTGTGTATACATGCTCTCTTCTCACAGAATGCCTGAAACTACCAAAGTCCTTCTTTGACAGCATGGAGAGAATGTCCTCCTTGCTATATTGGTCAACTGTGAAATTAAAGCAAATGTATTATACATGTTAGGGGGGGGAAGCTGCACAATGTCTGATGATAATGTCTCTATTGGAATCTTTTGTTGAAATTAACCTCTTCATTTTATTGTATCTTCCGGTTTCCTTGTGTACATGACAGAGAGTGACCTGAGTATAGAGCTCATTCATAATGAGTTGTTGCTTTGTGTACTGGTCTTTGAACATGCACTGCTGTGCAAAAGTCTTGAGCCACCCTTCATTAGGTTTTCTGAATCACTTTCAAATGTTTTCTTTGACATTGGCTGCTTTTTCACCTATTTTCAGTCCTAACACAAGGGATGAACTAGTGTTGTGTCTATAAATAACAGACAACTTAACAAAGAACCAATTTTAAATAGTAACTAGTCATTTTGTTTCTAGCGGCCTGTCACAAAAACATTTCAGTAATTTGTTTAAGATTCTTTAGTCGAATCTACAAAAATGCCGAAAAGAACATATTTTGATAGGCATTAGATAGTATTTTTTCACCAATAAGAAAGTGTACACAATGAGAGTAGGGAGCAGGTCAAAGAGAGCCTGGAGAGGTGGAGGAATCCTCTAGAACGAAGAGAAATCAAAGTGTGTAGAAGCAAAACAGAATACATGTCTGTGAATGAGAGGGAGATGCAAGGAACAGAGGTAGTGATGTGGATGTGTTTGGGGTCAACTGTTCAAAGCAACAGACTGAGTGGAGGCAGGGTGGAGTGGGTGGAGATGTGTGCCAGGAGTAACTTAAGACAGAGGAACAGCAGCAAGAGTGAACAGGAAGGTGTACAAGATGGTACTGACTAGACAGTGGAACTAACAAAAAGACAGGAGGCAGAGTTGAAGAGGTTAAGGTTTTTATTGAGAGTGACCAAATCGGACAAGATTAGAAATGAGTGTAGGACAGCTCAGATTTAGTATTTTGGAGACAAAGTTAGACAGACAAGGTCGAGATCTGCAGAGGAGGGATAGTGGATATATTGGACAAAGTCTACTGAAGATGGAGCCGTCAGGCAGGAAGAGAGGAAGGCATAAGAGAAGATTCAAGGAAGTCATGAAGGGAAACATGCAGAGGGTTGTGTGGCAGAGGAAGAGGGACAGGGTGAGATGGAGGCAGATGATCCACTGTGGTGACCACTAAAGAGAGTAGCCAAAAGAGTGTCTACAGCCGTATGTAAAACATGGTGGAGCGGTCAAAACTGATGAAATTATGAATGCAGAAAAGTACCATCCACCACGATCTATCATGGTTTTGATGCACCATGCAATACCATCTGGAAGGCATTTGATTGGCCATATTTTTGAGCACGATAATGAGCCCAGTGCAGTCAGCGCATACTTGGATAGAAAAACATACAATGGGACACTATCAGTCATTAATTAGCCTCCCCAGAGCCTGGACCTCAGTGTTATTAAAGCAGCTTGGGATTATCTTGAGGTCAGACAAAAAGGCAGCCAACCACCAAAGAAGAGCTTTGAATGTCCTTCAGAAAGCCTGGAGAACTGTTCCTGAAGACTGCTTAAAGAAATGACAAGAAAGCTGCCTCAGAGAGTTCAGGCTGTGTTGAAGAATAAAGACAGTCATACCAAATATTGACTTTCAAGCTCATTAGAATTGTTTTAAAACTTATATAGTGTATTTGTAGATATGTTTCACATGTTTAAATAACTCACTGTACCTATTTCCCTCATTTTTTTTAGCAAAATATAGAGAAATGAGAGGCACCTCAAGACTTTTGCAAAATCCTCCATATCTAGATATATTTTTACTGTAATTATAAAAGGCTGACAATGAAAAGTATGGTGACTTATTGATTCAGTGCTGTTGGCAACATTCCCGAAGAAAAGGATCAAAGGAGCATTATTCTCATCCACTGACTCTATTGACTCCATTTTGTCAGTATGAAGGTAATATTTGAAATGTGACAGCACTGTAAACAGCACTTCTGAAATGTCAGCCCTCCAATAATTAAATTGAACTGCACCTGATTTTCCACCATGCTCTAAAACCATGTTTACCTGAAGGAGAGTGAGACATCTCAGGCAAAGTGATCTAAAATTGAAGAGAAAGAACATATAGCAAAAAAAATAAAAAATTAATGGCTGTGATATAAATCATCACAAGTGGTTCATGAGCATTTTATTAATCAGCGTGTGAGCTCCACAGTTAAATAGAGTAATAAAAACTGAACACATTATTTGTTTTGGCTTTTTTTTTCTTTTTTTTTTTAGTGTTATTTTCTGGTTGGGGATGCTATTTTATGAAAATGCTTTGACAGACCAGACTGAGGCCTCGTCCTAAACCATAATAACACTGATAATCCCCTATATTTAACTGTAGCGTTACCATGATTCATACCCTTTGTTGTCTTTAATATAAAATCATTTGTCAGTTACTGGATTGATTGCCATGATATGAAGGCTTTAACAGAGGAGTCTCCTCCTGTGCTGCTATATCATAATATGACAAACTGTATTTAGCATTAATTGTATTATACATGAAATGTATTCTTTACTTGCTGTAATGAAAACTAAGCCAAGCATGATATGAGTAAGCAAAGTAAGAAACAAGGTCTTGCTGATGCTATCATGCTGACTTTTATTCCACTAAAAGTTCTATTTGTTGTTTAATGATCGACAGAAATTGTGGGGTGGTGATGTGAATCTTTTTTGTGCTTCTGAAGGAGGGCAGGGTGCCTGAAAACATTTGAGAACTGCTGGCTTTGGGGATAAATCCTACTAACTCGGGTGATCCCCTGCCTTTTCATTTAGCCTAACACCGCTGACATTTTAATCAGCCTCAGCTCTACATTGTGCTAATTAGCGAATGTTGGTGAACATTTTTAATCAATAATATGGTTAATCTGCCCTCAAAGCTGGAGTAGATACAGCGGATAAAACAGAGCAATTGGAGTCGAGTCTCAAGCAGAACAAACCTTTTTCATTGGTGAGATCAGCCAAGGATAATCCGCTTTCTGTCCCGCATCCCCATTTTTGCTGCTGTGAATTGGAACTGGAACTTTCAGGAATTCACTCAGGGACTCTGTTTGCCTCACAAAGTCTGCACACAAACAGCAGTCAAGAACACCTCTGAATTGGCGTGTTCAAACTAATGTATTCACCAAAACCCAGTGTTGACTGCACCCCTGGAATTACAGGTAAATTATTTCATAGATACGGCACTAATTGTAGAGAGATTCGTGAACATGAAAAATTGGACAAGGTGCTGTTTATGAATAAACATGACTGCTAATCTGTATTCATAAGCATGACTTCTCAAGTCATGAGTGCTTGTTTAAACAACAGTGACCCGCTCCTTATTATGTAAACGATGAAAACCTCATTTAAGTCAATGTGTTAAAATGTGTCCTCTATCATTGACTTTTGACTTGATAATTATTCACAAAGTCAAAAGGAACATGACTATTTGTTGTGTATGCATTTATTTTTCTGAGAGTTAACACACTGGTCTGATTAGACTGATATACAATAGTAAACTTGGTAAACCTTATATAGTAAACCTTTAAATCCAAAATAGAAAGTCTCCTGAAAGTATCTTTATGCTGCACCTGAGAACTGTGGCCTCTCCGTGTGATCCTGGGCCCAGCACTGCTTCATGATGCTTATCATCTGTTCACACTCAGGAGGCCTCTGATCAGGTATCAGCTCCACACAGGGCCTCTTCCCCTGTGACACCTGTAAGAGCACCGTGGTCACACTGCAACCTGCATCCAGATTTAGATGTAGATGTAGATGAGTACATGCAGTGAGCAACGAGCACAGCAAAGTGGACCTACTTGTTTGGTGGCTGTTTCAAAATATGTGTGGGACGCTTAGCCATGCATTCATTTAGGAGAACATAATTTTCCTTTTTAACAAATTACCACACAAGATGCACCCACACTGTAAATCTCACACATCAGAAACAAGTCAGTTTTTTTTTTCCTCTAAAAAAACATGTCATTATCAATGCAGTGTTGCATCAGAGGCATCAGAAGACATGCTTTCACTTGACTTTGAGAATGGTATAAATTTTCTCTAACTCTGCAGGACATTTGGCTTTTCTAACTAGACCTCTAACTTCTTCATCTAACTAGACTAACTTGTCATTCATAAATTGTTCACCAACAAGTTTTTTTTCACAAGAAAAAGTCTAATAAATACATCGTGAGCACCATGAAATAGCCCAGCTTACCACAGAGACCCATTCTGGTGCCAATTTTAAGCCCATTTTTGTCAGTTTCTGTGCTATAAATTGTATTGTTCATATTATTTTAGAGCACTGTTCCTAAAAAAAAAACTCACATGAAATGCCTTCATGTTTATGCTGTCAAAGTGATCCCATTAAGTGTTACATGACTCCTTGCTGAGGAAATGCCTGTAAATCTTTTTGATATGATGATGTGATTTGTTTCAAATGAATAAGTTCCTACCTGCATGTGGTTTCTGTTGTGTCAGAATTTCCCACATCACAATTCCAAAGCTGCAAATCAAAGCAGAAGGAAGCACTTCAGTCCCAATGCTCTCATACTGTGCATTCAATGAACTCTGTAACTGTCCTCCTCGTACATAAAAGGCATTGAAACCCCTTTTATGTTCTATAAAAAGCTTTTCAACAAATAAATAAAACCCAGCAAAACAAAACGGCACCGATGAGTGAGTGAGACGTGAGTGATATTGGAATATGTCCCTCTGACTGTAAGATTGAAGTACATATACTGTGCAGCAAGGTTACCCAGTGTGAAGTGTGGATTGTGCGCCGAATCCAAAAAAAAGCTGTGATTCTGATATTGCAATATCAAAACCACCTTTGGCAAGTCACCTGTAAACATCAAAGGTAGTTCCTGGAGGATTGGGGGATTGAGTGAAGGTCTCTGGAGGAATGTAACTTATGTTCCCTCTTGCAGTCAACTGCTCTATGAACAAGGTCTTGTTCATGCCCTCTTCCCAGTGGATTAAACCAAAATCTGAAATCTTAGCAAAAAAGAAAAAAAAAAAGAAAACACAAACAAGAATGAGACAGTGTTACTGAATTATCATGGAGTGCTCGGAATAAGCCAGGATGTTTATTATAAGCTTCCAGAAGTTTACTGACCTTGATGTGGAGATGATCGTCTACAAGGATATTGGAAGTCTTTAGGTTAAGATGGAGTAGAGGAGGTTTCATGCTGTGAAGGAAATTCATACCCAAGGAGGTCTCATGAATCATCTGAAACTTCTTTGGCCACATCAAAGTGTGACTGACCAGGAGATTGTTCAGGGAACCATTACTCATGTACTCCATCACAAGTGCAGTCGCTTCGCTGCACATGCCATATATGCACATTATGTACTTGAATTTCAATTTGGCTATGTTGGACACCTCCTCTATTATTTTCCTGGAATAGAAAAAAAAGAGTGTCAGTGATTTTATTTGCGTTTTGAGCTTTACCACTGGAAATGTTGCATTCTATGGAAAGTATCAAAAGTAGGTGTGCTGAGAGTAATGAATCTAACAGTTTGATATAAAGTAAAAGTTTAAGAATCCATGCTGATTGTTAGCTTCCTTTAATCTTGTCTTTATTCCTGTTAACTGTTAACCTTAGACAATATGCAGGCAATATATAACCATTTACCTGTTTCAGAATAGCTAATGATCAATCCCTTAGTTTAGGCCATGTTGAATCTGATTCTTTAGTTAACTTTTAACTAATACATATTCAACAATCAGTTGTGATATCTGGCACAGAGGATAAAAAAAAATTCTATTCAGTTTTATTTGTTTAGCCAACTCACAACAAACAGTCGCCTCAAGGTGCTTTAAAAAGAAGGTGTAGGTCATAGTTCTATTGTAACAGGTCCACGTGGTGTTTGACACCTCATGGACTTGTTCTGTAACGCTTCTACACTCCTATAGTTAAATCTAAGTGTTCCCTGTTGCCTGTGATGGTGTTAATTTATCTATTCAGTGTTGTGTGGTGCTAATATACTGTGGTGGGATCAGATTACAGCTTTGTCATACAACAATAAGAAGTCCTAGCACCACAAATGATAAAATCATAATCATTTCCATAGATCCAATACTCTTCAACCGCTTCTAACAATTATAACTTGACTCCCACCTGTAAAGGTTTTTTCCACACAAGGCTGTGTCAAAACTTTTCAAAGCAAATTTTTCCCGCCAGAGCTTGAGCTTGACCTGGTACACCTGACCAAATCTGCATTCTGCCACCCTGATCCAGTCAGCCTCAAAGTCGTCCTTCTGGAAGTTCCTGAATTGCCCAGGGGCTTGTTCAAACCGATCCATGAGTACAAATATCCTCTCTCACACAAGCCCTCAAAACAGTCTCACTCTCCGATCCTACACATCAACAGGGTTTATCTTCCAGATCAACATTGATCAGCTGTACCGCAGGAGCATGTGTCTCACACAAGGAGAGAAATGGCAGCAGAGACACGCTTTAAAATGAGTGAAGCCAGCTGTGTGGAAGTTATGAGGAGTGACATCCAAACTAAGCTATGCTCAACGCCTGTGGGCGGAGCTGAGGTGTAGAACTTGTTTACTCTGCAATGCTGCGAAGCTGGTTTTTATCAGCCGAAACTGCCGTCATAGTTTTCAGTCAATACTGAAAGCACACTCAGTGACTTTTTCTTTCCCCTCTGATGCCTTAATATGATATGATTTATGTGCCAATTCTCTCCTATGATTTGCTTCTGTATACACATGTCAGCCAAAACACTGAAGCCTCCAAAAGTAAGATGAATAAGACTGAGAGCACTGTAGTGCAGTGACCTGCTGGGGACCTTGGCTCAAAGAGGTGGTTTTAATATTGTGGCTGATCACAGTAACTCGACTGCCTCATGGACTATCCACTTTAACAAGGCACCTAACCCCTAATAGCTCCAGTGGAACAGCTCAGTAGTCTGCAATCTGAGGTGGAGGATGTGGCCATTTTGCTAGCACCAGGGAGGGATGGCATGTATTTGTGTTCATGTTTTGTGTGTATATGATATGCAAGTTCTTACACAGTTGCTCAAAATAATGTATACATTATATAATTCATCTGTGGGCTAAATCAATAATCTATGATGTATCTGTATAGCATTGCTCTGTCTACCAAGGGTCCCCAACACTCACACATGGACACAGCTATCACACTTTTATTTTGCTTTTATTTACAACAGTTCTCACTCCAGCAGCAGTGTTCATATACTTGTGTGCCTTGGCACAACCCTGCATGGCACTGAGTGTCAGCTTGCTCAGTCTTTTGGCGGTCAGCCACCGTCAGTGCTTCCAAGGCCTCTGTAGGCCCCAGCATCCTACTGAATAAATAAGAGACACTGATTAGATGATGTGCAACAGCTCTGCCACTAAGCCTCTCTTTGGCACTGAACCCCGAACCTTCCGGTCCAACTCTGCTTCTCACAACTGAGCCAAAACCACACCCCAACACCACAATGTGTTTTTAAGATCAATACATCAGGAAAACCTAAACCAGTGGCCTCTACAGGAAGGGGATCTGGTGGCTCTGTTATGCAGTGAGGATGGTTTGACTCCATTTTTCCCCTTAAAGGAAAGGGTCAAATGTTGCTCTCAGTCATCATCTTTATCACATGCTGAAAGACTCCAGATCGGCGTGTTTTCTTTGACGATGACTATGCCCCCATCCATATGACGCAAGGGGTTGCTGAATATTATGTGAATCATAGAATCATAGACTCATGGACTGCACAGTCACTAGATCTCAGGACCAACGTGATAGACAGCGCTCTTTACCACCACCATCAAAACATTAAATGAAGGAATGCCCTTTGAAAGAATGTTATTCATTGATCCTGTAGAGCTTCAGTGCTTTGAACAATCACTTTTAAGGCACACTGAAGCTGTTCTGACAGCATGTGGTGGCCCAGCACCTGGAAGATATCATTGGACTCATCATGACCCCAGTGAATGCCATGAGCCAGAACACAGCAGGCAAGCAATAGTCATACTAAAAGTGTTGCTGGAGCGTTAACCTCTGAAGACTTTTTTGATTTTCTGTGCACCTCGGAAGTAGGCAAAGTTGTGCCAGAAAGCTCTACTCTTTCTTCAAACCTTATTCCAAAGCATGCTGGTTTAGGCACTTAGTTTGTTGCTATTTATTTTGTCTTTGAATGGTTTGGGCACCAAACTGCATGCCAGCTAGTTTCTCTGTGAGTGGATGTGAAATCAAAGCTTTCCAAAACAGTGTGCAAGCACATTAGCATTACTTTGTCTTTTTCTGCATTTCAGGGAGAGGACATGCATTGATTTTCTTTCAGTGTTTTGAAATAAATGGGCAAATGATGTAGAGAGTTCAGAAACAGTCATATTCATAAGAAGATGATGTGTTTATCATTTAAAGATAGAAAGGTAGAAATTACCTGAAATTGTGTGGAAAATTGACCAAATTATCTTAGAAATCCTCAAGCATTCATTATGTGTAAGTAGCCTGTGCCGCTGAAGCAATAATAGATCATCATTCCACCTTCACTATATGCTCAGCCTAGCTGGTTAATTTAATACACAGAGATGCAGAGGAAATGAAATAAGAAAAGACTTTGAGCCGGTAGAGTCTTATTGTTTTCCACATACAAGAAGAAGGACATCTTTTCAATTACATCGCACCTCTATCTTCATAAAGGCTGGAATGAGACGCAGCATTGCCTCATTCTACTATAGAGCTGGTCATGCAGTTAATTTAGCATATTCTGAATGTATCAATAATCCTTAATAATGAATTGTAAATTTAGCATCGCTGCAAAGCAGACTTTCAATCATGTGGCGTGTTGCCTGGTGGCATGGGGACTATTATGTGTGAACCCATTTCGTCTCCCAATCTTTCACAACATTTATTGTGAAAAATCAGGAGCCTTATATTTTCTAATCATGCATTTCCATCTTTCCACATCACTGAAGCAGGCTGTTCCATGAGAGAAGAGATTTAAACTGCCGAGCTTATGGGAAAGGCTTACGATAATAGAAAGCTCATTCAAGAAGATGAGAAAACAAAGATGTCCTCCACCTTCTATTCCCACCTGCTGTTCTGCTTTATAGGCTCATTCAGTTATACTTCACCACTTTTCAACCCCCTTTAAAGCTGAATTTATCTTGGGACATGAGGTCTTGTTGCAGTGTTAAAGACAGTGATGAACTCCCACACATAGACACACACATGTATAAATGGTTCCTGTGGGTCACTGGTAGTTTTAGCTTTCATTTGAGTGGTCTCCCTTGGGTTTCTTCATTCCTAGCACATAGCACATTTAGAATAAGTATGGCTCTTTTGAGAAAAGAATTCCAGCACAAACCTACCTTGCAGTCCATCTCTTGTTGTATGTGGCTTTGTCTAATTTTTTTACACTAGAAATGTAAATGGGGTTCATTAGTATTTCTGCCCATAATGCATGTCCTATGAGAGACCAGCTACAGGTCAGGATTCTGCAGTCATTTCTTTGCTTCTCCAATTCTCTGAGCTGGCTTTTTGTTCAGGCTTTCATTTGTGAGACATGGCTAGAATTTTGGGGGGTTAATAATTCTACTTCAATGGGATTTTCCCTTGCCTGCTCCTTTTAAAACTGTCAGCTTTCACTGCAGGGCTGTGGAGGGGAAAGGAAACAAATCTACGGGGTCATGTTCATTTAGACATGTCCCATGGATTGTATGTTTATTTAGCAAAAACCAAAATGGGATGAGCTCAAAATAAATTATTGTGAGGCTTTACATGATTATGGATTAATTATTTTGCAGAGCAGCATCAAAGGTGAGCTGTTAGAGCTTTTGCACTCAAATATAAGAAGAAATAAGCAGAATTACCAATCTGATGACGTGAAAGAACGTCTTCACTAAATACAGTGTCACATTTGTTTTATTTCTACATTTTATTTCCACAATGGCCAGAAAAGCTGTTATCATCACACATATAAAAATGTATCCTGCCATTATTTGTTTGTTTTTCTTCTGCAGATAGCAAAAGTTCCAACTCCTTGCAAGTCTTTCTAAATACCTAAACGCTTCCACTCATCCTGTGAATACAGGTGCGATAATAGATGAGTTAACATTCACTGACAGTCATAGCTCTATGCCTCACTAACTAACACTATTATTTAGGACAGACACATGGATTGATGTCCCAGTGTAAAGCAGGCAGTCGTGATCAGATTTCCAGTAGGCTACCTGAGGGTGGAAATCTGTCTTCATTGATGAAATCCACATCTCGCAGCTCAGCCAATTGTATTAGCAGGCTCCACCGCGGCGAGTAAGCTGACTGGCTAGAGCTAAAGGTTTTTGTCCTCTAATAGCTAACAAGCTTAACTCCAGTGTCTCTTATTAATATTCTGTGAACACTACCACTAGACTAGACCACTGCTGGACCCCATGTGTGTCTCAAGAGCACCAATATTTTTTCAGATATTTTATGGCTTGCATTTTTGCAGAATTATAAGCACTATAAGCACAATTATAGTATCTGAAAAAGAGCCATAAAATGGTAAATTGCCATTGAAACACAGTCAAGCTGAGAACCTGTGAAATAAAAATTTATTCATCTTTTTTGCACTGGTTCAAATCTGTGAGTGATGTAAATTAGAAACCTTTCAAATGCAACGCTCATTTAATAGAAATCAGTATCTGTTCTGATTTGCCAAAGTAACTCATACAGTGCAGTTTGCACTTTTATTTCAAGGTATAGTATGTAATTCCTATGGAAGTTGGTTTCCAAAACTGAAAAAAAAAAAAAAAAAAAGATTGCCATCCGTGACTCAGAACTTTGAGTTAAGCATCTCAAAATTTTGCATTAATAACTCAAAATTTCAAGTTAGAGTTAGTTGTTTTACACTAGAAGACTTTCAAAGGTCAAAAAGCTGATAACAGTTTGTTCATGTTTGCTAGACACTGCTAGCTCACTCATACTGTCGCTACCCGATTTTGAGTGTGAATACGTTGGCGTTCTGCTTCTGGGTAACAAGGAAATGACCTCTTTCACAGAGCTTCCTGACTGGGAGAGCTAACTCAAAATTTCGAGTTGATAACGGATGGGGAATTTTTTTTTTTTTTGGTGGTGGAAACAAGCTTCCATAATTTTCTGATGCCATTAGTAAGAAAAAAAAAAAGATGTCTGCTAGTGCAGTGAAGTGGGATCATAGGAGGGATCAAGGAGCACACTCACACCGTCAACAGTTTTTGAGTGAATATTGAAAAACTGCTGAGTATTTACAGACAACTGGCTGGAGAAGATGGATTATGAACAGGGACGCAACCAGGAGCTCTGACAGAGAAGAGGGATGATGTTAACAGCAGCCAAGGTGAGTTGAACAAGATATTGAAGACTTAGTAATTTGTTTCCACTGTCTTACTTCTTTGTCTCACAACTGAGGCTCTGGAGGGGTACACAGCTGGGAGGTGGAAATCCAAGGCAGACAAAGCAGTGCAGATGGAGAATGGCCACAACAGTGGAAAGCAGGTAAGTCATTTTTGTTGCAGGGTAATGGGAGTGACTGACTGAAGCAGGTGAGAATAGCTGTACGTGTTTGCAGTACTCCTCAGGTATGTCTGGGCGAATAGATTTAAAGGACAGACTTCAAGCAGAAGGAGACGGGCAAACTGGGTTACAGAGCAAAAAGCACAAAAGCCAGCAGGTAACAAGGAGGGCCTGATTACCACCATAATGGCAAGCAATACCAGAAGCTCGATTGCTCAACTCAGAACAACACGGGCAAAATGACTCCACCCATAGGTGGGTGATCAGAAGCACAGTTGCCCCACAACTCCACAAGAGAACGAGGAGAAACAGGAGACCCAAATCAAACCCTGCTAAAAAAGACCATGACACACTGCCTGGGAAAATCCACTGAAGGTTGACATGACTCAGCAAAAAATGCATGTTCAGGGACTACGTGTTTTATAAAAGTTGTAACAATGCTGTATATTCATGTTCTGTTATTTCATTATAATTATAATAGCTAATGTCATGTTAAGTTGTTAATATATGATTAGATTGAGTTGACTGCTACTAGTTACTGTACCTAAAGATATATTGTAAATTCAGTCATGGGGTAGCTCATATCTGTGGTAAAAACACAGAGTTTAAAGATTTAAAGTTTAAAGTCAGAGACTACCTGGCAACCTCCACTCAAAATGTGTATTCTTTAAGCAGTCAATGAGTTGTTGCTGGCGGCATGTGATGCACCACAAACCTTGTTGAGATTGCTTTGCTCACTAGCAGAGTGCCACTGTCACCTGTAGTTTGCATGGAAGGTGCTGAAAAGTCTGCAAACACTTTTACTGAGTGGTAGTAAAACTGTGTGTAAAAAAAGTGTGACACAGAGTGGATATGGAGACCGTAAAAGTCCTGCATCGCTGCTATAGCCAGCATGTTTTCAAAGGCCAAAGTTATTGCACCTGTATCCAGTGAACCTGTGATTTTGTTGCCTTTAAAATGTTGACTTTGAACATAGAGACCAGGTCTGCAACCACTCACAGAGATTTGCAGTCTTCAAAGCAACTTTGGTGGCTCAAGACAGTGATAAATTAATAATCAAAAGCAGTTGCCCACAGGCTGAAGGTATCGCACACTCAACCTCTACTTTTTCAGTTGCCAAATGTGAAAAATTCAATGTAATCAGCAGGCAACCATCCTGTTTTTACTCCAGTGTGGATGAGCCATAAGGGAACCCACCGGTTAGTCAGCTGCTTTAATAGTCAATTTTTCAGGGCTTCAGTGTTGCCAGGATATCTAGACATCAGATAACATGTGGTTCAAGACATTGTGTTCTGTGCACCTTGCGGTGTATATGAATATTGAAATGTTAGAAAAATACAAAATTTCTACAATTAGTAAGGCCACAGGCTTTTTTAATGGCTACACTGAATAAGGGTGCACAATTTTAGGCAGTCGTTCCCTTCTGTAAACCATTCACAGCATAACACAAAAGGTCACCAGAATAGTTGTGCCATAAATTAAAAAGGCCAGATACTTGCTTTTGCTCAATCATTGCATGGAAGTATGTGTGATTATTTCAGAAAATCACAGATGCAGCTCCTGAAGTCTGATGTCAGATAGGCACAGTGGGAGGGAGCCTCGAACACCTTGAACCTACTCTGCAGTATGTTGATGGAATCTTATCATTCAGTTACTGTCCCTGAATTTTGTGCCTGTTTTCACTTGCACTAAAAACCCTGAAGGTCATCATCCTTCATTGGAAGTCAGTGTTGAACTCTCTGCACAGCAGTGCGCCTACAATCAAAGTGAGGAAAGAACAAGAAACAGTGCTAACAGTGTTCCAAAAAAAAATATTTTTTGAACTGTGCACATTAAATGGATTGAGAAATATGATGTTAGGAATACTGCTAGAAGTACTTCCCCCATTGTATATTATTTCCTTGTACTTACTGAGGATTACAGTTAGACTCACAGCATGAAATGAAGTCAGTAATGACCAAGAATTCTTCTTGAGAGGCAGTTTAAAAATAAATAAAAAATTACTAAATCAACACTGATATATATACTGATTTTTTTCTACAATCAACTTATACATAATCATATTATTTGCCATATCATGTTACAGTGTATTGTAATGTGATATGTCATGTCATACTACAGTGTATTGATACAAAACACAGTATTGCAGAGCTGTTGTATGTCCTCTTGCATTGATAAATGAGCTTGACAGTGCTTCTACCACAGGGGCTCATTATAGGTGACAAACCACAAATGCATACATTGCGGTGTATCAAACAATTATTAACAAGCTCTTATTCTCAAAGTGGGATACAAAGCATGCTGATTTCTTGCCTCTGGAAAAACAAAGGGTTCAGAGCAGCATTTCTATTTCAGGGTGGTGTTTATTTTCAGTGAATGATAATAGACTGCTCGTGGTTAAGTGCAAAATTAGACTGCAACAGCTGTGTCACCTGTGTGAATTGGATTGCTCCTCATTGTCTAGTCTAGCCTATACCTGTGGCTAATATGATTGACTGCTCCACTGTCTGTTGACTAATGTAATTGTCTGCAGCTATTTTGGTAAAGACTCGATCAGTATAACAGGCGACAGTCCCTCCATGGTCACGGAAGGATCAAGTCTCCTCCTGGGCGAAGACAGCCACAGCAGGCCCGTGGTGGAGCTGCTGAGCGGAGCAGCCAGTTTCCTCGTTTGCGGTAAGCCAGCCACACCAGCAGCAGCATCACTGTGACAAGAGAGGAGCCGACCACAAGGCTGACTATAACCAGAACCAGGTCCAGTTCTGATGGGTCTAGAAAAAAAAATCAGAAAATAAAAGGCACTGATTTGTTTGTCCAGTGTTCTCTTGTCTCTTTACTTTCATAGTGTAGTTTTATACGACACACTCATGAGGAAAATTTCTCATTTCCTGACACACAATCTGCCATGCATGCTCTCTCTCATCTCAGATCATCATTTTTGTGTAAGGACCAGCTAAAAAATTACCTATCTCCTCTGGAAATGTAGAATTCTTCACTTCTTTCAACATGGGACCAAAGGATATGCGATTTCGGAGATTGGTGACAATAGATTGTGAGCCCTCTAAGGGAAGTGCACTCCTCTGCTGAAGACACTGCTATAAAATGCCAAGGAAATATGAAACATGTAAGTTTGGAAAATGGTAAAACAGCTAACAGGTTATTACCTTTTCAGGTGATGGATGGTTGTTCCTTCTAGCTTTGATGATAAACAGAAAAATGTGCATAAAACCAATACAAATAATGCGTTCCTCAGATAAAGGAAACAGGAAAACCTGTTTTCTTTACTCGTGTTTTTTTTTTTTATGTGAATAAAACAGCAGGAGCTGAACTATTTATTTAAAATAAAGAGCTGGAAATGAAGATTTGAGCTTGAAAGGAACACCTTTTTTTAATCTAGGTATCCCATTCTGATTTAGAGCAGTTCAAACAAGGTAGCTCTGATGCAATGTTTAGCTCTGCTGTAACTGATGGGTTCCAGCAGAAGATGTAGTCTTACATCAAGAAGAAACAATTTATAATAATGTTTGAGCTTTGTGTCGAAGCTCATACTTTCTGCCCATATTGTGCTCGAGCGATGCATTTTAAACTTCAGGAAAACAGTGCAAACACTGATTTACGTGACTATTGCTAACAGGGGGGAAAAAAAGACAGAAAAATGGTGGTTGAGAACTTAGCAATACTAGAAACACAACTGCTGTGGGAGCTGTAGCAGGGCTCTTCAAATCCAGACATCAAAATGAGTCTCTGGAGTTTATCCTCTCTTTCACCTCCGCCCTCTAACATGCACTTGTCAGATGATTCCCTTTTCCCCATTAAATCAGTGGCCTCATTCCCAAAACAGCAGGATACAGCAGTTGGTATTAGAGCTCCTTTGCTACTTGTCGAGTGTTGCTCTGTAACTTTGCAAAGACCTTATCTGACCTACAGAGTGTATAACAACATGACCAGTGTTCTAGGCTCTTTATATTTGGAAAAATACTTGTATAAGTGATGGCGTGTTGCATTAGTCATACCAAAGCATTCTTTTTACTTCTGATTTAGAAAAAATATGTTTACTTCTATTTTCAAATAATCCTGTCTCTCCTGTTTTTTCTTTGCATATATTCCATATATGCATTCACCCTTTTTCTTGCTCTTTCACCCAACCAATTTACAGGAGCCTGTTCACTTCTCGTCTGTCCCATGTTTTCCATGTCACAACCCTGTGTCACAAAATTTAAATTACCTTCAGTCGCTCGCCCTTTCATTCTCTCACATCATTACACTGTGCACCCACTGCAATCTTACCCTTTCACAGTCAGAGTGGTTCCTCAGGCAGACACTCAGATCACAGTGTAGGTACACTACTGAGTAATTAATCATTTGGAAGAGACTGATGGTGAAGCTGGCACTCGTTGACAAGGCAGTGGGCAGCAGTGTGATCCCTGCTGGTTCCGCTGCTAACCTGAGGCACCAAAACAAATGCAGAATATTACCTTAGTGCAGGGTTGTTTTTTTTTTTTTCTTTAAAAGAAATAGTGGAATGTTTAAGGAAAAGCAGTTAAACTTAGAAAATCCTGCAGGTAAAGTCTCAGTACCACTTCTTCCAGAAGCCACGGAAGCTGTAGTGATCAATTAAGATGAAAGCAAAAACAATGCACCATTTTTGCATCAATATTTTATATTGGATTGAACTGAAACATTTAAGAGATAATGAATCATGTTAGGTAAATATCAGCATTTGTTTTAAGGTGTAAGATTGGTGCTTAAAAAACCCACAATAATAGTCACTCACATTTTGACATTTTAGAGGTTGTGTATTTACAGGATATTGCCGCCTCTCTACGTGTGCAGGAGTATACCCAACTCCCAGTTATCTGGCTGGTGCTGGCTCAGAGAGATAGTTCCATCAACCTACAACAGCCCTCTTATCTAGAATATTTAACTTTTAGAAATGTACCTGCAGCTCCCTGGATTGATGTGAATTATAGTAAAACTGTTTATCTGGTTTTATATATATATATATATATATATATATATATATATATATATATATATATATATATATATATATACACACACACACACACACACACACACACACACACACAGGGACAGTCTGGCTGTCTATATTTTAACAAGAGCTGGAGGCAGGGTACACCCTGGACCAGTCACCACTCTGTCACAGCACTAACAGAGACACAGTCAACCGTTCACACCCACATTTACACCTACAGCCAATTTAGAATTACCAAATAACCTAACGTGCATGTGTTGCAGCTGTGGGAGGAAGCCAGAATAACCAAAGAGAACCCAAGCAAGCACAGGGAGAACATGCAGACTCCACACAGAAAGGCCCCAGCTGTTCAAACCAGGAACCCTCTTGCTGTGAGCACCACTGCGCTGCCCCATCTTCAAAATTATCAAATAAAACTCAAATTAGATGCAACTGAGCAAATACATCCTTATAGGTACTAGTATTAATAGGCAGCCTCTTTGAATGCGTCATTATTGACAAACCCAAAAACAAACATCTAAGTTGGAAAAGGTTGGTGCAGAAGTTATAAATTTGCTTTATTCATGGGTGTATTTAATTTTTTTTTTCTTATTTCAACTCCAAAAATCCTATTACTATACTGTAAAAAGCATGTTTTGTTGTTTTGGGGTTTTTTGTTGTTCCATAATGCCATCGAGATGGCCACACATTGATGAGGTGATTGAAATTTCTAACTCTTGTGTTATGTTAAACATAAGAGTTAGAAAACAACGCAAACTCTTATTTCAGACTTTCCTATTTACCTTGAGAAAAGACAGCAGGTGGAGTTCGCAAGGTCTGGCTGGATGGTTGGAGACAGGCAACAGGAGGTGACCCCGAGGTTTATCTGACTGTTGTTTGTCTTCAGGTTGATAACCACTCTGAGGTTCCCCCTGGCAGGTACAGCATCACCAGGCTCTACACCTCTCCCAAGGTCGAGACTCATTTCTGCTGTGTAGTTCCCACTGCCACACAGGTCCTCTGAAACTTCCGTTATACTACCAGCAAATGAAAATATTTGCAATTTGTGAAGCTAATGTTTCTTCATTTACATCATAAATTTCTTCACAGAGAGATTATACAAAAAGTGTAAAATGTAAAAAGTATTCTTGCAAATGTAGTGGTTATGTTTAAGTTGTTTTGCTTAGCTAAAATTCCTATGAATGTTACACTAACTGCAGCAATAAATAAAAGATACACTAACTGGCACGATAGTCAGTTTGCTAGCTGTAGTTCCTGACTTAGTATCACTAATGAGGAAGGAAAAGAACTATATAAAATGGCATGTGGTCACTGGGGAACAACATAGCAGCTGACAGTGTACTAAATCTACTCAGTAAATAAACCATTCAAAATCAACAGTGTGTGCTAACTAATTATTAATAATGACATTACCCAGAAAGATACAGATGAGGTGAGGTCCTTCCCCTGAGTTTCGGCTTTCGCAGCTCAGCTTCAGACTCCGGGAGTAGCACCCTGTGCCCAGACTCTTCTTTAGCTGCACCACTCACCGACCTGGTGGCATTTTGTGCTTTAAGTGTCTCAGTTTTGCCTCCTCCTCGGTTTAATTGTGTTTTCGTGTTTTTTTCAGAGAGAAGAGTCAGCTCAGTAGCCTTTATTGTGGTCGGCAGAGCAGTTGCTTCAGGTTCAGATAAAGTGACCTCTTTAGCAGGGGCCTCCCGAGCTTTAGAGGTCTCTCTGTGAAAGCGTCTTTGTGTTGTTTTCCTTACAAACTGGGGCCTCTCAGGTGTCCAGTGCCTCTCCAAATGAACAGTTTTAACTGTCATACTCTTGACCTTTTTTGACATTGTTTCATGGCCATGATCAGATTTAGTGATGGATGCTGAAAGCGCTACATATTCAAGGTCAACAGCCTGCGGTGTAGTCTTTCCAGCTACAAGAGAGTCAGAGCTGTAACTGCAGTTTTCTGGTTTTGTGCCAGGAGTGTCCTCAGCCCTGAGATGATCTCTTTCTGTGACTGTACCCTGTGTTTTATACATTTTCTGACTATGATCAGTCTCACCTACTCCAGTTGTTGTTTTAGTTGCCTTGGTCGACTGAGCACAGCCAATAGTCCTACAGCTAGTTTTATTAATAATCTTTGTAGATGAGATCCTTGTAGTTGATACAGAATCTGTCACAGATCCAGATATCAATTGACTTATTGAAGTCTTTTCATGCGAGGTCTGCCTGTCGGGCTGCTCTATTCCGTCCTGCGTATGTGCTGTAGAAATTTTCTCAAGCAGAGGGTGTTTGGCTTCAAAAGCACTCTTTGTAGTCAGAGCTGTTTTGATGTCTTTAATTGATGAATATTCTATTTTTCTAAACATGGTAGATGTTGGACCATGTGAACCTTCAGCTCTGTGGGATGTCTGCAACAAGCCTGTTTGGATGTCCCTCCCTGGGTCATTAATATTGTGTGTTATTGCAAATATAGCAGGAGGAGCATGCTGACTTTGTTTAATAGTCCATTCAGAAATATTATCCTTGAGCTGCTTGGCACTCTGTGCTTCTGTTGCCTGTTGTCTTTTCACAGCAGAGGTGAGTTTGCCAGTAGTGGGAGTTATGGGAGGCCCTATCCGTGACAGAGTCTCAGTATGACTACTGGCGTGCTCCACATGCTCAGCAGAAGCGCGAGATGACTTTTCCACACCTGGCACACCCTCGCTAACCATCAGGGGTGATTCATGATCTTCTCTGGACACAGTAACACTCCCTATGGTAGGAATTGGAGTCAGGGACACCGAATCATTCATTATAGCTGCGATGATTTGAAAGGAAGACGTAGGGTTCACTAGCCGATCATTGGTCTGGTGTGTGAATTTACTGAGGACTATAATATCATTTCTGGAAGTAATATGTGGAGCAAGGGGAACACTGTTGCTCACTGTTCCTCGTGGTGTCACGGGATTGTCTTGGTTTTGTGTCGTTTTTTCTCCAAGATGCATCAAATCAGAAACAAACACGTTAGTCACGCCATTGGCCTGTAATTTCTGCATTTCAGACCCACTATCTGACTCAACATCTGGAGAGGTGCCAGTTTGAGCATTTGTGTCCAACACAGGTGTTCCAAAATCATTTACAACATACACAAAATCGTCGTTCGTAGCCTGCTCAGTCTTGGGCCTCGTATGAACTGCGAGCATGACAGACTTGACGGGAACTGTCACCGTGTTGTTTGCTTCATCCTTTCCAGTTACCCTGATTGGGTCATTCTCATTTGTGATTTTTACTACTGGTTTTTCAGTCTTCATTATAGACAAAGAGTTCAATTCATCTATGTTGTGGTCTTTATTCCTGCCAGTTATTTGCGATATGAAAGGGGAACTATGCTTTTCAAGCCTTGTCTCTGATAATTGTTTTGTGACTGACTCTAAATGTTTCACTTTCGAGGTTACCGTCATTCGCACATTATCATTCTCCTTGGGTTGATTTTTCTCCTCAGCAGTTGCTAAGAGAGACTCAGCATGGTTACTTTCACTATTTGCATAATGAGTGTTGGAACTGGCACTCAGTAAGTTTTTTTCAGACACTGGTCTGGTTAGCCCTGTCACCCTATAGGTGCCAGGTAAAATGTCACCTCCAAACAAGCTGAGATTTAGCAGTGGTGACACATCGGTGGGAGGAAATTGATTGTTTTCCGCTTTAGGACCCAATGATTCCGTTAGGGTGTGTACAGATCTCTGCCTGTTACCATCAACAGGGGTATGCAGAGCATCTGGATGGGCTGTCAGCTCTGACAGTTTAAATGAGCATGGCTGGCCTGAAGTCATGTCAAAAGAGGAGGAGGAGGAGGACTCACTGATCTGAGGGGCAGCATGCACTTGGCGTGGCTGCAACTGGCCTATGGAGATGTGGGCCTCAGATGACAAGGCTGTGGCCGTGGGTGGCCTAGTAGATGAGTCATTATACATCTTCTGGTATGGAGTGGGATTCACTGATGGTGTAATGTATTCTGCTTGCTCTCTCTCATTTGTGGTATGTAAAATTGAATTGCCCTTTGAAACTGAAGCACTAAATTTATGCCTGTGATCAGGGACGCTGTAAATAATTGATATGTTGAGAGAAGAACTATTTACTGCAAAGTGGGGCTCAGCTCTCAGGAATCCAGCTGTGGTTGCCAATCGATGGGTGGTGAGTGACAACATATTGCTGATACTGTTTAGTAAAGGGTGAGCGATATTAGCTGCACTGCTGTGTGGGGAAACTGATGGCTTTGCTATGTCCCTAAATCTTAAAGTGTGATCTCCAAATGTGTGAGGGGGTTTCATGGAAAATGTAGCCTCAACGAAATTGTTCTGGGGACTTTCTTTAGCGAGTGATGATGTAAGTTCATGCTTTGGAAGCACAGCCCTGGGGGGAGTGAGATGAGATTTATTCTGTGTGTATGGCTCCTTGGGAAGAGATGCTGTTTTCGATTGATTTGGGTTCTGATATCTCAGACTTGAGCGTGTTGTTCTGTGATTATTTGTCACTTTATAGGAAAATGATTTATTCGTGATTTCCACAATTGGTGTAGTATTTTCTCCCAGCTGAAGGTCCTTGGGTTCAGTGGTTCCCAGCTGTTTAATCAAACTGTGGCAGGAAGACAGGTTTTCAGCAGCGTGTCCTTTATCTCTGTTAAATTCTTTAGAATTAGTAGGAGGTCCGAGGGGAACATTTGTCAAGTCCTCTTTTCCAGTTTCCTCAGTACATTTATTGTCTTCATTTTCCTCAAGTGTTTCTTCATTTCTAGCCTCTGCTGCTTCCCTTCTTAAATGCTCTCTCTGCTTTTCAGCTACAACTTTGGGGGAATTCTCTTCATATATTTTAGTCACGCTGTCTCTTTCAGCACCTTCTTCATCACTGACTTCCCCTTGGCTTTGATCTTGGTTTTGTCTCAAAGTTACAGCTTCCTCGCCATCAGTCCTTCCAACTTTCTCCCTACTTGTGTTAGCCATTGGCACTGCCATTTCTTCCCCCTCCCCGCCTGTGGTTGTCTTTGCTCCGGTATTGATTATTTTTTCTTGTTCTTCTTGTCCAATGTCTTTAAATTTTTCTCTTTGGTAGTCCAACATTGCATCTTTCCCATTCTTCTCTCCTTCCTGGAACTTCATTATTGTTTTGATCTCTTCATTGTTTTCCATCTTGTCCCCATTTTCTGCAGCTACAATTAACACCTCTTCATCTCTTGTTTTCGTATCATAATCTCTTAGTGACTCTCTGATTAAATCCCCATTATATGTTGAATAAGACAGGCGAGTTGATGCCATATTCCTCTCACTGGCAACATCAAAAGTCCTTCCCTGGATGATTTCAGATTGAGCCCCTGAAACTCTGCTTATTGTCAGTTTCTCAGAAAGTGATTTGCTTGATATTGTTGGTAGTGTCAATACGGACGTGTCATCACCAAAGTCCTGTCTCAACTCTGAGAGAAACAACTTCCCGGGGAAAACTTCTCTTGTTGCGGTGGTGGTAGTTTGTGGTTCTTTTATAACTGGTTTATTCATTGGCCCTGAGGGATCAACAAAAGACTGTTTAGCAATGCTGTGTACAGCATTAAATGTCAGAGGATCTTGTTTATCTGTCAAGTGTGTCTTTGTGGTTGCAGATGCAAGCTTTATGGCAGAATCCTTTGGTAGCAAAGTCAGTATGGGTTCTTTGGTCTGAAAGCTTGGTTTAGTTGGTGTTTGGTGCCTCAGAAGAGAGATCAAAGAATCCACTCTTCCTGTCAGAAAGTGAGACTCTAGATTTTTGAGTGGCAAAGTGGTTGGCCTGCTCCCACTGAAGGGTGTTGTGGCACTGTGAGCTTCAGTCGAGCTCATTCTTACAGCTGGATGAGATGCAGTGCTGTGATCACTACCTTCTGGAAGAACATTTATGTCACTGCTGTGGGGAGCTGCAGTAATAACAGGCATATTGCTTACCGGCCTGCTGCTTGTGTCCAAAGGCTGGTTTTGAATGGAACTTTTTAAGTTTTTTGAGACACTGTGGGAAGCCGTTTTGTTATTCTTACTGAAATATATGAGGTCTGACTGCAGGTCCCCGGTGCTCACTTTTTTATCATACAACTCTTTTTCTCCACTTTTTACTGGTTTTCTTACAATATAAAAGGACTTTGATGAGTGATAAACTTCTGTAGATGTTGAGATTGGTCTCTCAGTGACAGAAGCATCACTAGGATAAGTATGCCTCAATAGATTCTTGGTATCTTTTTTTATTTCTGATGACATCTCAGAAAGAGGTCGCAAGTGAAATGCAACCACTTCTGTATCTGATGAAAAAAAATTGCTTTGGGAATCATTCAAAATGCTTTGACTATGATTCAGAGTTTTATTGAAGGAATAAGAAATGAAAGTCTGATTGTAAAGCAAATTTCCTCTCTCACTGAAACTGGTATGCATGGTAAGGTTTGAGTGACTGATGTCCTTGTTCAAAATTTCTTGTTCTCGAGCTGACTGTTGATTTAAACCAGTTAATGAGACTGCAAGTTTATTGTTGTCTGAGGAGCCATGAGGTGACAGTACAGTGGAGACTGGTCTTCGATCTTTCATGCAGGTCAGACACAAGTTTGTTATAGTGTTTCTTCTCAATAAATCTCCTGCAGTAGATATTTGAAAGATGGATTGCACTGTACCAAAGCCATACACATTTCTTCCTGGGTTTGTGGTCCCCTTGCCTTGAGACAGTTTGTCATCACTGTCGTTGCTTACTGCAGTCACGTTATCAGTTACACGAGAATGAGATGCAGATAGGATTGGAGCTCTCAGGCCTCCATCAACAGATGTGGGCTTAACAGAGTTAGTGTTTGCCTGATTCCTGTAATCAGGAAGAGTGTGAAGCCAAGGAGGGGCTTTCACTGCATCTGCAGTCAAATTGACCTCTGGCTCAGAGGTGTCATTCATCATTGATTCTACTGCAGCTTGTACAGAAGGCAGTGAGATCTTTTCATAATTAGAGATCAATAGTTTTTCTGATTCAGTGTCAATCCTCATAGCTGATGGCTCTCTCTTTAATGTGAGAAAGTTTTGACCATTTCTGGAGACAAAATGCTTTAAGCTTGGTAGGGAAATCACAGCTGACGCGTTTGTGATTTGACTTTTCTTATAAGATTGTGTTGGTCTGGTGTCAAACAAGACCGCCCGTAGAAACTTGTCAGTCACTGCCATTGCAGTATGTTGATGTGTCTTCTCTGTAGGTATTGCTTCTGTGCCATGACCAATTGTGTTTTCCTTTTTCAAAAGCAGATCTTTTGTGACAGTTGTGCCTTTTGTTTGCTCTGTGAAGTAACCTTGGAAATCTTCTTTTTCTGCCCTGACTACAAAGAAAAAAGCAAAACATGTCACTCAGCCATCTTCTCTAGAGGCTCTCTTTCCTAAACTTAGCATAAAAAATAGCACAAAAAAAAAAAAAATAAACATATTATCAAAAATGAATACTATTTAAATTCAACATTATATCAAAGATCACATTACTACCTGGGCTTCAAAATAAGACTGGGGTGATGTAAAAAATATATAAAAATTTTTTCACTGTTTCAATTATTGAAGAAATGGTCTTGCCCCTTGCCCCTCTTGCCAAGTCCTTGCCAGTGATTGTGGGACATTTAAAAGAGTGTTAGAAAAGGAGCCTTACTGCGACAGTACAAGTACAGTCTGCTGCTAGACATTTGCTTAAGCAACTGTATGCATACAGGATAGATGATCAAAGATTGAAAGGAAGTGAAAAATTAGTCATATTAAAACATGATTATACAGCTATACAAAGTATTTCAGCTACAGATTTATTTTACATTGCATTTATTAATTTAATTACTTGAAAGTGCTTTGAGTGCTCAGTAAAAAAAAAAAGAAGTAAATTCAGTTAATTAAATGAGCTACTTTCAACTGCAGCTTTAAACTGCTCTATAAAACATTTTTCATACTGACATCAATTTTTAGCTTTTGAAAGATTTAACTGTATAACTCATAACTGAACTGTAACTGTCTAACTTATGCAATATTTTTAAATCAAACAATTTATCAATAAATCTGTAGTATCTATCTGTACAGTACTCACCATTAAGTGGCACAAATTAACCATAACATTACTTGAGTAACTACTGTTTTATATTCAAAAAGGTAAATACGTGTGAGCACATACCTGTAACCAGAAAGAGTCCTAGTATGAAACACTGAAGCCGTCTCATTTCTGTTCTGTCTTATTTGCAATTAATCAAGCCTGATGTTCTCATTACTGTTTAGTCCACCTGAGCAGAAGGTATCAGCTGCTTGCAGTTACACACAGATGGCGTTGTCCCATGCAGGGAGCTTTTGTCCTCTGAAGTTCATTTATGCATGGATTAGATTTCACAGTAATCCTCCCATCTTTACAGTCACTGTCACAACTATGTGGTCAAAAAGGTTCAAAGATTTCAAGAATTCAATCCTGAATTGTAGATATTTATCATTAAGTCATGGTAATACTCTTTCATAAAACAAACTGTACTGAAAATGTTACAAATGAATGTAAACAGCCACATTTTTCATGTTTTTGGACAAAGAAAGGTTAATGTCCACAAGACTTGTGTTACTGCAATATTACAAGTAAAGCTAAAGCTATACACTTTGTGCTGCTTAACTGGCATTGGAAACCTTGAATTTGAAGGACTTTCAAGATGGATGAATATGTTGATTACTTCTTTTCTTTTTCTAATCCAGTTCCCAATAAAAATACAAACACTATGTTAAAGTTACCTGAACAATATCAATCCACCAGAATCCAACAAATATGATTCATTCCACTGTACAAGAAGAACAAGATATTTTATGTTATAAAAGAATGTCATTGAAATCCTATAAGATACAGATAAACAAGGTATAACTGACTGTACTTGCAGCTACATGTGCTAATTACTTACTTAAATCCACACACAAATGAAAAATAAGTAGAGAATGTTGTTAATTTTTACTGTATGACATTGTTTAAGTAGACTGAGCAAGAAGCAGACTGGAATCCAAATGAAATACAGCAAATATTTAATCAATCTCTAGTCAGACTTAGCTTTCTTTAACAACAAATTCATATATTAAATGAAATAAACAGGAACATTAAACATTAACATGTAAAAAGAAAAAAAGAAAATGAATATGTCAAGGACTGGCACTTTTTCTTTTTTTATTACATTTTGTTTTTACCCAAAGGTGTGTGAACATCAAAGCCTAAAACAGAAGAGAGAAGAAAACAAGACTGATGTCAAGTAAGGATACTATAAAATGTGCGGTCAGGGTTTCAGGAGATGAGCTTTACACAGGAGTGCAGAATCTCAAGGCCGTGTAGTTCTCGAAGTTTGCTCGTGTGTCTGGAAATGAAGGAAAAGCTTTTTTCAAAAGAAAACAGTGGTAATATATTCAGTGGGTTGGCATTCAATTATAACTACACTCGTGTGAGCTCAGGAACTGAAGATTAACACATCCTCAACACAGTCACATGCAAGTTCTTCAGCCTGGAGGAATATTTTAGTCTTTCTAGGAATAAAGAGAATTGTTGTCACTGCTGGCTCCTATTATTAAGTATACTATTTCAGTTGTACTCACTTAATCACACTGGTTCTATAGTGGATGATGGCCCACAGTAACACATCAGCGCTTAGCTAAGAATATTATCGGCTTTTATTTGTATCCTCATGGATTCTATAAAGAAAGGGGTGTTCACACCCGACTTTTACTCTGCAAAGTGCATGTGCACCTATAGATTTTTCACAGGAGACTCAGTAGCTCTTCCCTCAAATTATTTCACAGGCTGTTAAACACTGTCTTCTTTTCCCAAATATTTAAATACTCATCCTCATATAACGCAATAGCATAGACTAGTTGTATTTGTTTAAAAAGAAAATTATTCCACAACTATTTTATAATTGATGGCTCAATTTTATCATTTCTTTGCAAAAATGCCTTTCCAGTTTTTCAGAAAAGCAAATCAGCTGTAAATACTGTAATTACTGGGGTTTGGGGTTTATTTCGTCATTAAGTTTCTCCAATTAGCCTGACCCACATTTATAACATATATTTTTACATGACATAAATATCTCACATCATGGTAAATGGACTAGTTCTTATATAGCGCTTTTCTACTCAGTATGAGCACTCAAAGCGCTTATACAACATGTTTTACATTCACCCATACACTCCCATTCATACAAGCACTTCCATATTTACTAAGCTAAGTGCTTTTTAATTGGCTAACACACATTCATACTCCGACGGGACGGTCGGAGAACAACTTGGGGTTAAGTATTGTAACGTTGTAAACACACTTCCACAGTCGGCGATGTTCACAACAAAGGTCGTCTTTATTAGCAGAAAAATGGCTGCTGTAGGCCACAGCCACGCCAACCACAACTACAACAACGGAACAGCAACACACACACACAGGCAAGCTCTCGGTCTTTTCTCTCTCTCCATGCTGCCTTCACGAACCTCCCGAACAGTCCGAAATCCCACAACATCAACACGCTCTCTAACTAAGAGAATCGCTACAGTATCTTGCCCAAGGATACATTGGCATGTAGCCTGGAGTAGCCAGGAATCGAACCGCTGACCTTCCGATCAGTAGGTGACCTGCTGTACCTACTGAGCTACAGCCACCCACACTCATCACAGTATCATTGCTACAATATAGCAATGCCACAAGCTCAACAATGAGACAAGTCCAGGCATGTCTGAGAGCCAGAGCCGTGTGTCAGCCTGAGATGATGATTTGGTACTTAAAAGGGGAGTTACTTTAACAACCTTCAACAAAGCACTGAAAGGTGGAAACAAAAACAGTTTTACCATTTGAGGCAAAAAGTCACCGTCAAGTACAACCAGGCTACGAAGGAGGAGACACTAGCAGTTGGTGATGTGCGACGCGAATGATCAAAAAATAACTAAGCATTGCTTGAAAACTCGCTGGTTGCATAGTGGGAAAGCAGAGCTTTAAGCAGCTGGTTAAAAAGCTTGACCCAACATACAACATCCCAGGTAGAAACTGTTCTTCAGTTTTATTATCTGACAATATTGCGCAGCTCCCAAAGAGTTACAAGGTTAAGTTACTTTTGTTATTGTTAAACTGAATTGTTAAGCAGTCGTGTTGTACTTTTATTTTAAATTCCCAAGGAAAACACTACTGTGGCTACTTTTGTGCTTACATTTGCTTATGCTGTGCAACTGGATATAATGCTGTGTCACTACTATAACACTATAACGCTGCTGCTGGCAACTTGTTTTTATGGATTCACATTTCAAATTAGGTAGTATGTAATCAATGACAGCAGCTCATTGGAAAAAAAGGATGGAAAATGGCTTTCATTTATAAATGCTGCTGCCTGCAAGCTTCAAACATCGATAAAACATTCAATATTTTTTCTATCTCATCAGAAATATAGTGATCGTATATTTTCATGAAATATTGCGATATAATTTTGAGTCTATATCGCCCACCCCTACTACCAATGCTCCAGGCTAATATCTAGAATGTAATCAACAACTTATAGTTAATAGAGTAGCATGAGAGGGCACCTGGGCTCAGCTCGACACAGCTTCCCAAGAGCAATGGCTGCATTTTGCTGCACAGCTGTCCTCTTAGCGTCACCTGCAGCGTGCCGCAGCAGCAACAGCACAATATCAGTGCCCAGCAGGTTGCTGGCAACTCCCTCCAACTCAAGACAGTGGGCCAAGCACAGGGCTGCATTTCCTGAGACCATCTCATCACTGCTGGAGCTCAGCAAATGACGTAAAATGGACAATTCTGAGTGAAACAATAAATGAATAGCAATGAGGAAGAGAATATATATATATATATATATATATATATATATTAAATATATTTTAAAAAATACATAATGAAATGAAATATATGAGCAGATGTATTTTAGACTGCCCTCATATGTGAATCAACACATCCACAACTGACACAAACACACACACACACACACACACGCACACACACAATTTGAATATTAGGTCAGCACTCAAATTTTATTCATGGACTAATGAAGGAGCTTGTTAAAACTAGCACGTCAATCATTCCTCACTTTTATCAGAGTTCACCAGCTCCTCCCGTGCCAAGTGACTGGCAGCAGTGCACACTGTCAAAGTCTTAATGGCATATTTAGTGGCAGTCTGCCCGGTTCCCTGGGTAGGCAAGCACAAAAATAACAATGACATTAAAACCAGCAGAATGAATGCGGATAAACATTAAATTTATAGTGACAGTCAGAGGTCACATGAAATGTGAAGAAAAAAATGCCTTTTAGTGGAATTAGTGGAAATCTAAAAAAAAAAAAAAAAAAAAGGGGGGGGGGGGATCATATGCACACTTTAATATGGTTTGGAGAAACACTGATATCACTAAAGATATTTATATGAATATGTTTTGATGTTGTCTTTATGGACTCATTATAATCTGACTGTTGTGAAATTATTTTAGTTTATAATAGGGGTGGAAATTTGAGTTTGGTTTTGTTCCACGTTGTTTCTTTGAGCAAAACATGAATGGACATGACAAAGAACCAAGCCCACAAATAAGCCAACAAATTCTGCTTAGATCAAGCACAGAATTTATAGTGCAAATCTTAAGCTACATGCAATAATACAAATTAATACTGTGTTAAACAATCTTATCTTTTAAGAATCATGGTATGTGAGCAACAGATTAATATTCAGTGGGGAAGATTAGAATGACTGTGCACAGTTATCACCTTCAGGAGCCTGCACATGGTCTTGACCACTTTCCTTTGGGTAACATGCTGAATGGCTTGAGAGGACTGAGGAAGGACAGTGCTCAGCACACCTGTGGCTCTCTGGAGAACAATGAAGAATGCTGGCATTAGAAAATGAAATAACAGGAGACTGAAAAAAGCAGAAGCCTGAAAAACAGAGCAGAGAAATAGGATACCAGATGACCAAAAAAAAACTGTGCTACTGGGCAAGGAAAACTAGAAGAGAAAAAAACATTTGAAGAAAAACAACTTATAGTAGAAACAAAGAGAATAGAAGAGTGGTTTAAGAAATAGGTGGAGAAAAGAAAGAAGAAAAGAATAGTTTTAAGTTTTTATGGAGTGTGTTTTCAACAATAAAGCAGAAAAACAATAATGAGAGTAGAATGAGTGAACATAACACTTTCAATAAGAGAATAAAGATAAAAATGCAAGCCTAAAAATAAAAAAACAAGAACACCAAAAAGAAGAATATTAAAAGCTGCAACCTCATCACAGGTGAAAATCTTTAAATCTCATTTTATTACAAAAGGAATTCGAAGGCACAGTTTAATATTTTGCAGACACAAACTACAGAATTTGTGGGTATGGAGTGTACAGAACATAACAAAAGTGACAAAGTAAGAATATTCAGGTGAAAATCTAACAGAATTATATGTAAGTCAAAATTACAAGTGACTTATTTTAGAAAGTCTAAAACTCAATACGGAGCCAGGCTCACAGGCCCAGTGAGGTCCTAATGTTACATCTTTTCTGCTTGTTTGCTGACATGGAGGAAGTTATCTTTAACATCTTAGGACAAGACCGTGTGTCAGGCTGCAGTCAGCTAGTTCTAAAATGTTTACTTAATATTCTACCAGAAAGACCATCTCATGGTCTGAAGCAAATGGCAACTGTAGTTCATGTTGTAGCATCATATCTGATGCTCCCTAGATCATGCATGCCCTTGCCACAAAGCTAATCATAAATGTATATACAAAAATAGCACTGCAGTGATATCTGTAATAAGAATAATAAGACTAGATTGTGGCTTATATACACTCCTGATCAAAATCTTAAGACCAGTTAAAAAATTGCAAGAATTTGCATTTTGCACTAATGGATCTTAAGACAGTTCTAAGTAGAGCTTCACAATGCTAAAAGAAGAAATCAGCGCAAAACTACATTTACACTCAAACATGATTTTTTCAGCTGATCAAAAGTTTAAGACCATAGCTCAAAAAAACCCGAAAACACCCTCAAATCAAAAATCAAACTGTCAAAAAAAAGGACTCAGTAATGAGTAGCTCCACCATTCTTGTTGATCACTTCAAACAATCTTTTAGGCATGCTTGACGCCAGTGATTCCAGGAGGCTAGTGGGAACGTTGCTCCAAGTGTTGAAGATGGCTTCACGAAGGGCATCCACTGTCTGGAACTGATGTCCATTTTTGTAAACTTCCTCTGCCATCCATCCCCAAATGTTCTCAATCGGATTTAGATCAGGGGAACATGCAGGATGGTCCAAAAGAATTATGTTATTCTCCTGGAAGAAGTCCTTTGTCAGGTGGGCATTGTGAACTGCAGCATTGTCCTATTTAAAAACCCAGTCATTACCACACAGACGAGGGCCCTCAGTCATGAGGGATGCCCACTGCAACATCTCCACATAGCCAGCTGCTGTTTGACACCCCTGCACAACCTGAAGCTCCATTGTTCCATTGAAGGAAAACGAGCCCCAAATCATGATGGCGCCCACCCCACCCCCACTGTACCGTGTAGAAAACATCTCAGGTGGGATCTCCTTGTCATGCCAGTAACATTGGAAGCCATCAGGATCATCAAGGTTAAATTTTTTCTCATCAGAGAAGACAACTTTCTTCCACCTTTCAATGTCCCATGTTTGGTGCACCCTTGCAAAGTCCAAACGGGCAATTTTGTGGCACTGAAGAAGACGTGGCCTTTGAAGACATTTTTTGTTTCTGATGCCCTTCCCTCACAGATGCCATCTGATGGTTATTGGGCCGCAGTAAGCACCAGTAATGGCCTTAATTTGGGTAGAGAATCATCCCGTGTCTTGACTGACAGCCAATCGGATCCTGCAGCTCAGCGCTGGTGAAATTTCTTTGGGTCTACCACTCGACTTTTTTGTTCCATAACCCTCAGCATCATTTAAAAAATGCAAAATGACTGTCTTACTGTGTCCAACCTCAGCAGCGATGGCACGTTGTGAGAGGCCTTGCTTATGCTGCTTAACAATCCTACCACGTTCAAAGTCAGTGAGCTTTTTTGCTTTTGCCATCAAGAGGTCTTGACAGTGTAAAGACTTGACAGAAAATGACATGGAATCCAAATTTTTGCACAGCTTTTGGCTTTTAAAGGCTATGGTCTTAAACTTTTGATCAGCTGAAAAAAATCATGTTTGAGTGTAAATGCAGTTTTCAATAAATTCCCTGCTCAAAAGTTTTTGTCACTTGTGCCGATTTCTTCTTTTAGCATTGTGAAGCTCTACTTAGAACCTTCTTAAGATCCAATAGTGCAAAATGCAAATTCTTGCAATTTTTTAACTGGTCTTAAGATTTTGATCAGGAGTGTATATATAACCATTGTTATGCATTAAAGAAAAAAGAAGTGCAAGTGATATAAAGTCTTCAGTAATGACTTAAAAACAAAGAAAGCAAGAGAACAGATGGTGGAAATGTAGGACTCTGAAAGGGTGTGCATACAGGAAAAGACCAGCAGCAATGTGGCAACAAGAGTTCATAGAATATCAATGAAATTGGCAACCTTGAAGTGATGACAGGCAAAATGACTGTTAGCAAAGTGGGTATTGAGTGAAACTAATGTCAGCTTTGAGGAGACTACCAATAAGAGTGAAAGACAATATTGATTATGGTGTTTCACTTTCAAAACATTTGGGGAAGGAAACACATAAGCTGGTGTATTGTGTATGTATAGGTTAGGCAAACAGACCCTTATATAAAGTCCACTAGTGAAATCCTTTAAACTACAAACTGATGGGCGATGACTTTATATGTGGACATATATGTGCATGTGATATAAAAGTCTATGAGAGTTGTAATACCAGTAAAGGAACAGCATATATTCTGTGTTAAAGTTAAAGTCTTCTGAGAGCTGGAGCACACCTTAAGTAAGCTTTACTCACAGTTATGATTCCTCCATCGCTATGCCTCAGGAGGTCCATACAACAGTCACAGAGTGAAACAGAATGCTCCTTCAAAAAAAATCACAGATGAAAAAGAGGATAACCCAATTTTAACTTACACTCACCTCTAAATAGGTGGCTTTTATTAATTATTTTTGGAATATAGTCTAATCTCTCAATTTCACTAGTGTTAAGTGGCTTTAACAGCAAGAAGTGTTATTCCTTTTAAGATGGCCAAAAAAAAATGACAATTAATTTGACCTTGTCTCCAATGCATTAACATCTGTGATCAAATTGTCAAAAGAACTTTAAGAGAACATCAGTCTCACCTGGGTGACAGGGGAGGTGACAGTTGAAAGGTTGATGATGAAGCCAAGTAAAGGGTAGAGGATCTCTCTGTATTCAGATGCACTGCACATCCTCTGCATAGAGAGAGAATAAAGCCCTACACTACAGACATCTTTTATGTTGCATTTGACAACACTATACAGAATATATTTAATTTTTTTGGCATAAGAAGTCAACACAATGAACAGCAATTTGCACTTTTCTAAAGAAAGACAGAAGTGTGTAATCATACTAACAATAGCAACCACGGAGGCCTTCAAACATTCTGGTTCATGAGCAAGCTTGTGACGGATGACATCATCTCTAGCCAGATAGCCGAGAGTTGATATCAGAGACAGAACGACATGCTGATTGGACTTGTTGACAGTTCTCTGAAAAATAAAGGAAACACTTTGTCCACATGCACACAAACTGCATATAAAATGAATTTTGGTATTTGCGTGTATTACCAGTATTGTTGTAAGTGGCAGAGTGAAGGAGTCTGTCCACACATTTCTTAACTGAATGCAAAATCTGCAAGAGAATATTAAAAACATGTCACACAAAAGTAGCATATTAATAATGTCCTGTGTACTGTTTTTTAAAATGAGAATAAATGCCAAAGGTCAGGTAGTAAGGTGAGGGAGTGATGTCATGTTAAATCTTAACTTTAAGTTCTTCACTGCCAGACAGAAGACAAAAAAAAGAAGGCTGTGTAAAACCTCAAAGGAGGGGACCTCTTTCCAAGCTGAACAAGAGCCTAGTGCATCATCCTAGAACTATAGCATCTCCCCCAATATAAATACTCCCCAAATACACAAAATGTCCTAGTCTTGGATACAGGACAATTCAATTTAGTGGTCAAATAGCACTGACCGTCATGTCTCTGAAGACTGTCACTCATCCACATAAAAGGCAGTAAAAGCCAGATGGATTTGCTGTTCTCTGTATCAGCACTGCACAGTCATTTTCCTTTTGACTTATGACTAAAGTTTTAGTATGCTCTATGACACACATGCTATTTGAAATAGCTTCTTTCTCCTGACTCTCCCAGAAACATAATGGCCACTGCCTCTAAGTTATATTAAGACTTGGATAACATGTTTACTTGTCTGTGGACCTTTCCTGATATGGGTAGATCTGTGCTATTAATAAAATATGGATTTTATGTACATGGCTCAAAAAAATTAAAGGAAAACACAACAGATCTCAACGGGAAAAAAATGTGCTGATATCTACAGTATACTGATATGGACTTGGTAATGTGTTAGGAATGAAAGGATGCTACATTGTTTGATGGAAATGAAACTTATCAACCTACAGAGGGCTGAATTCAAAGAAAATCTGAAAATCAAAGTAAAAAAAATGATGTGGCAGACTAGTCCATTTTGCTGATATTTAATTGCAACAACTCAAAGTGGTACTCAGGAGTTTGTATGCCCCCCACATGCTTGCATGCATGCATGACAACATCGGGGCATGCTCCCAATGGGAGATCTCCTCCCAGATATGGACCAAGGTATCACTGAGTTCCTGGACACTTTGAGGTGCAACTTGGTGGCACTGGAAGAACTAAACCATAATGTCCCAGAGGATTAGGTCAGGTGAGAGTGGGGCCAGTATCAATTCCTTCATCCTTCAGGAACTGCCTGCATACTCTTGCCACATGAGGCCAGGCATTGTCGTGAAGAACCTAGAACCCACTGCACCACTGTAGGGTCTGACAGTGTGTCCAAGGATTTCATCCCAATGCCTGTTGACAGTCAGCGTGCTGTTGCCTAGCCTGTAGAGGTCTGTGCGTCCATGGATATGCCTCCCTAGACCATCACTGACCCATCACCAAACTGGTCATGTAGAACAACGTTACAGGTAACATAATCAGGCCCTCAGACCACCCTCATGATGGCTTGGTCAGAGATATTCACACCAGTGAGCTGCTGTAGGTCATTTTGTATGGCTCTGGCAGTGCTTATCCTGTTTCTCCTTGAACAAAGGAGTAGACATTGGTCCTGCTGATGGGTCAAGGAACTTTTACAGCTCTGTCCAGCTCTGCTAGAGTAACTGTTCATTGCTAGAGTAACTGTTCATTGCTTGGAATATCGTCCATGCTCTTGTGCTGGGACACACAGAAAACCTTCTGGCAATGGCATGTATTGATGTGCCATCCTGGAGGAGTTGGGCTACCTCTGCAACTACTGTAGGGTCCAGGTATCGCCTCATGCTACCAGCAGTGACAGTGACCATGGCCAAATGCAAAACTAGTGAAAAAACTTTAAGAAAATGAATAGAGAAAAAATGTCAGCAACTTCCACTTGTAAAGCCATTCCTGTTTGAGGGATATCTCATTGCTGGCCCTTCTAGTGCACTTATTTTGTAATTTCATTAACACCAATACAGCTGAATCTGATTAACAACACCCCCCACCCCACCCCCCCACTGAACTGGCCAAATATGTCAGAGGTTTAACTGACTTGATGCTCTATTCTGATTAAAATTTGTTCCTTTAACTTTTGAGCAGTATATGATAGGAAAATAATTACTGTACTTGAATATGTGTTTTACTTGTTTGTAAAGTCCAGACTTCATGAGGAGATTATGACTAGTGTATTTTGTTTGCCTGGATATCATTCACACCTGCTTTCTGTTGCAAAGTACTCCAGAATGTTGACCGCTGTGTTCTCCTGCTGCTTCTTTGGCTTTGAGATGCACACCATGAGGTTCCTCACTAACCTTTACAATCCGATAAGAGCAAAGGGAGATAAACAAAAAGAGAGGGAGAAGATATTACTGAATGAAATTAATATTTTGTTCTCATATAATGATGGCATTTACCCTGAGACCAACAACTGTGATAATAATGCCAAAAATACATCAACTATAAAACTCATTCTTTCTCATTTTCTGAAAATCTGACCAGCCGCAGGTACACAGGCAGCAAAACAAATTATTTGGTCTGCTCAGAGTTAACCGAGCAATGACAGAGCAAAAGTTCTTGAAATATCATTAAAATGATGTGACACCTCCAGTGACAATAACAAACATACTGCCCAAGGCTGGACTAAATTCCCTCCACTGCTGGGAGGAGGTAAAAGAGCATTACTATTTCTGTCTATATAATATATGATTCCCTGACCCTGCAAAGCGATTGACTATGGTGGACAATAACTGCATCTTCACTCCAGCTGAATCATTGTTAGATGAATCTCTCTGGCAATATAAAATAATATCTTACATGTGCAAATCAAGGCTCTCAATGGCCAAATGTCTGCCACGTGGCATCTCTGAAAACACTGATAGCAATGCCAGACATTCTTTCTCCACTTCATCATGCTCTGATGAAGCCAAATGAACAATGGAGTGTGTGGCGACTGGACATGTCATCAACAGCTTCTGGTTTTCATCTGAAAGCAATGGAAAAACAAAGAACACCAAAGAGATAGCTACACTGGCCACAGTGCTCCTGTTTGTTCCCAATGAACAACAACCTAGTTTTAAACACAAGACATGAGCATTGTATTATTAATCCTGTGTTGAGAAGGAAATACTTAGATTACAGAGTAGTGCAGTTACATAAACAAATTATCAAAGTTTGCAACAAATATTAGTCTTTCATTATTTGTCTCTGTAGTTTGTGATTAAAAATGAAATCCTGTACATTAGACAAAACACAAACAAGATTTGCATAAATACCACAATGCCAATATAGAGGTTTTATAATTATTTTTCTTAATTTTACCCTCTATATCCTTCTAAATCCATGACAGTAAAATGATGCATGGACAAAGACAGACAATGAAGTGTATCTCAATTACTGACATACCATTTCCACAGCAAACAATCCTCCATAATTTCAAAACAGACACACACAGCTCACGACTCTCTGGATCATCTGTTTGGTCCAACAGGCAACTGCAGAAAAAAAAAATATTGTGTTTTCCTTGCCTTGTGTTTCCTGTCAAAAGGCATTCAAACTAATAAAAATAACTAATTCAGGTATTTTATAGTTCAGCCATTTATGTAAAGGTGAAGAGCATGAAAGGCACCTGGAATTAAAAATACTTTATTTATATTTTGTATAAAATATAACTTTGAAGCACTCTAGACCTTTTTCTTTCTTATCTTTACCTCACAAAAAGACCAAGAGCAGCCAAACTCAGAGTGCCCCTTCAATTTGTGATTAGGACAGGCAACAATGGCACTGGCTTTCTCTGCTTCACATAGGTGTTATTTGGTTTATCTGGCTCACACCAGCAGACTTACTGAGCATTTTCATCAAGTTCCGACTGCAGTTTCTTTGCGTTCTCTACTTCCTGGACACTGTGTTCCAGCTTGAAAAAGTATACTGCCAACAATGGGCTACATTGAAAGTATGTGACAAGTTAATAATAACCTTACTGATCTGACATGAGGGAGTCATAATTTGTATCTTGTACAAAATAAGAACTCTTTCTGGGACAGAACACAGGACCTTTGCCTATTTCAGCACTGATCTCAATCTCTAGTGTGATCATCTTTTCTTTGGGGTATCATAGAAACAACTGAATAGAGAGAGGGGGCAGTGAATGATCTCTCCAGTTTATGCCATCATTGTCTCTGTATGCCCCTGTCTCTAGTTCCATCTGTCAAAGCTCCACTGAGGAGCCTCTCCCTCTGGTCTCCTTACCTCCTCACCGTGTCATTGCTTCTGATGATACTAAAGCCATTGTTCAGCCTGAAAAGGGTCTGCCCTGTAACTGTTAGAAGAGAACAGCACATAGTGTAAGAAGACAGAAAGCAGTATATCATCATCTGGTAGCCTAGAGATCTTACAGAAGAACCTTTTTCATTTATTGTAACTTGCTCTATTTACTGATTTACGGTCAAGGACAGGAGTGAAAAATAAATATGTTAAGAGACTAAGGCACAGTGAGGAATAGTTTATTATCCACTAATACTAAAGATAGTAGAGCAGAGCAGTGAAGGAGTACTTTTAGGCGAGAAAGCTTGTAATGTCAGCCCTGCTGAGATCCTTTCAATCGTAAGTTATGTAAGTTTTGCCCTTTTCTTTTGAATGGCACTGTAAGACAGGCATTATATCATTTGACATAACACTTCTATTCTTCTAAATGAAGAAAAAAGAGAAACTGTATAAGTTTGCCATTCTGCAGACAATAGCCAGTTCAACAAAATATCCTACATTACAAATAGTCATATAGGTTAAAAAAAAAAAAAAAAAAGTTATTTTATTTTGAGGTATCTTTCCTTTCTTATGGTTTGCCGAGTGGTGAGTCTTAAATTTTATCAGTTTCATCAGCCTTGGCCCTGTGGTCAAAGTACCTGAAAATTGACAATGCACGTAGCAGAACACTCAGTGTACTTCATTGCAACTTCTTTTGTAGTTGAAAGTTGAAAGTATAGAATAGACAAAAAAAAACTTCTGAGTGAGCCACTGACCTTGGTGAGCTATAGTGCTACTATTGAATAAAAACCTGCAACTGCTGCCTTGTGGCAATAACTAAAAAGAGTTACATTAGTAGTGTGGAGTTTCAAAGTCATCTGGCAGGTCAAAAACATTCACATAAACATCAGCAGCCTGCTGGAGTTCAATTGCTCCCTGTCTACAGTGGCCCCTTTTCAGAGCGCAAAGGACTTGGTAAACATATCAGCTATTTTTCAGCCTGATTGTATCATTGTCAAATGGAAGCATTCGGGGTAATAGTGCTTGCCACCCAATTCCCCCACTTGATCCAAGAGGAAATCAGGGCCATAAGAGCATGTTCCAGCCTACTCTATTTGCTTCAACTTATCTGAAACCTTGAGAAACAAGCTCTGTGCTACAACCAAGCAAAAGAAATTAGATATTTTTCTTTTCAACAGCTGAGTCTTGCACTAAAATGTGTATAAACATGACATTTTTAGGCCCATGTCCATCGAAAGTGCCGAGGGCTAGGCTGTCATACATCCAGAAAGTCAATGGACAAGTACCAATAGTCAGTAATGAAGTAATGCTACTGAGCTTAGCAAATGGACAACTTCTATCAATGATGCTTCATTAACTATTGCACTAAAGCATGCTCCATCAGGCACAGTAAAAAAAAAACAAAAAAAAAAAACTCTGGATTCTAAAAAAACATTGAGAGTCAATTCCAGGATTTTTTTAAGTGAGGAAATGCAAGACTGGACATATTTTAACTTCTGTACTGCAGTTTTTCGCTGTGTGAAACAAACAGGGTGGATGGAGCAGCTACAGAGTTCTCTTTTCTTCACTTTCTGATCAGGTGGTTGATGAAGGATCTCCAGCTGTTTCCCAGAAAAGGTTTAATGGAGGTTACAGGGACGAAAAGGCTTCTTTTGGACACTAGAAAAACATTTCCTTCTGCTCCATCTGAGCGCGCCGGCTCCGCCTCTTTCCGCTTGTGCAGACAGACTGCACGTAAATCAGCTGACTGCTGCTGTTGCATCATCAGTGTTCACGTGAAAAACTAGGGGCTGCGTGAGCGCAATCTTGTAATGCTTTATACAAGCATTCTCCTAAATACGTTTCTACTGCAGGTCTATATTTAGTCACAAATCAGGGATTAAAGTATCAAAAATGTTTTGACGGGGAAGGGGTTCTTCCGGTACCGGACGGTCACTAGTGCTAATAGCTGCGCTCGCTAGCAGTATGTCTGGGAGCTGAAGTAGAGAAAAAAAATAACAGCTGATTCTTAGCACAGCGAGCACAACACACAAACAAGGCAGAGAGCGGTGGAGGCGGAAAAACATGTCAGCGATGATCGCTCAGTGTCAAAGGGAATCCGTCGCAGCGACGGAGAACTGAGGGGGTTGTTTTCTAACTCCTGATCCCCCACTCCATTCCAGTAGGTGGCGGTAATGCAGCTCTAAGCTGGTTTGGTCAACCGCAAACCCACAAGAAGAAGAAGACGACTGAGCCCTGTAATGTAGCTAATGTGAGCGAAACGTTATTTAATGTATCGGATTACATTTTTTTATTTCTTTTCGATATCCGATCCAGTAATTTAGGCCAGTATCGGACCGATACCGATACTGAATATCGGATCGGCGCATCCCTAAATAAAACACTTGGAAAGCACTGAACATACTCAAGCTATTTCATGTATGTGGCACTACATAAAATTATTTACTAAATAATGTAAATGCATGTAAAGATGGATATATCATTTCACCATTGTAGGAGCAATAAACAGGAAAAGACCAATTCCTGATTAGGTCACCAAAGGTTCCAACAAAAATACTACTGCCTTATATGTAAAGTCATGTGAAATAGAAAGTTCCCTTTAAATCGATTCACTCCATCCAGCCATCGATTTTCTTCTGCTTTCTTCTGCTCTAAGGGAGAGGCCAAGCTCATTTCTGCCACTTGTATTTGCAATCTTATTTTTTTCGGTCACTACCCAAATGACCATAGGTGAGGGTAGGGACATAGATTGACTGGTAAATCGACAGTTTCACTTTCATGCTCAGCTCCCTTCACCACAACAGACCAGTGCAGTGTCCGCATCACTGCAGATGCAGCCCCAATCCATCTGTCAATCTCCCATCACTCGTGAACAAGAGCTCGAGATACTCCCTGAGCCGGAGTGGGCACTCCACCCTTTTCCGGCTGAGGACCACGGCCTCAGATTTAGAGGTAATTCTCATGCCAGCCGCTTCACACTTGGCTGGGAACCGTTCCACTGCGAGCTGGAGGCCACCACCTGATGTAGCCAACAGGATCGCATCATCTGCAAAGAGCAGAGATGAGATTCTGAAGCCACCAAGGCAGAAGCCTTCCGCCACTTGGCCACGCCTAGAAATTCTGTCCATAAAAATTATGAACAAAATCAGTGACAAAGGGCAGCCCTGGCGAAGTCCAACACCCAAAGGAAATGAGTATGACTTATTGCTGATAATACAGACCAAGCTCTCGCTGCGGTTGTACAGGGACTGAATGCCTCACCACCATTCAGGTGGAGGGGTTTGTGTGTGTTCCAGTGATACCAGGAGCTATGTTGTCTGGGAGCTTGTGCCACTTGTAGGGTCTCCCATGGCAAATTGGTCCTGGGTAAGGGGCCAGACAAAGAGCAATTCAGAAGACCCCTATGGAAGAGTCACCAAGGGAACTGTTTACCCTTCCCGGGATAGGGAAGGAGAGGAGTATCTGGTCGTAATTAGCTGGGTGATCCACATGGAGTATGTTGATGGGTTAGCCGAAGGTGAGCCAGAACCCTGTGAGAGTGCTGGCCAGCTTCAGCCTGAGATAATCACTTACCAGGATCACGCTGATGTGCTGGACATCAGCCTGAACTTGCATGGTTTATTGGAGGATGAGCAGGAGAGCCTGTCGTTGGCCAAATGTGCCGCCAGCCGGCCAAGACAACATGTTTCTTTTTTCCCGTTTTCTCCAAGCAGCAAAGAAGCTGCACGTTGACTGGCCCTCTCCTCCGCCAGCTGAGAAACTATCACATTTTGCGAAGTTTAACAGTCTAAAACCACCTTCCCATCTTTCCAAATTTTGTCTCAGAGGTAACCGCTTCATGAAGCAAACCACTGTCTACTCACGTCAGTGTGCCCGGTTATGGACAATATTTGGATCTTGATGACACAGAGGAGGCTGGCTTAGTCAACCTACCTATGATGGAACCGTTCCTGGCAGCTTATCTGGCCCCATCCCACAACCATGGTGTGGGTGGCCCCTCAACTCTTCCATCCAAGCACTGCAGATTCTCTGCATCTCAGCTGGACAAGATTTATCGTGTTTCAGCAGCAGGCAGACGTCGCTTCTCTTCACCTGTTGCCACCCAAATGGCACTACCTAAGTCCCAGAAGGTGCTGCACTTTCCTCCCAACCACTGTCTCCCAAGCACAAACCCTCTCCACACAAAAAAATTTTTTCTGCCTCAGGTTGTAACTTCCAGTGAGGATGTGTCAAAGGCTCAGGTGACTACATCAAGTGTTCCCGCTGTATTTTGGTGTTGTGCCCCAATAAAGGTGCTTCCATCAAAGTATGTGAATATACACAGTCCCATGTTACAATCAATAAAAAATTAATATTCTCATTTCTACAGAGTAATAAATACAACCGTGAGGGACAGAGCAGCAGCAATATTAAGGGAGGATATAAACACACTGCTGCAGAAAAAAGCAGTACAAGTGGTCCCCACTTCAGAGACAAACAGGTTGGTACAGCTGCTATTTTGCTGTTTCAAAAAAAAAAAAACAAGGGGGGGGGGGGGGGGGGGGGGGGCACTCCATTCTCGACCTGCAAGTCTTGGACAAACACCTACGAGCATAGAAGTTCAAGATGCTAACACACAGATTTTAAATGCAGTTGGCCAGGGGAATTGGTTTACAACAATCGATCTAACAGATGCTTACTTTCGTGTGGCTGTACACCTGGGCGACAGGCAGTTTCTGAGGTTTGCATTTGATGGTGTAGCCTACAAATACCCGGTACTGCTATTTGGGCTGTCTCTAACTCCTCACACCTTCATGAAATGTAATGAGGCAGCTTTAGCTCCCCTCCGAGAGTGGAGGGGATGGCTGGGCTTTCAGATTGGGAGGGTGTCGTTTGCAAGGTGGTGTCCAGTCCACAGATGCCTCCCTATGGGAGTGGTGGTCTTGGTGCAATGGCGCACAGGGGTGCCATCACATAAAGAGGGGTCTGGGCTGCACGAGAGGGGTCTGGGTTGTGTGAGAGGGGTCTGGACTGTGGCACATCAATCACTTAGAGCTGGTAAATGCACTTTTGTCCTGTTCTGATGGGCCAGCATGTCTTAGTCAGGACAGAAAATTCAACAGTGATCTCTTACATAAACAGGCAGGGAGGGACACACTCTTTTCCCCTGTTAAAGCTGTCTCACTCTCTGCTGTTGTGGTGCAGTGTTCATTTTCTGTCTTTAAGAGCCACCCATATTCCAGCCCATCTGAACCTGGGGCCGTACCTTCTCTCCTGGGGGGAGGGGGTTGCACCCTTTGGTAGTGGCCCAGATATGGGACATATTTGGTGAGGTGGAGGTGGACCTGTTTGCCTCAAGGGCGAACGCTCACTGCTCCAGAACCGACCACAATGCACCCCTGGGAATGACATGCTTGCATAGCCATGGCCAGACATACTCCTGTATGCTTTTCCCCCAGTGGAAATGATACAACCAATTCTACAGGGAGTGTGTCAGCAGCGCCTGTATCTGATTCTAGTGGCCCCTTGGTGGCCAGTAAAGTCTGTTGGCAGTGAGGCCCTGGCAGCTTCCTCTCAACAGTGACGTCCTCTCTCAGGCGGGAGGAGAGGTGATTTATCCATGCCCAGAACTGTAGTGGCTGCATCCCTACCTGGTGAGAGGTCAAATTTGATAGCTAAGGGTCTACCTCTAGGCTTGGTGAAGACAATCCAGAATGCTAAAGCTTTAGACACTAGAGACGTGTATGCATACAAATAGTGAGCCTTCAAGCAGCACCAGCACATTCTCCCATTCCAGTGTTCTATTGTGGATGTTTTGACATTCCTGCAGGAGCTGTTGGATAAAGGTGTTTCTTTTTCTACAATTAAGGCTGCTGCAAAGCGAATGGGTGACCCTCATGCTTTATCTGTGCATCCGCCTTACACACAATTCTCTTCTGACGGCCTCAGAGTTGAACTATGCCCAAATGCCCCATATATTCTGGCAGCTTATGGAATTTGAGCTTCAGAGTTTTTGACCCCCTCCTTTCGCATCTGAGGAGGGGAGGAGGCTGCATTCTCTGTGTCCAGTGTGTCTGCTACAGACCTACACTGACTGTACTCAGAATGTGCATTTATGTGACCAGTTGTTTGTCTGCTTTTCTAACCCAGCTAGGGGTAGAGCTCTGTCAAATCAAAGGTTCTCCCACTGGATTATGGAGGCTAGCTCTCTGACATATGGCACTGAAGGTCTCACCTTGCCTCAGGGTGTGAGAGCGCATTTCATCAGGGGAATGGCAACCTCATGGGCCCTTTTTAAAGGGGTTCCTGTGAGTGATATTTGTGCTACAGCTAGTTGGTCTTCACCACTTACTTTTGTTCGGTTCTATTGCTTGGATGCGACAGCCCCTTCACTGGCTCGCTCTGTTCTTTCTGCTGGGTCTGCCTTGGTGGTCCGATTCCAGTTCAGTGGCTGCTGTGGGGCATCTTCATATGTCCCATACTATATGTGTTGTATTGAGTGAATCAACTGAAAGGGAGTGAACAGTTATGTCTATAACTTCTGTTCCCTGAAGGAGAAGAATGAGGTTCAACACCAGGCTGCCCTGTCACGCAGCTGGGTTCGATGAAGAAAGACTAACGAACTGAGTGATGACTGTGATGACAGAGTATATATGTGCGGGTGGGGCCACAGGTCATCTGCCTTAAAAGCATGAATAGAGGTGTCTTCAGCCAGTACACGCGGGGGCGTGGTATCCCATACTATACATGTTCTACCCCATTCCTCTTTTCCAGGGAACAGATGTTATTGACATAACTGTTTGTTTTCACAGGACTGCATGGAGTCCTGTGAAAAACTAAGCACATCCAATGATTCAATAGCTTATACAGTATGTTGCTTTAGTTAATTAAAGCTTGTTTTCTTAATGTTTTACCCACAGCATTTCAATCAGGTTGAGATCTGGACTTTGACTCGGTCATTGCAACACCTCGATTCTTTTCTTTGTCAGCCATTCTGTTGTAGATTTTCTGCTGTCCTTGGGATCATTGTCCTGTTGCAATACCCAAATTCAGCCAACTTAGCTGCCAGACGGATGGCCTGACTCTAGAATACTTTGGTATGCAGAGCAGTTCATGCTCGAGTTCATGCAGTGACTGCAAGGTGCCCAGGTCCTGTGACTGCAAAATAAGCTCAAATCATCACTCCTCCACCACTGTGTTTTACAGCCAGTATGAGGGTTTGGTTTTCACCAGTTGTGGTGCTGTGCATTATGGCCAGACATCTCCACTCTGATTTCATCTGCCCAAAGGACATTATCCCACCCAAGTCTTGTGGTTTGTTCAAATCCAGCTTTTCAAACCTAAACCTGCGATCTTTTTAGGTCTTTTTAGAGAGAAGAGGCTTTCTCCTGGTAACCCTTCCAAACAAATCATATTTGTTCAATCTTTTTCTCATTGTGCTGCCCTGAACTTTAATATGTACCACGCTAACTGAGGCCTGTAGAGTCTGAGATGTAGCTCTAGGGTTATCTACAATTCACAGGACTGCACAGAGCCCTGTAAAAACCTTTTTTTTCTTGACTGTATGTAGAGGTATCTGTCATTACTATGATAAATGGAAGCCGGTTTTTCTTTTCTCTTCCAGTTTAACTGACCCAGCATGCTGACCAATTAAATAAACACACATAACACAAACACAGCAGCACTCAAGTTAGATTTAGTTTTTCGAACAAAGAAAACCTCTGATGTCTGTGCTGTCAATATCTAAAAGTATAAAATGTTATGAGAGCTGCTGAAAAAAATAATTCATATTTAAACATACTGTAACATGTTGTAATACTGTTGTTTTTAACAAATCAGTGTTTACGTTGAACAAAATTACACCATGACAGTCATTTTACAAACACTATCACTGAAAAAGGAATATACAGTACTTGAAAATGAAGTTACGCAGGGAGTTAATGTTAAATATACTGATCAAAAAAATTAAAGGAACACTGAAACACATCAGATCTCAATGGGAAAAAAAAATCATGCTGGATATCAATATTGATGTGGACTGGGTAATGTGTTAGGAGCAAAAGGATGCAACATCATTTGATGGAAATGAAAATTATGAAACTACAGAGGGCTGAATTCAAAAACATCCTGAAAATCAAAGTGAAAAAATTATGTGGCAGGCTACTCCATTTTGCCAAAATTTCACTGGAGCAACTCAAAATGGTACCCAGTAGTTTGTATGGCCCCCACATGCTTGAATACGTGCTTGACAAAGTTGGGGCATGCTCCTAATGAGATGTCCTGAAGGAGCTCCTCCCAGATCTAGACCAGGGGATCACTAAGCTCCTGAACACTCTGAGGTGCAATCTGGCACCATCTGAACCAAAAAATAATGTTCCAGAGGTGTTCTATTAGATTTAGGTCAGGTGAGCAATGCGGCTGAAACTGATTAACACCCCTCTGCTACTTAAACGACCAGCTCAATATCCCAGAACTTTAAGTGACTTGATGCTATACTGATTGAAAGTGTTCCTTTCGTTTTTTAAGCAGTATATTATATTATAAAAATTACTTTTTTAATTAATTTTGTTTAATTAGCCAATATCTTGAATCATAGACACATGGCTGGTATTTGTAAGAAACCACTAAAAAAACATTTACACACTTGCTCCACTGTCAGTGGTGGCAAAGGCTAATGGTACAGGAGTTCATGGATGGTAGGTGGTAGTGGTTTACCCAAACCACTGTGAAACATATCAAGGGTGAAGTAATTCTGCAAAACTTAAAAATGCAGTTTAGTATCTATAATTAGCACAAGCTTTTAGAACATATTATTCTAATCTCTTTAAATGCTTCAAGTCTTCTTAATCAATCTAGCCTGAAATCTGGTCTTCTGCTATTATTTTTGTCATAAAACTAACAAATAGGTGCACCAGAGAAGCAGTGTAGAAAGGAAAGACTGAACAGAGTGATTAAAGGAGAAACACAATTGTTTGAACACTCACAGTCAGTAAGTGCTTGTGACAGTATTTCCAATCCTCCGCAGTAGTAGAGAGCAATCTGACTGGGGTTTGACAGCTTCTCTAACAGCTCCACCACTATTGTGGCCTTCCTCTCTCCCTTGTCAAACTCTCCGCTTGCCTTTATCTCCTGAGTCTCCTTCTCCTTTTCCAAATCAACTTGGGTCAGGTATTCTGCAAAGGAGAACAAAAGAGAAAGAAGAAGGAAGAAGAGAAGGCAACTTATTCCATGGCGGTAAGTGCAGCTGCACTATCTGAGATGAGTCTCCTGTGGTGCATCTGTCAGCCTGACATGAACCCCCCCACCACCACCACCATTTGCTATTAATATGCACTCAAATAGAAAGAGGTCAGTTGCCAATGTATAAGATATGTATTAGTACATCACATATGACCTAATAGCCTAAATAAGAAAACAGCAAAGTCAGTATAAAACAGTGAAAATGATCCGTGATGTTCATTAAAGCCACAAAGTGAAGGAAGGTTAGGTTCTGTCTGGGAAAAAAACAAAATAGAGCAGTGCTAGTTCAGATAAACCAGGTCATTCAAGCCAGCAGATCATGACAGTCCGGGCCACATCAGCTTCTATCTCACCTATACCAGGAGTGTCAAATTCAGTTTACATTGTGGGCCACATACAACACTTTTTTTCTGAAGTGGGCCAGACCAATTCAGTTCAGTTTCATTTATATAACACCAAATTACAACTGTTGCCTCAAACCACAACAAGTGAAAAGACAGTGAAAAGACATTTAACTTACTCCCTGAAATATCTTAATACAAGAAAAGGAAGTGCAATTTTAACCATATGCCTCAATTTTTCTACATGATAGAGAAATACTGCTGTAGTAAATGAAAGAACTCTGTCTAGCTTATTGACCAGACTGGCATGTAATTATAAAACAGAAAATTTTTATTAATTTGCAACAATTTTTTTTCTTGCTAAAAAAAAAAAAAAAAGACCATAGGAGAGTGAAAAAACGGTAACTTTTCTGTCATTTAATTATTTTTCTGTTATTTAATTACTTTGGTGTAGTATGAATGTAGCAAAAGCTGTAAAACTTAAAAAAAAAAGAAAGTTAAAAGTCCAAAATGTAGTCCCTCCTTCCCCTTTTCAAAAGCCATGCAGTGGGGCTGGATTGGAGTCTTTGCAGGGCCTGTTCTGGCACCTGGGCCTTATGTTTGACACCCCTGGGCTATACGCTTCTATGCATCCTATTGGTAAATCTGGCACAGGGCCTACTATTTAAGATATTTACTCTGGTTAGCCTAAAGTTGATGTGCATCTTCACGTCACGCTGCAACCCACCTTCATCCAAGCTCCTTCTTGTCAAACCATCTGATCTGACCAGTGTTTTATCATTAAGGCACGAGGACAGCTTGCTGCTGCTCTTCCTGCTTCTTGCCTCTACCACTTGCATGTATATTATTATTGAACTAAATTCCTTGATTTATACCATTAAAGACAATGGAAATACCAAGATGGTGGAGGAATTAGTGATGTAAATTGATAAGTTGTAAGTTGTGGCAGGCGCTACAGGTGCATCAAAGCCAGAACAAACAGACTCAAGAACAGTTTCTTCGCCAGAGCAATCACCACCCTGAACTCACACACTCACCCACTGTAACTGTGCAATATTATATTATTCATACTGAACAATATCTGACATTCCTATATTGTGTAATATCCAGTATTCATTCACTAGTGCAATATTCATTCACCAAGTGCAATATTCATCATCTTCATTATTATATGTATACACATATTTACTTTTCTTACAATGTACAGATGCACCAATGCATGTATATATTTTTATACATTCTATTTTTTGTATATTTTACACATTGTTTATTTCTGTATATCTCTTGATTATATTGATCATCTCCAATCTCATTGTACATCCTGTATAATGACAATAAAGGCATTCTATTCTATTCTATTCTATTCTATTCTATTCTATTCTATTCTATACCCTTATTTATTTAATCCATTCAGGAGCTTGATAGTACTGTGATTTGATTTGATCTTTAATTGTAATTATTTGGCATTATTTTTAATTATAGAATAAAAAAACATCAATTCATCCATCAAATTATTAATCGTCACAAATAAACCATTTGGAATGGCTTTTTGTGTTTAAATGTGCACATCACATCAGATGTTTTCAGCTGTTTTTTTCCCCATACACACCCAATAACACATTAGTGGTAATAAAAATAATCTTCCTCTAGGACAGGACAGTGGTGCAGTTTTAAGTACTGTCACCTCGTAGCAAGAAGGTTGTGGGTTTAAATCCACTGGCCAGCTGGGGCCTTTCTGTGTGGAGTTTGCATGTTCTTCCCCTACCTGTGTGGATTCTCTCCGGGTACTCCGACTTCCTCCCACAGACCAAAGATGTGTGTGTTAGCTTAACTGGTGATTCTAAATTGGCCATAGATGTAAATGTGAGCATGAATGCTTTTCTGTGTTAGCCCTGTGATAGACTGGGACTCCCAGCTGCCATAGAGCTCAAACCAGATTTGAATAAGCAGAATAAAATGGATGGGTGAAATCTTCCTCTAACTCTCATGGTATTGATTTAAATTACTTTTTGGCTGAGCAATGTAATGAAAATATTACAATTTTCTGGCCTGGTCAATCAAGAACCTCTTCTACAGTTTGATGAGCTTCTGTCTCTCTAATGCATGACAAGCTCAAAACTAACACTGTATGACTAATTTCATGGAATAATAAAATGTTTTAATAAGTTTTCATAAAACTAGATCAATTGATCCGTTATCAAAAACTTAATCCCCCAGTTTGTGGAAGCTGCCATGTTCCTCCACCGTGTTGGCCAAGATGGACTGCTAAGTGTTGATATTATTCAAATATGTTTAAAAAATGTGTGTACCAATTTTTTTTATATACAGTGGGCACCATAGCTAGGATTATGCAGTTGAATTGGGAGAGGTAAGACTGCAATCTGCAATCTACTGACATCACTGTACCTTAAATGCATTCAACTTTTCCATACCCAGGCCATTGGAAATTTGACTTTACCTTTCACCATCTTTTCTGTCCCAGGTTGAATTTCCTGCACCTTTTCAAAGCAGTTTCTTGCCTAAAAAAAAAAAAAAGTAAAATGTTCTCCATCATTTGCTTTGAATCTGGCTACTCGCAAAGATTAAAGTCTCTCAGCAGAAGTGGATTCCAGTTTATAAAAAGCTACAGTGCAGTTTAATATAATTTGTTAAATAAATCTCATTCTACTAGTTATCTCTGTTAGATATAATCCTATTTCACAATAAATAGATTTAAATAATCATTAAATAAGATTTACAGAAGATTACTGTGAGACCACATTATCTTAATCAGAAAAATGCTTATAATTTCTTGAGAATTCTTATTATATTTTGATTTCAGGCAATGAGAGGCAATTTTACTCACCTCCTTATATTTCTTCAATCCCAGATATGCTTTGCCCATGTGTAGATAAGCCTTTATGCACCTCTCATTACACTGGCAGAAAGGAATTAATCATGGGATTACTTAATAAAGCTCTTCATCTACATAACGCTGTTTAATGGCTCTAGCATACTTGCACAGTGCTCAAAGAACTGAATATTCAACCTGAACTTCAGGCGCACTACACTGCAGAAAAGTGCATGAACAGTTTTACAGAGCATGTTTCCCATCCAAAACTAGGATCTGCCTTTGAACATTTTGGAGGAGCATAAAGAAAACATTCTGAGGATATTATCAAACTAAATAAACTCATATGCACTTTTCTCCAGTTTTCCAAACATCATGGTTTCATTAGAGAATATTTCTAAACTGCTGGTGAGCTCACTGTGCTTCAGTATGACAAACAAGGTAACAACCGGCTGGTCTCAGTTATGAGCCAGATCTTACCTTCAGGGCCCATTCACAGTCACTGATGGCCTCTTTGTACTTTCTCAGTTTAATATAGGCCTAGGCAGATGTAAACATTAGACAGGTGTTTTAAAAAAAAAAAAGATGGGAATATGATTGTTTCTCAGAGCACACTTTGAAAGGGAACATATTGACTTTACAATTAACTGCAGATGGTCATGAACATAAAATTCAAATCTGCCAAGTCTGGTTTCACAGATGCTCAAAGCTCTCTACGTCCACATAAGCACACAAAAGCATCTCTACTTTGGTTTCCTCTGAGAAGTAACATAATTTGTTTTCATTGTAAAGTGCAGGTTGAAAATATTTACTTGAGCTCGGTTTGTATACAGTGGTTGCATGTCCCTGATTTCAGCCAAGCCGTCACTGTAATACTTCACCGCAGTTTCATAGTCTTCTTGAGCATAAGCTTCATTCCCCTTGTCCTTGAATGCTGCGGGGATACAAGCAGTACATTTATAAAGGACAAACTGTTAGCTCAACACAGCAGTGGCTACGGAAAAATGTTAACCTACAACAGATGAACCCTCTTAAGGCTAAGTTATCATAGGTGATAACCCTAACCCTATATTTTGGAGAATGGCAAACTGCTTTTTTGGAAAAAAATATGAACAGTTTTAAGCATCAGGATTGATCATTTTCTGTGTTCCCTAATTGCAAAGACTTGAAAGAACAATAAAAATATTTTGATTGCCTTGGGTTAGAGTTAGGGTCAGGATTGGGGTTACTGATGATGATTTAGGCCTCAAAGGGTTAATTAAGTAGCCAAGTCTCACAAACCAGTAGCCTTTTTGACTTTTGCAGCTTTCCGAACTCTCCTTTCTTCTGCATCCACCTCCATTATCTTCATGAAATTCTCTGATCAAAAAAGAAATTTTAAAAATCTTAAGCATGAGTACTAGAACAGAGAAGGAGGAAATAGCCAGTATGTCATTTTCAACAAGAACAGTGTGAAGAGAATTTGCACACATTTAAGAAAACAAAATCAAGCCAACACTGTCTAAGAAGCTCAGTTATTTTTAAACTACAGTCATTTTAGCAAGTCACTGGTAACTACACAGATCCACACAAGTGTACACAATGTGTGTTTATAATGCAAAGAGGGTTCATGCAAAGCTAGATATAACTGTATAAATAAGAGCTGGAGAAATTTAAAGTCTGTTTTGCTTTCTCAGCCTTAAGCACAGAATTATTTTTCTTACTCATCGTGAATTCAGTGTATGGTATGTTAATTTCAATATTAGAAGATTCGAACACAGAGGCGTGAGTTTTTTGCACATTTGCAGCTTAACTGTTAATGAGTTTTACCCCAGGGAGACTTAAAAAGAAGTACCGGTTGAAAAGCTATTTTAAATGGAATATCACATCCAGAGTGCTGGGTTCAGTGGGATGTCATCACAGTGCCTTTCAGTATATCAAAATACTGTACACTAGTCCAGGGATTACGTCCATTTGCATGACATGCTTAAGCAATGAAAGTACTGATATGATGGAATGCCTTGATGAGCTAAACAGTTAACAAGCTCAACAAGCTCATCAAGCTCATCCTTAACTAAAGAGCATCCAGACAAGTTCATGGCAGGAACACATGATTTATATTCTTCTCAGTTTTAATAATTTATCTTTGAAAAATGAATATCTAGATTTTACTTCTTTGGTTGAAATGTTTCATTATTGTGCACAGTGTTGGTCTGTTTTCAATCATTGCAACTGGCATCCACCAAGACATTGATTTTCATTGTGGCTCACCTGGAGTTTCACTCTGTGGAGTCTGTAAAATAGGAAAAGTGATTTAAAAAAAAAACAAAAAAAAAACAATGTTAGTAAAGAAATCAAATCCTGCTCACTGCTTCATGTACATCACATCCTCCTTCTTAAAGAACAACAAAGGACAAGGTAGACAACAAAAGAAGTTGCTAGTAGTGCGTTTGTGCCTGAGGGACAGTGAGTGGAAGACAGATACAGACTTAGACTCGTACTGTTGACTGTGTGCATGTCTTTACTGTGGAAGGCTGGAGTGGCGGTGGGTTTGTGTTAATTGTAGTCTTGTCGATTTTGGTTCTGCAGGGTTCTGCCAATGAAGCAATGTAGCGATCAGCTTTTTCCATTGCATTTTGCTGGACTTCAGCATCAGAAGACCTCAGGTCCCCCACCAGCTGACCTGAAAAGAAAAAATAAATACGTTATTTTCCGGCAGCCTTTACTTTGGCATTTAAAATATGCCTAAATTTGCATGCGTTGCAGTAAACAAATGACTTTACAGCCTACAGTAACAAAGGTCTCAGTAACACAGGAGACTACTCTGCATGTGCGTTTAGAGCTCAAATGGGGATGAACTTGAAAGTTACCAAGCTAATTAACTTATCAAAATAAGTATAAGAAAAAGACTTGTGTTAGTTTTGTTAGCTAATATCTAATTAGAACCGTCATACTGTTTATGGAAACAGCTAGTATTACTCATTCTTACTTATTTTATCAACATTCTTCAGAAAACTTTCGAAGTCTTCGAGTTTCTCCATTGCGTGTTTGTCCGTTTTACCCTGTTTTTACTGTTCTCTAAACTGCTGGCTCCGCTTTATCTACGCTGAGCGCTGAATGTACTTCTCCCTCAGGTTTAGCGTTGAGTTACCATAGTAACGTGATGCCTTCAAGCCCACTCGTAAACAAGAGTAGTAAACAATGCGATAAGACTTGCGGGAAGAAACAAAGCAAAACTAAAGAAAATCCAGAAACTGAAACACTACACTTTTTTTTTTAACCAACTACACTAGAGATTGTTATTTTGAACCAAACCAGACTCAAAATCGCATCGAGACGTGTCTGATTCATTGTAAATGTTATTGGAAGTTCAGTTTTTTCCCCCCATGGTGAATAAAATGTTTTTCATTTTAAAAAAAAGCATTGCCATAAGTGTCGAAAAATAATGTTTATGTTTCTTGTGATAGCCGATTAAAGAAAGTACCTGAAGGCAGAACTTCCAGCCATTGATATGAGTGGTCATTTTTATTGATAAGTTATTTATTATTAGTCCAAATTAAACAGACAAAGAAATGGTTTATTAGTAGTAGTAGTAGTAGTAGTACTTGTAGTCAATATAAACCAAGTCATGGTTGCCATTATTTCTTTGTCCTGTAAATTTAAACTGTAAATTGCCCCTTACACACTATGCGCACCCACGGAGGACCGTGAGTTCTGCAAAGACCTTCTGTATGATCTCGACAGTAAACTTCCGCCTTTGTTTTTCTTTACCATAGATCTACACTGCCTCCCTGTGGTTAAAAACACATCTATCCAAATATTTTGTCCATCCAGCTGGTTGCTATTTATGTGCAATGTTTCATACTATTCAGACTATTTTTGGGGAGTCTGTTAATTAAAGATGAAAAGAGTACAGTACTGTGAGCCTTGTATCGTACTGTACTCTTTTCATCTTTAATTAACAGACTCCCCAAAAATAGTCTGAATACAGAGAATGAATACATTCTTTTGTTAAAAAAAAAAAATTCATTGATTTCAGTTTCATCCTTCAACTAGTGAGTCATTTGCTAAATGTCAACAGCACAAGTCACAGAATTGTTGTTGAGTTATGAACTGGGATGCTTGCCCATTCTTGCTGCTGTAAAAGGATAGGCTGTGGTGTTCTAATCAAATGTCACCCTAATTTAAAAGACCTCTATGGAAGAGCATAGGAATGCCGAATGTGTCCCTCAGTTGTCTCTCCTTGTTCTTGCATGAGTGAGGTTATACATGACAGAACTTGCCATGTAAATAATCACATAAATATTTAACGGGAATATTTTATTGTCATCTGCAACTACACTGCTATGAAAAATGTATTTGTCAAATACGGTGGTGGTAGTGTGATGGTGATTTGCTGATTCAGGACCTGAACGACCTGCTGTAATTGGTGGAACCAGGAATTCTGCGCTCTACCAGAAAATCCTGAAGGAAAATGTCTGACCATCAGGTCATGCCCTGAAGCTCAGGCTCGCTCATGTTATGAAGCAGGACAGTGATCTGAAACACACCAGAAAACCCACCTCTGAATGGCTCGAAAATAAACAAATCAAGATTTTTAAGTGACCTAGTCAAAGTCCAGACTCAAATCTGATTTAGATCCTTTTGCATGACCTTAAGCAGGCCGATCATGCTGGAAAATTCTCCAGTGTGGCTAAATTAAAACAAGTTTGCAAAGAAAAGTGGGCCAAAATTCTGCCACAGTGATGTGAAAGTCTCATTGCCAATTATCACAAATGCTTCCTTGCACAGTGTCAACGGTGGCACAACCACTTTTTTAGGATTAGGGAGCAATTACTTTTTCACACTGGTTTGGATAGTTTTTTCCCTTAATAAATGTAGTAATCATTTAAAACCTGCATTTTACATTTACTCAAGTTATCTTTGTCTAATATTCAAATGTCTTTGATGATCTGAAGTGTAAGTGTGACAAAAAATAAGAAATCAAGAAGAGGGCAAATACTTTTTCACAGCACTGTAAATATATTCTATATTTCTGCATGTTACAAATTTAATTTTGTTTTTTTTTTGGCCACAGCGGCTTTATTGACAGTGTGGGTTATGACAGAAAAGCAGAAGAGGAGATGGGGGAGGGCATGGGGCAGAGAGCACAGGCCAGGACTCGAATCTGCGCTACCAGCTTTTTGCCTCGTGGCATGTTATGCGGTCACCTGCACTACCACTGAGCCATGCCGGTACCCACAATTTACCTTTTTACGTTTTTGCAATCAAATGTTCAGCTTGAAGTATTTGTCACGGACATAGCTGTATAAATGTCTTTGCTGAACGTGGAATTTATGCCAAACTTCTTGTGCAAAATGGAAGCTCTTCCTGTCCATTACAAAAAGAGAGCATGTGTACTACAGTAAAAGAGAGCATGTGAGCTCTGGCCTCACTTCCCCACCCCACAGCTTCCCTCCCCCCCCAAGCTCTCTGTGTTCACAGTTGGACATTTAGACAGATCAGATACAGATCCAAGTTACAGTATCACAAACAGTGAGGCTCATTGTCCTCATCTACACAAAGAAAATGAGGAGAAAGAGCTGCAGTTATATTAATTACACTCTCAGCTTAAATGCTTACTAAATTTTCCTATATAATGTTCAGCACAATATCTCACACAAGATTTAAAATAGAAACTTGGAATGTTTTCTAAAAAAAGGGACCTAAAAGGTTAAGAGCACAGTGAGACACAGAAACAAATCACTTAGAATGGATGAAATTTGATCAAACAAAAGCAATTTTGAGATATGAAAGTTATCGGGTTTAATTCAGTGTCCAGCTCCTACTTATGGATTGTGTGTTCGAATATTTATTTCAGCTTGGGAAATTTAGTTGTAGTATGCACAGGAGCAGGACAGAATGTAAATTGTATGAGTTATTATTGCGAAATAATACAGATAGGGGCTTTTGTATAGCTGGATCCAGCTGCTGCAGTGTCGTGTCTCAGTGGACAACTGATGCTGACAGCACAGAGCAGTCAGTGATTAAATGCACTCCACTTTATCTGTCTTTGTGTACTAAATCTGCTCAAGGCGCCCGCTCCTTCTATACTTCTAAGTTGATCTGTAAAGATGAGCCCCACTTCAAAACTGCACTGCATACTAAAGATTGTTTCTATTTAAGTTATACGCTTTTTAAACATTTCACCCCAGTAAAGAAATTTTATACATTTATTATAATTCATGCCATTTTCCCTTATAAAACTGAACACTGTGTGCTTTCAGCAATCTCTATCATGTTTTTTTGCAAGCACATTTGTGAGATCAAACACGGATGCTGGACGAAAAGCCTTGGATTGTAGTCTCCACTCCAATTCAACCCAAAGGTGTTCTAGGAGGTCAGGACTCTGTGCAGGCCGATCAAGTTCTTCCACACCAAACTCGCTCATCCATGTCTTTATGGTCTTCGCTTTGTGCGCTGGTGTGCAGTCATGTTGGAACAGGAAGGGGCCAACCCCTATCTGTTCCCACAAAGTTAGGAGCATGAAATTGTCCAAAATGTCTTGGTGAAGCATTAAGTGTTTCTTTCACTGGATCTAGGGGGTCAAGCCCAGTTCCTGAAAGACAGTGGCACAATACAGTCAGACAAATACTCGTCATTCAGATTGCCAGATGGAGAAGCATGATTTGTCACTCCAGAGAACACATCTCCACTGCTTTACAGTCCGTTGGTGGTGTGCTTTTTTTTTTTTATCTGTGCCTTTGTTTATTTGTGAAGGAAGACACCTGAAACACTTTAATTAATTATTAAATTAATTAGTTCCTCCTGAACTATGTGCTTCAGCATTTGCTGACCCCTCTCTGTCATTTTATGTGGCCTACTACTTTGTGGCTGAGTTGCTGTTATTCCCAGTCAATTTCACTCTGTTATAATACTACTGACAGTTGATTGTGGAATCATTAGGAGTGAGGAAATTTCACGACTGGGCTTGTTGCACCAGTAGCATCCTATCACAGTACCAACATGGAATTGACTGAGCTCCTGAGAGCGACCTTTCACACATTCGCAGAAGCAGTCTGCATGCCTAGGTGCTTGATTACCTTAGGTGCCACCCCTTTTGTACAGCTGACTCAACTCAGCAATTAAGCCAATGTACTGAAGGCCGGAGAGAGGAGCACTTCAGAGCCAGAAAAAGTGCCAGAAAGCCTTTGTGAAACTGCTTGTGAGCGCTATGTATGCTGTGGCTGCTCTGTGGAGAGGAGGGTATTTTTATGATTCAGGCCTTTTACCTTAGGCTGTTACCTTAGTGACTAACTTCTGTGTTTTGTTTTTTACTTTTGAAGGTGAAAGCAGCCTGTTTGTCTCTTTTAGTTTAACTATCAATAAAAACCTTTTACTTTGATAGTTTTGCCTCCATGTTTCCTTTTTGTCAACCCGAACACTTTTTGTTACTTCCCCACATCCCCTGGACGTGGGGAAGTAACAAAAAGAGGAATGTAACAAGTGTTATAACTTAAAAATGAAGCTTTTAATCCTTCTGTTTGATATTGTTCATTTATAAATATTCAAAGACTTGTCTTCCTCTTGTTCTCATCCTTTTGTTTTTCCTTTGTCGGCAGTAACTGGTTCAGAATAACAGAGGATGTCATCCATCTCAGATTTGATCTGAAGCTAAAGAATGTGTTTGAAACATTTAGAGCAACATTTAGAGCAAACACGCAAACTGCAATGCAACACATCAAATTCTCGACAATAAGACCTTGAAATATAAGTTGCATTGCAAAGAGGAACTGCTATAGCAGTATTGCATTCACGGATTTATGTTTCTATTTAGATTTGATACATGAGGTGTGATTTGACAGTTCTGCAGCTATGCCTATTAAAAAATACATTTAATTTTGGCCACTATTCCCTTTAAGGTCCTCTCCTTTGTGCACCCACTGTTGCTGTTTTTTGAGTGATGGAAAGTGGTCCTCTGACTATTTGCACACATGCAACTGCAATTTTATCATGGACCCCCAAACTTGCTCAGTGACCAAACATAAAAAAAAAAAAAACACCACTAGTGAGCATGACCAGAGGCATGCTTGTTTTTGTCAGTATTCACTGGGTTGTACTGGGAATGATTCAATGTACAACCCAGTATTCACTGGGTTGTATATTGAATCATTCGAAGTATTCGAAGCCACTGGCGATTGGCTTCATCTTCTTGACCAAACTGAATTTTAAGTTGAAAGGACATCATTTTAACCCAGTGGAGGAAATCCAGAGTCCATCACTGACACACACAATAAAAGGACTTTGAAGGGGATGGTGACCAAATTTTTTATTTTTTTTTTTAAGTCTGTCATGTCTGGCAGATCTTGCAAACAGAACTGTGACCTGAAAGCGTTGTTGTGCCAAACATATTTGCTATTTCAAGGTGAGCTCTATAGGTTCTCTATAGGCTTCTCTTGTTAGTGTGTGACCCTTTATTTTATTTGAATTATTTTTAGCATACTGTGTGATGAATTTTGCCAGAGCTGACAGGCTTAGAAAAAAGAAAAGAAGAAAAGAAAAAGGGAGAGAGAAAGAGAGAGAGTAAGAGAGAAGGGAAAGAAGAGAATAGAGAGAAAAAAATAGGATGAATAAACCAAATAATTAGTCACTTGTTAAACATAAAAGATACTGACAATACTTGCAAAATTAAAAATTGTGTGGGGAAAACAAAAATTGCTTGATTACACAGACCAACCCTTTTGTAATATGATTACGTGAGTATTTGTGCTGGTGTCATGAAATGTACTTACCAATGAGGGCAGAACGCCGCAGCTCTGCCCATCAGAAGCTAGAGGCAGACAAAGAGAGCCCCAGGAAGCCCAGGCCGCCAGCAGCCCACCAATTGCCACTCATTCCAAAGACAACCGCACACCCACCCCAGCAGACAGGGGAGGGAGGTCTCGGACGGAGCCCCCCCAGTCAAGGAGCAAGGGCACCAGAGAATCCGAGGCAACGAGAACCCAGCCCCCCCCAGCGGCCAGCCCCCCGCACAGGCCGGCAGCAGGGCCCCAGGGCCCCGGCACCCGAGGACCGCCCGAGCCCCCACAGAGCCCCCCCCCCACGCCGAAGAGGCCAATGCAGCCCCGCGCCGCAGCTCCCAGGCGAGCAGGTCACCACCCACGCCAGAACATCCAGCAGGTCACCACCCACGCCAGAACATCCAGCCCCACCCACAGAACATCCAGCCCTTCTTACTTCACGCCAGCCCCTCTTCCCCCCTGCCCCAGGGGGGCAGGGGGGAAGAGGCAACCAGCAAGGAGCAGCCAGGAGGCAAGGCACAGGCCCAGACCCAGGTCCAGCCAAACATACAACCCCACGCACACCCACAAGCACACCATGTACACATTTATGCACAAATACATATACATGCACATACACACTCACTCATACATATATAAATATAGATACACCAGATATGACCAGGAAAAAAAAAAAAAAAAACCATGGAAGAAGAGAGCCAGCTGGTGATGGTGACCAAATTTAAATCAGGTACAGTTTTGGATTTTATATCCAAATATTATAATTGCATGTTGTATGTTTACCTGGAATGAACAGTTACCAGATGGTATGTAGACAATAACTTACCCTTAATTCCCTCATTGCCTCTGGCTCTCTGGACTCTTGCCTTTTGACCGTGGGGGGGTCTCCCTCCTTCCTCCTCTGGGGTGTGTGCACAATTGCCATCGGGATGTGTGGCCTCTCATCTTCTGAGGTCCTGGTGGGCCGTGGATAGGCCGCGTCCCCTGGGTCCTTCCCTGTTCGTCTCTGGATCACGGGGGGCGTGGTTGCAGTTTCTTGCCCCCATTGGTGAGTAAGTTCCATGGCAGAGGCACATACACACATTATTTGCAAGCAACAGCAGGATTGTGTGTGTGTGTGTGTGTGTGTGTGTGTGTGTGTGTGTGTGTGTGTGTGTGTGTGTGTGTGTGTGTGTGTGTGTGTAGATATGTGGATGTGGATGTATATATGTGTGGATATCATTCTTTGATTATTCTTTTCTCACCTTTGTTTTGTTTTGTTTTTGTTTTTTTGTTTGTTTGTTTTTTTTCTTTTCTCTTTCTCACTCCTTTTCCTGCCCTTTCCTTTCTGCCTGCCAGGCCTGGTGTAAATAAATAAAATTAAATTAAAATACAAACATTAACAAGAGTAGCCTATTGGAAAACTTAGAGAGCTATTCTTGGAAAAGCAAATATGTTTGGTACACCAGAGCATTCGGATCATATTCTGATTGCGAAAACTGCCAGACATGACAGGCTTAAAAAAAAAAAAAAAACTTACCCTTAATTCCTACATAAATACTTATATGTACTGCAAGAAATGCTTTAGTGTTAATGTTGTATAGTACCAGATTCAGATATCAAATTTAAGAATGAAAATAGATGCAGGAATTGCAGTAACATTTAGTCAGTGTAATCGTGCTTTGTTTGGTACTAAGTTAACATTCAAACATGCTATTTCATAAAAAGCTGCTACAATATACATTCTCTTGTGACCAAAAGCTAAAGGTGTACATAGTTAAATACATCAATATCAAGTATGGAAACAGACAGGTTTTAGGTCTGATGTCAGGTTTAATGTCAGTTACCAGATTCCTGTTAATTATACAATGATTCAAGTTAGTCTCCAGAAGAAAAATAAATAAATGCATTTATGTAGCAATCTTCTGATACGCTATTCATAAAAAATAGAAATAAAACAAAGTGTTTCACCAAGAAAACATTATTTTGGGTGTTACAAATCCATGTGAGCTGAAGAATAAAACAGATATGAATTACAATTACACAAGAAGAATGTACTTTGTGTCTCCTGGAATCAACCAGGGATGAGGGTCTCTAAAGTGGGAAGTTTCTTGGCTCTATCTTAATCTTTCCACTGGTTGTCATCTCTCCTAATCACATGGCAGTGCATGGATTTTTTTTTTCCTCTTGGTTCCTCACATAACTGTTAGCTCCTGAAACCACACCCCTAAAGGATAAAAAGGTTTGGGTCATAACACCCACCAGCCATTGGATCCAGACACTGGCAAATAAGCCATAACTCTCACCCACTTAAAGTACAAGAGAGTGTTACAGTGTTACAGTTGCTCCATCCTATATTGAATGGTCCATCTTTAACACTTTTTGCTGCTGTCTGCCGCTTGAGATTGCTGCTATTGTCTTCTCCTGCAAGGTACAGTAGGTAACATTTCTTGAACATCAAACTTTTTTCCTACTCAAACTTTTGCTCCTTTCTACTGCTACTTTGCTACTTAAGATTTTTTTAAAAAGAGAGCATCATTCCTTATTTTTTTTTAGTAACCAGAGATATCACTTAAAAGTAAAATTCAATGTAAAGTGAAGATAATTTACTAGGTTTTCTCTAGGTTGTAGCCAGTCAGATTTCATTGATGAGTTGTTTTCTCCATTGTGTGTGTGTGTGTGTGTGTGTGTGTGTGTGTGTGTGTGTGTGTGTGTGTGTGTGTGTGTGTGTGTGTGTGTGTGAAGGAACACACACACACACAATGGAGAAAACGACGATATATATATATATATATATATATATATATATATATATATATATATATATATATATATTAGGGGTGGGACTCGATTAAAAAAATTAATCGAATTAATTACAAGCTTTGTAATTAATTAATCGAAATTAATCGCATTTTAATCGCATTTCAATATTTGACATGAGAAATATTAATTTAAGTTTAGTTGATGAATAAATCAATAAACATAAGCTTAAACTTCAAAATTTTGTTTATTTTCCCACCAGTCTGCTACACAGACCAATGAAGGGTGGAAGTGCTCCTGTGATAAGCAAACACCTGAAATTAAAGTTAAGCATCATAACTGGATAGTTTTATTCAACATTAATGTCTCACTTGTTATAGCTGGAAATTAATCATTCTCTCAGCTGTATTCCTTGATGTTGAAATGTGTTATGCTTGTTTTAACAGCTTATTTTGAATTAAAGACTTAAAATTAAACCACAAAAAGGAGAAAAAGTTCGTTCTCCGTTTAAACAGCTGCTTTTACACAGCTGTGCTTCGCACTCACGGTTGCTAGGCGACATGAGCTACGCAGAGGTGACGGCAGCTGATATGAAGGCTAGCTGCTCACTTCCGGCCTTTGTGGTGTTCGTGGGCTGCGAAAGACGTGGGCCGGGTCCTTCGCAGGATTCGGCCCCTAATTTGGACATTGTGCGTCGATATAATCTGTATGCCGGGAACTCGTGCACTGAGAAACGTTCCACGGTGCAAAGTGCGATTAAAATGCGTTAAAATTTTTAACGCATTAATTTCCCCATAATTAATTAATCAAAATTAACGCGTTAAAGTCCTAGCCCTAATATATATATATATATATATATATATATATATATTAGGGGTGGGACTCGATTAAAAAAATTAATCGAATTAATTACAAGCTTTGTAATTAATTAATCGAAATTAATCGCATTTTAATCGCATTTCAATATTTGACATGAGAAATATTAATTTAAGTTTAGTTGATGAATAAATCAATAAACATAAGCTTAAACTTCAAAATTTTGTTTATTTTCCCACCAGTCTAGTACACAGACCAATGAAGGGTGGAAGTGCTCCTGTGATAAGCAAACTCCTGAAATTAAAGTTAAGCATCATAACTGGATAGTTTTATTCAACATTAATGTCTCACTTAATATAGTTGGAAATTAATCATTCTCTCAGCTGTATTCCTTGATGTTGAAATGTGTTATGCTTGTTTTAACAGCTTATTTTGAATCAAAGACTTAAAATTAAACCACAAAAAGGAGAAAAAGTTCGTTCTCCGTTTAACAGCTGCTTTTACACAGCTGTGCTTTGCACTCACGGTTGCTAGGCGACATGAGCTACGCAGAGGTGACGGCAGCTGATATGAAGGCTAGCCGCTCACTTCCGGCCTTTGTGGTGTTCGTGGGCTGCGAAAGACGTGGGCCGGGTCCTTCGCAGGATTCGGCCCCTAATTTGGACATTGTGCGTCGATATAATCTGTATGCCGGGAACTCGTGCACTGAGAAACGTTCCACGGTGCAAAGTGCGATTAAAATGCGTTAAAATTTTTAACGCATTAATTTCCCCATAATTAATTAATCAAAATTAACGCGTTAAAGTCCTAGCCCTAATATATATATATATATATATATATATATATATATATATATATATATATATATATATATATATTCTTTAGGCAAATTAAATGTAGAATAAAACAAAGTTTAATCTTTATTTTTTCTTAAAGGCACAAAAGGCAAATTCAAAGAATCAGCTATTGCTGCTGACGCATCAAGGACAGCCAAGATCCTGAACATAATTGGAACTGTCTTTGGAATAATCGCCATCATCATTTTCATTATATTTGCATCCGTTTAAGACAGTAAAGGCACCTGTTTTGCCAGACGCAGTGGAATCCCAGCAAAGATTAAATAATTATGTACTCCCCCTCCTCTACACGTACTACTAATAAGGAACCTATGCCTGTAGGTGCTGTTCACACATGTTTGTAAACTATATTTAATCTGCTTTTTCAATGAAAATAAAAACACCCCAGAAATACCTAAACAAAAATCCTACAAACATTTAAAGCAGAAAACTGAGTGTACATCATCATCAGTTTCTATTCTTGTTGTTAGGAGTATTGTATGAGTGTGCCATTGAATAAAATGAGGGATGATAGCTCCTTTCATTCGGCATCTAGTAGCCATATAGTAAATTTTGCCTATGTTTTGTTTTATTCTTTACATTGTCTTGTATTTCATTTAAAAAATTAATAACATTATTATAGCAGCATAAAAGGTGTACAGTATGTTTACCTATTTTTCAGAATTATTTTCTCCTAAAGTCACAATGGGGAAAATGCATTTCCCTGGGGGTCCTCTGAAGTTTCTCAACTTCCTGCTTATATAATCATAAACAGACTCAAGAAGCAGGAGAGTGGCTGTGCTTACTTGAAATGTATTCTGTCTTCATGTGGTGTACATAAATACAAACACTCACAGCGAACAATTATTTGAACAATCAAATGAAGATAAAATTATGTTTTACTGGTGATCCACCCTGCAGCAAATGATTAGTTAGGAAATATTCTCTTCTAACATCTTCATACAGCAATCTTCTGCATTCTTTGTGAAACCATGCAGAGCAGCAGCATACAAGCCAGATCAAATTTCTTTTAATGCTTTCTTGGTCCTGAAAGCAAACACACTAACTAGCTTTCTGTCCAGAGCCCTAAACTATGACGCAGGACTTATCCAGGTAACTTCGGGGTTAACCCTGGGTTTTCTGTGGGATACTAAAAAGGTGGCTCACTTTTTACCGGGGTAAATTGGCACGGTAATTTATGCTATTAAAAATAGTGTCACCATTGCTGGAAGATCATTCTGCAGGGAGAGTAGGAGGGTCTAAAGTTTTTCAATGTAGCTTTAAAGTCTCTGTGTTTGCCTGAGCTACATCAATAAGAATCATAGATTCTTATTCTTATTTTTTTTATTTTTTTTTGGGGGGGGGGGGGGGGGGGTTGTTTTTGTTTTTGTCATGCAACAATTTTACAACAGTTTTATTGTTCTATAAACATTCATTTCTGATCCTAAAACATGCATTTTACTGTTATATTTTAATGTTCTTTGTAGAGTTTTAATTACCATTTGGGATCATTATCTGTGGAAGCTATATTTTTAACATTTAAAATCTGCCATTTTCATTCATGTGCACTTTGAGTGTTTTCCTGTAGGGGGAGTACATGGAACATCAGAAGAGAGTAACTTGTGTTGACTGACAAATTTGTTCCAAAGCTTCCTCTCAGCATATTTATTCCCAATAATATATTATAGCTGTGCAGATGGGACTCAGATGCTAAAGGTAACAGGTTTATTTACAAAGAAGCAAGGGCAAGATTTTGATGGCTGAAGGATTTCCAGTTAGCAAAAAAATAAAAAATTTTAAAAATAGGTGAATAACAAATGAAGTTACTTGAAGAAATTAAAACCCCAGTTTGAAAAATGTCAGCAGCCTGTATAACACAGAAGAATGACAGATAAGATCAGGCTGTTAGAATCACAGCCTGAACAGCATATTAAATATCAAAACCAAGAAATTAACCAGCACGAGGTTTGGAAATTAAGGCAGCAAGAGTGCCAAGGACCCTGTAAGAAGTGCTTAATTGCAAAAGTTAAAGACAATAAATACTCCTACTACTGAATAAAAGTGACACAACGTCTGCAATAATTACAAAGAGATACATTTGTAATGTGAAATTTCAAGGTCATTGTTGGGTAAAAATTCCCCACTTCATTAGGGAAGAAATCAGAGCCTACCCTGTTTGGATGTTTCTGAAACTTTAGGAAACAAGCACTGTGCTCCAACCAAGATAAACAAAATCAGAGGTGGGAAGTAACGAAGTACAAATACTTCGTTACTGTACTTAAGTAAATTTTTCAGATATCTGTACTTTACTTGAGTATTTATTTTTCTGACTACTTTTTACTTTTACTCCTTACATTTTTACACAAGTATCTGTACTTTCTACTTCTTACATTTTCAAACAGACTCGTTACTTTTTAACACGATGAAATGAGTTTGAATCAAAGCTGCTGATGCTGAGATTCATTCACTGAATCCAACATTTCTACAGCCTGTATGCTGTCAGTGTAGGGGATGGAGATCAGCTCAGATAGCTGTGAAATACTGGGTTACATCTTTGTGAATTCAGTTCATCCACACAGAGCAGTAAACCTCAGAGCAGCAGCAACAGGTCAGCTGATCCCAGCCTGCACACCAACATCATTTACTGGAGCTCACAATAGAAAGTTGTGATTCTTCTCCCCATGCAGAGCTACTACAGCTGATCTTAGGGTTCCTCCACCTTCTGAATCCCACTGTAACCCCTGAGTATCCTCATATTTGTGTTTAGGTGGAGGCCCAGTCACCCTCTACTATAGAGGACACAGAGAATAGAGCTGTGTTTAAATTCCCTTTCACAGATTGTGTCCTGTATAACAGATTCAAGCTGAGTACATTCATTAGGATTAAAATTTAGATTGGAATAATGTTTCTATTCTCATGTATTATATATAGAGGTTTGGTTAGCTTTACACAAAAATAGCTGGTAGAAACATCCTCCAAAGAGCTACTTTTACTTTCTTACTTTGAGTACATTTTAGAGCCTGTACTTTTTTACTTTTACTTAAGTAAAGAAGTTGAACCAGTACTTCAACTTTTACCAAAGTATTTTTTAACACAGGTACTTGTACTTCTACTTAAGTACAGAATACCAGTACTTTTGCCACCTCTGAACAAAATAGATATGATATGTGTTCTGCAACCCTTTCTGCCATCATGTGGCAGTGTAGGACTTAACATCTCATTCTCATGGGGCTTATGGCATACATGGCACACGGTTACACATTCATGCTGCATTACATGCTTATTCATGCGGTCCTGTCCCCTATAACAGACAAGCCTACGTCATGTGCTTTTCTTCACTCATTCAGTACTGAGTTTTTCCAAATGTATTTATTTATTTATTAAAGAGAAAAAGAGAGAGCATATTTCTCCCATACTGGCTCCACTTCATCGACTCCCTGTTAAATCCAAAATCTAATTTGAAATACTTTTCTTTACATATTAGGCCTCTCTTATCTTAGAGACCTCATAGTACCGTATCACCCCAAAAGAGCACTTCGCTGTCAGACTGCTGGCTTACTTGCGCTTTCCTAGGATACCAGCTCCCAGATTGGATCTAGGAGACAGACACACTCTCAACTTTTAAGATTAGGCTTAAAACTTTTCTTTCTGATCAAGCTTATAGTTAGGGCTGGATCAGGTGACCCTGAACGTGGAACTTGGATGTCGTTCCAGGAATCTGCTGGAGCCACTCTCCTGGTTTGGGGGTCCCTGCCCCGAGTGTTCCAATTACCACGGGGACCACTGTTACATTCACCTTCCACAGCCTTTCTAACTCTTCTCTGAGCCCTTTTTCGAGCTTCTCATGTTCTTTCTTCTTGATGTTGCCATCACTTAATATTACAGCATCTATCAATACGGCCTTCTTCCTTTGTTTGTCCACTACTACGATGTCTGGTTGGTTAGCCATCACAAGTTTGTCTGTCTGTATCTGGAAGTCCCACAGGATCGTAGCTTTGCTATTCTCAAATACCCTTGGGGGTGTATCCCATTTTGACCTCAGAACTTCCAGGTCATACTTGGCATAGATGTTCCTGTATACAGTACTATGCCAGCCACTTGGTTATGGTGTTCCATGTATGCCCTGCCTGTGAGCATCCTGCACCCTGCTGTTGTGTGCTGGATTGTCTCAGGGGCATCTCTGCACAGTCTACACCTGGGGTCTTGCCTTGTGTGGTAGACCCCAGCCTCTACTGATCTTGTGTTGAGAGCTTTTTCCTGTGCTGCCATGATTAGTGCCTCTGTGCTGTCTGTCAGTCCAGCTTTGTCCAGCCATTGGTAGGATTTTTCTATATCAGCCACTTCTTCTATCTGCCGGTGGTACATGCCATGCAGTGGCCTGTCCTCCTCTTTCCGCTCTTCTTTCTCTGGTTTCTGCAGCCTGAGGTACTCACTAAGCATATGATCCTTTGTTGCCATCTTCCTGATATATTCATGGATTTATTTATTTATTTATTGGCCTTTTGTGGCTTTATTTCCCAGTGTACAGTGTAGAGAGACAGGAAAGCAGGAAGAGAGAGATGCCCACAGGGCAAGTGGGAATGTAGCTGACAGGAGTGGCCCCCAGTGTGGTCTTCTGTTTCTATAGCCCTTCTACTTCAAGGCCTGGTATGTCGTGGTGTCAGAAATGCTCTTTTGCATACCTTGTTTGTAATGAGTGGTTGATTGAGTTGCTGTTGCCTTCCTTTCTGCTCAAAGTTGTCTGGCCATTCTCCTCTGACCTCTGACATCAACAAGGTATTTTCACCCAGAAAATTGCTGCTCACTGGATATTTTCTCTATTTTGGACAATTCTCTGTAAACTCTAGAGATGATTGGGAATGTGTTGGAAAATCCCAGTTGTTCAGCAGTTTCAGAAACACTCAGACCAACAACCATGCCACTTTCACTCACCTTTCTTCCTGATGCTCAGTTGAACTTCAACAGGCTGTCTTGACCATGTCTACATGCCTAAATGCTTTGAATTGCTGACCTGTGACAATTAGATGTTTCTGTAATGAGCAGATGAATAAATGCACTCAGTAATGCGACATTAAGCCCACATTTTTTGCAGTACTCATTTCAAAGTCAGTAATCTTTTGATGAAAGTACAAAAAATTTGATGTCTAAGTTTTACGGTGGTGGTGAAAGGGTTTTTTACTCAATGGTCAAAGAGCTGAAGTGACTGTCTGATTTTTCATGTGTTGACATATGTGAAGAAGGTTTTGATTGTTGTAGTGTCTTTGGCACAGATGAGTTTGTGTTATGAAAATGTCTTAACTGTTTTGAGAACTGCATTAAGAGTAGTGAGAATGACTTCTCTGCTGTGAGAATTGGGCCAAAGCGATTGAAAAAAATTGTAGGGTAAGTGAGAGGTCTATAGTTCTGGTTAGTAGTGAAGTACGGTACATGTAGAAGCAGTAACAGTATGTACATACTCAACGAAAAAAGGCTAATGTGGGTGGGGAAATGCGTTACTGGTGTGAAAACTGCATCAACGCGATCAAGAGAAACTGTAACACTTGAGTGTACCTGTGGTTAGACAATCTACTTTCGCTGCCTGATGTTAAAACACATTGATGCAAACTTGTCAGAGCCACTGATTTTGATTGATTTGGAGATGAAATATGAATATAACTACATGAAGGAATGAAAAGCATCTTCTCAGCACAAAAAGGATCAGTTTTTGTCTAAACACTTTACATTAGGCCTAAAAGTTTATGATAGACTCCTTTGCTCCTTCACTAGAGTCTTGCTTTCGTCTTTGCACTTTTCTTCGTAGATTTTAAATGTCCAATCTTTTGATTTTATATCTTTTATTTGCCTGTATATGTTGTTGAATACCATGTAGTGATTTAAAACACTTTGTAACCCCGTTATAGAGCACCTTTTTTGTCAAATCCAATGAAAAACAAAAACAAAAAACAATGCAATGAGTCTGCTGTGATGCACTGTGATCTGCTCAAATTTGTGCAAATTAGTTGTAAATAAAATTATTTTTCTTATGTATCTCATTTTGGGCAATCTTTTACTACGTGTTTATCCTGTACACTTATATCACAAAGAGGTCAGCTCTAACCCTTTAAACCACACCCCCTACATGATAAAATGCTGTGAATCACAGGCCCCACTAGCCACTGGATCCAGACACTTGCAAACAAATCATAACTCTTATCTGCTTCAAGTTGACAGTGAGACCCAATGGAAAGAGGCCAAACTCGTGTTCCTCCTCCATCCTATCTTGGATGGTCTTATTTTAGTGCTTTGTTTTGCTGTCTGCCTCTTGGAGCTGCTGCCATTAAATACTCTAAGAAGGTAGGCAACATTTCCTGAGCTTCCGCTTGTTTTTACTCATTCAGCCTAAATTCAAAATTTTTTTTTTTTTGCACCATAATATATTTTGAAAAAGAACAGTTTTTATGTGAAATTAAAATCTCAATGTAAAATCATTAAAATATCCAAAAATGCTAAGAGAGTAATAAAACCTTGTCTTGTTTTCACCTCTGTAAAGTGTCCTTGGATGTCATGAAAGGTGCTTGTATATAAAATGTATTATTATTGTTATTAAAAATCATGAGGCTACACTAAATGTTAATTGCTTAGTAGCAAATATTTTATTGATGATTTCAACTCCTCTATTTAACATACTTGTCTTTTAGCATTTTGAATTGCATGTCAACTTAAACTGAACTTTGACAACTACAAACTTTGTTGTGCTTTAAAGGTGAAATCTGCAATCGAAGGGGGAGAACTAGCTCTAGCTGAAGATGCATCGCAAACTGCCAAGGCACTGAACATTGCTGCAGTCGTCTTTGGAATTGTTTTTATCACCATTTTTGTGACTTATGAAGTCCATGAAATGAAAAGAATGAAATGAAGGTCTCTGCTTTTGTCAAATTGATGCATGTTTGTCAGAGCTACTGGATTTGACTCATTTATAGATGAGCAGCTTATGTTAGTGGCTTATGAACACAAAAAGGAAAGTAAACTTTGGACTTGTTCTTATCACAATTTTTGTGACTTGCAAAGTCTATGAAATAAAGGGAATGAAATGAATGTCTGCTTTTGTCAAATGACAAACTGGAATCTCAGCAAGTTTTTACTGTCTTCTCTCTCTGTTGATATGAACTAATGTCTTCATGTGTTTATTCACCATATTGCTTTAATTGGTTGTCAGCAGTGGCGGTTTCTGATATGGGCGACATGGGCAGCCGCCCAGGGCGGCATTTCATCTAGGGCGGCATGACCGCCCCCCTCCCCCCAACGCATTGCGATCGCCGCAGCAACGCCTACCGCACTGCTCCACTTGTGGGATAATGGGCGCCCTCTGCTTGCTGTGTATTGCATGTAGCTTTCTGCCATGGTCAGACAGGTTGTAACAGAAGAAAAAGGGCAGGCGGGGGATTCTCTCTCTGTCTCGCTGTCACTGCTTCACTCGATCGTCACACACACAGCGCTGCCCCGCCCCCTTCTCCTCTCAGCCTGGGGTGCGAGTCGAGTGAAGCAGTGATGGCGTGAGAGTGAGACTGTCAGCCGGGTTCATTCATTCATGCCTGTACAGTTTGGGCCTGGTTACAGCCAACAGTAACCGCTGAATTATAAATAAAGGCGACTTTTGCTGGCAGTCTCTCGCCAAACCTTTCATCCTCACGGACACTGCCATATCAAGATTAACGCGAAGTGTATGTCCTAATATTGAAAAGTTTTGCGAGATCTCGCAAAAGTAACTCAGGATCTCGCAAAACTTTTGCGAGATATGCAAAACTGACTCTTTTTTTTTTTTTTTTCCTCCCATGTTCCACAGAATGAATCTGTGCGTCTAATAAAATTAGATGCACACAACTGATAGAACACAAAGCCAATTTCATTTATAATACTGTAAATATGGTCATTAAATCACAGTATTTGTGTGAACCCGAATCCTGATAAAAAAAATAACACAAATACGAATCTAGACAGTTTGGACAAATGTTGGTGGATGGCGCAGTGTTGCCAGATTGGGCAGCTTGTGAACACATTGGGGTGGAATATTATATAGATATTTCTATATAATTATAAAATTATATAGATATATAATTTTACAATAAAAACTTCCTAAAAACCTACCAAATATGGTGAAAAGCAGCCAAAATTTTAACAAGTTACCCAAAGCTTGTATATTTAAATATATATCACACCTGGTGCTATTAACATGAGTTTCAGTGGAGGTTTTGTTGTGTTGGGCTGGCAACTGTCAGTCAGATCTGACAACCCTGGGGATGGGCGGTGGTGGTGGCGAATTGTGGCAGATGGAAAGGAAAAGGTCAAAGCCATCAGGTGCACAGTTTAGGAAAAAGAGAAAAGAAGAAGAGGAGAAACAAGCAAAGATGAAGGTAAGCAGAAGCTGTGTAATATTTCAGTTTCTTCCATGTTTTTTCAAATAAAAATTTAAAAGAAATTCTGAGTGTGCCTGTGATGGTGGGGGGACCTTCTGTTAAAGCCTGTCTGTCAGACCATGGCAGAAAGCTACATACACCACACAGCAGTCGCTCATTACCCCCCCAAGTGTAGTAGTGCGGCGATCGCTATTGTGTGTGTGTGTGGGGGGGGGGGGGGGGGGGGCGCCGGCGGGGATGCTCGCCCAGGGCGCCAAACAGGCTAGGACCGCCACTGGTTGTCAGTACAAATAGCATAAGAATGCCTTGGCTTCATCATGGTGCAAGCCAAAGATATATAGTGGGGAAAATAAGTATTTGATACACTGCCGATTTTGCAAGTTTTCACCCCTACAAAGAATGGAGAGGTCTGTAATTTTTATCGTAGGTACACTTCAACTGTGAGAGACAGAATCTAAAAATAGAAATCCAGAAACAACATTGGGGTTGTATGATTGGGGTTTTATGATTGTTGGCAATTACAGAGGTCAGACATTTGCAGTAGTTCTTGACCAAGTTTGCGCACACTGCAGCAGGGATTTTGGCCCACTACTCCATACAGATCTTTTCTAGATCTTTCAGGTTTTGGGGCTGTCGCTGGGCAACACTGAGTTTCAGCTCCCTCCAAAGATTTTCTATTGGCTTCAGGTCTGTAGACTGGCTAGGCTACTTCAGGACCTTGAAATGGTTCTTACGAAGCCACTCCTTAGGTGCCCTGGCTGTGTGTTTCAGGTCATTGTCATGCTGGAAGACCCAACCACAACCCATCTTCAATGCTCTTACTGAGGGAAGGAGGTTGTTGGCCAAAATCTCATCATACATGGCCCCATCCAACCTATCTTCCATTCTGGGCCAATTCCTGACCTTTCTCAGAATCATCCTTACCCCATGAGGTGAGACCTTTCATGGAGCCCCTGGAAGATTGACAGTCATCTTGTGTCAAGTCAAGTCACATTTATTTATATAGCACATTTAAAAACAACAAAAGTTGACCAAAGTGCTGCACATAGAGATAAACAGGGTAAATAGGCAATAATAAATTAATTAATTAATTTAAACAACACAATCAGAAGTCAGCAATCATCTAATAGGAAGTTACATTGCAGCCAAATGCTAAGGAAAAGAGATGTGTCTTTAATAAGGATTTAAACGAGTCTACCGTCTGGGCTGAGCGAATATGGAAAGAAAGATTATTCCAAAGGCTTGGTGCTGCCACTGCAAACGCTGGATCACCTCTCAGTTTCAGCCTAGTTTTTGGTCTTTGTAAGACTAGTTGATTAGATGACCTCAGAGCCCTTGGAGGTGTGTGTTCATGGAGTAGCTCAGACAGATACAAAGGTGCTAGTCCATTTAGAGCTTTAAAAGTGAGCAATAAAATCTAAAAAATATATTCTAAAACAGACAGGAAGCCAATGAAGGGATGATAAAACTGGGGTAATATGTTCATGTTTTTTTTGTACCACTTAAAAGACGAGCTGCTGCATTTTGGACCATTTGCAGGCAGTGCACTGATAACTGATCTATACCATAGTACAAGGAATTACAGTGGTCCAGGCGTGAAGTGACAAAAGCATGAATGACTTTTTCCAGGTCCTTATACGGAAGATAGGGTTTTACTTTAGCAATGACTCGGAGCTGATAAAAACTACTTTTAGTAACAGCACTTATTTGTTTTTCCATTTTAAAACAGTCACCAAAAATAACACCCAGATTTTTCACTGCATCATGGTGTTTCTTCCATTTTCTAATAATTGCGCCAGCAGTTGTTGCCTTCTCACCAAGCTGCTTGCCTATTCTCCTGTAGCCAATCTCAACCTTGTGCAGGTCTACAATTTTGTCCCTGGTGTCCTTAAACAGCTCTTTGATCTTGGGCATGGTGGAGAGGTTGGAGTGTGATTGATTTAGTGTGTGGACAGGTGTCTTTTATACAGATAACGGGTTCAAACTGGTGCAATTAATGCAGGTAATTAGTGCAAAATAGGAGGGCTTCTTAAAGAAAAACTAACAGGTCTGTGAGAGCCAGAATTCTTGCTGGTTGGTAGGTGATCAAATACTTATTTCATGCAATTAAATGCAGATTAATTATTTAAAAATCATACAATGTTATTTTCTGGATTTTTCTTTAGATTCTTATAGAGTCTCTTACAGTTGAAGTGTACCTACGATAAAAATTACAGACCTCTCCATTCTTTGTAGGTGGGAAAACTTGCAAAATCAGCAGTGTATCAAATACTTATTTTCCCCACTGTAAGAGTTGTCAAATTAAACCTGTCTCTGGATTTAAGTGTTTCTTGTTGTGAATTATATGTATATTTTAATGATTAAATCATTTTTGTTGTTTCATAATGAGTGATTTGTTCCTAATGTGACAGTTGTGATATGTTTCCTTCATCAGAGACTCACTCTCACTTTTATTTAAATGGCACCCTTTAACTTTATATAAAGACTCAAAGGGAGACAACACAACAAGATGATAGTAGTGGCAGGCACATAAACAAAAAGTGTGTGAAAGACTCAGAGAGACTGAGCAAGAGTAGGAGTGCAAATATGTGGCTTTGTGTGCATGTGTTTATCAGGAAAATGTTCATGGAATGTTGATGGCAGAGGCCAAAGTCTGTGTATGTCATTTTAACACCTAACTGAACCTGTGGTTAGACAATCTATTTTGCCTGCCATTGATGAAAACAATATATAGATGCAAACTTGTCAAAGCTACTGGATTTGACTCGTTTGTAGATGAGCAGCGTATGTTGCCATATCCACAAGAAGAGATGAAAAGTGGCCTATCAACACAAAAAGAAAAAAAGTGTGACAAACCGGTGCCTTTTTGTCTGAAGCCTGATGAATGTGTGACAGGACCATTTGCATTATCTGAACAACACACATGAATTTAGAAAAAAAAAGCACTAAAATAAGACAGAAAGTAAAAGGACTTTTTTAAAAAGGACCATAAGAATATATTCTTAAGTAGTATGCATATGCAATTGGTGTAAAGAGTGTAACCATGCTTTTGATATATTATTTAAACTTACAGACAGGTGCTATGAAAGGTTACAAGGTTTGAAGAATACCCTGCATCTATCTGATGTATCAAGGACTCAATCTGGTAGGTCAAATATGTGCATATTAAATGTAAAAAAAAGAAACGCATCTGTTGGGCAGACTTTTGCATGTTCATATGATGATAATGAAGATAATGCAGGTTATTGGTTGACACTGTAATCATTCAAACCACATCCTGAATGATAAAATGATGTTAGTCACAACCCCCACCAGCCAGTGGGTCCAGACACTTGTCAACAGCACATAATTCTTATCAACTTAAAGTTGACAGACATACGATGGAAGCAGGCCAAGCTCATCCTCTTCCACCATCCTATCTTAGATGGTCCATTTTAAATACTATTTGCTGTTGTCTGCCTCTCGGGATTGCTGCTATCATCTACTCCAACAAGGTAGGTAATACAGTATACTGAGTATCAAACTTTTTTCATTTGTATTCCTGATATGCAGCCTTCAGAAACGTTTTTAATATTCTGCAGTATAATATACTTTGTAAATAAGATACAGCAGTTAAAAGTGAAATTGACAGTGAAGTGAAAAATCATTTACATTTTCTGTAAAATAGTGGGGCATCAATTAAAAAAAGTCAAAAGTCTGGTCTCCTGTGAATAAACATGTCAAAGTTCAATCATGTCCTAAATGTAAAACAAAATTGCTCAGCAGCAAAAGTTTCACTGCTGATTGCGGCTGTTGCATCAAGTGAATTTTCTTCTAGAAAACTGAATGTAAATTAAAACTCATTGTGTTTGTTGTGATTCAAAGGTAGAGTCAGCAAATACCCATGGAGACATAGACAGAGCTCGAGATGCATCACAAACTGCCAAGATGCTGAACATCGCCGCACTCATCTGTGGGATAATCCTTATCACCATTTATCTCTCCATCAAATTAACTGAAAAAAAATAGTGACGGTTCCTGCATTTCCCAGAAGTTGCACTGGAATACCAGCAATTTTTTGATGTCTGCTTTTGCTTTTCAACATCCTCCACTAAATATGGACTGATGTCTATATGTGTGGTGTTTAACCAGCTCCCCATAAAAAGAATGGAAGAATGCTTTTGTTTTCATTGTGCAAACTGAGTTGTCAAATGAGAAACCTGGATTAAAGTGTTGCTTTGCATGTGTTATTTTTATGACTTTTTATGATGAGTTATTACAAAGTTTCAAGCAATCTCAGAAAGAAGAAAATATCTCATTACATTTACTTGATAAACATACAATTTGTCAGACACATAAAATTTTGCCTCTCTTTATTATGTGTATTTCTTAAATAGATTTTAGGATTTCCTATACATTTAACATTAATGAATGATACAGTAGCATGAAGCAAATGCAGTTTGTTTAACCAGTCTGGTCTTCAGCTTTTTCTGTGGCTCCAGAGCTCTTTTCTCGTAGAAGTTCTTCAAGATGAGAGAATAAAGATGTTTCTCTGTGCTTCCTCTGAAGTTTCTCAACTTCCTGCTTGTATAAATCATGAGCAGACACAAGAAAAAGGCAAGGTAGCATTGTTATTTATAGATAGATAGATAGATAGATAGATAGACAGACAGACAGACAGATAGATCCTATGCTTACATCTTCAGACAGCAATCCTCTGATTGGTTTGTGAAGCCTCTGAAGCAGGGAGGCAGCATGAGAATCAGACCTCGTCTCAGTCTCTGGGCCTCCTGGTTCTGAAACCAAACACACAAACTGGCTGCCTGTTCAGATGAAGAAGCACCCAATCTAGCCTGAAAGAGTTCACCCAGACATTCCTGTAATACCTGTAACATGACATGAAGTTAAATAAATAAATCCTATGTCATACAGCAAAAGTCATATTACAAGAAAATGCTTAAATGTAAAGTTTCAAAATTTAAAGTGATTTTATTCATGCACGCTTGGTGTGTTTGCACCTTGAAAAAAAGCCTCTGGAAGGCAGGACTGGAATCAGAGCTCATGTCGTTAATTTTGACATGGGACAGGCAATGTAGTAGCAGGAGAGAGAAGCCTCCAACTGACTGAAGCCTCTGGCGACGGACAAACAGAGTTTCTGCAGCCTCCTGTCAATACATGTCAGAGATTTACACTCTTTAAACTGTATTTCACCACAAAATTTTTATAAAAATGCCTTTTCATTCTTTTACCTGATAAAAGAAGGAATTTCTGAAGGCGTTGTTGAAATAGGTGTTGTTTGGGAGACTAGCTGCTATCTGAAGTGAAATGACTGGAGTCTGTTCAAAAAGAGCAATTCTTTTATTCTTATAATATTTCAATTCAAGTTTAGGCAACACTAAAATACACTCTGAAAAATATATACCTGCATTCAAATATCAGTATATAATTAAGAACTAAACATGTAATAGGTAAACATTTATAAGGGTTAAAAAAGGAAAAGACATGAGGAAAACACAACAAATATGAGGAAATGAGGAACAAAGGAAATATGATTTTGGTAGGTATTTTACTAATAATTTCCTCTGCAAAGAAATGGGAAGAGAGGAGCCAACAGCAAGGTTGAGACTTCTGGTCAACAAGCACTTTAAGAAGGCCAAGTATGAGGATCCAGTGACCCTGATTTTACATTTGAGCCAGTTCTAATGAAATTCTCTCTAATTTTCCTGACATATCAGACTCACAAGTATGCTAGAGACATGAGGTCACATAACACAATGCCAAAGTCTGCAGCTTTTAGTGGTATAAAAAAATACAGCAAGCAACAGAGTCAGAGTGTGAGTGAAGCTTTGTCACCAACCAGTTTCAGCCTATGCAATGTGTGCATCAGGAACAGTCCATGCTGATAGACCAGAAACTCTCTGGGCTTCAGGACTGACAGCTCCAAAGGAATCAGCTCACCTTCACATTGCCACTGAGCATCGAGGACATCTACAAAACATTTGCCTCTGTCTGGGCACAACACAAAATACAATGAATTGCATTTTAGTGGATAAAGCTAGAAAACAAGAAGAATGAAGACTATACTTTCCCCAGGCTCATCTTTCCCCCAGAAGGGAAATAATGAGAAAATCAATATTTTACTCAAAAATTAAAAGGCTGTTGGAAAAACATTGTTTCATATGCTCGAGCTGTTTCTGTCCTTTAGGATACTTTATTTATAATGTTTATTTATTAGTTAGGTTTAATTTCAGTACTACAGTATCTGTGCATTGTGCTCAACACGTTTTGTGGTTGGCAGATCTTCTCTCTAGGCGTTGTTTGTCGGTGCTTAGAATCTTCCTCTTAACCACAAGAAAAACCCACATTTGCAAATGTTTCCATGAGCTTGCATGGGTTAGAGCAGGGGTTTTCAAAGTATGAAAGGGTGAGCCCCCCTCCAAGGAGCACAATGCCTGCTGCGCCCCCCCCCAATAATCAACCCACACACAAACAAAACACCTTCTAATTGCTTTTATTTTAGAACCATCTCATCTTTTAAAATGACACTTTATCTGAATGAAATTTAACGCATGACCATTTTAAAACATTTCCTCCCATTTTAATTATTTTATCAGGGCCTTTGTGTGGCAAATACGCCCTTTTTTCATTTTTCTAATGATAAGAACAACCGCAAACTCATCACAAAATCCAAACTTTAAGTAGTCGTGGTCATACTTCCTCTTTTTTCTACTTACGCCAGAGCTTGTCTCCCCTGCCTTTTTCTTTACTAAAAATTTGTCCATTCTTTCTCTCACATCAGTAGACAGCAAGCAGATAGCTTCTTTTCCCGGTTTATTTTTTCCCTCGCACCGCGCCTCCCCTAAAGTGCTCTGGCGCCCCCTAGGGGAGGCGCGCCTCACACTTTGAAAACCGCTGGGTTAGAGGAAATCCAAAAAAAAAAAATATTAAAATGTGGGCATACAATTCTTGTTTTTTAAACAGTTCAAAGAAAATATTGACTGTCCAAAATGACCATATTCATGCTAATGATGAGCCATGCAAAAGTTTGGACACACTCATGTGACTGGTACTGTATGCCAACTTCTGACCACAGCGGTAGTGCCGAGAAAGCTTTCTATTCTATTTTGTTTGTTTTATGGCTTGTTATTTTTCTGTTTCAGATTGGGGAGAGTATCGAGTGATGCTACATTTTAGTGGTCCAAGTGGCAAATATATTTATACATTTCAATATAACCGACAAATAAATATGTAAATAAGAAGGTGAGAGGTAAAGACATAAAGAAAACACAGCAAAGTGAGAGTGAAGCTTTGACACCAACCAGTTTTAGCCTTTCCTATGTCCATACTGACAAACTGGTTCACGCTCACACTGAGCATCAAGGGACATCTACAGTACAAAATTGTTGCCTCTCTCTGAATACAACACAACCTGATGATTTGCACTTTAGTAGCTATAGTTGGATGACAATAAGAACTGAGGTTGTACTTTCCCCAGACTCATTCTGCAAGTGACCAGACCCAGAGGTGAGAATACTGAGAGAGAAAATAAATACTTTCTTCCAAAGACCTGAAAGGCTGTCAGAAAACATTGTTTAATGTGTTTTAAAATGTTTTATGTTATTTAAAATATCTTCTTCAATATCTATCTTCAATCTCAATACTGTGCACGCATTTTTGAAACACTCTTTTTAGGACACCACATCCGCAGGTGCTATTTCTCAGTTATCGGAATCTTCTTCTAAACCTTAGAAACCACATCTGCAAAGGATTAGGTCTGCTTTTGTGGTGTGTGAAGAGGTGTGTTATTTCAGTAATGGAAAATAAAATTCAATCAAATGTATATATCATTACTGTTAGTTCAGTTTAAATTTGTGAGTTTATGCAACTTGCCAGTAGAACGTGTCAGAATGCTTTTGAACTATCAAGTCAATAACTAAAGCAAAGTATTTACAGTATCCTTAAATCAGATGTTAAGTTATTGAAGCCATCACATTATGTTTGAATGGAAAAGACAATCATTTCACTGTGAGTTTAATATGTATGTCCTTAAAAATGACTTCTAAATTAATTCAGTTCAGTTTCATTTATATAGCACCAATTCACAACAACAGTCACCTGAAGGCACTTTATATTATTTACCATATTGTAAGGTAAATGCCCTACAATAGCATAGGAAAAAAACAACAACAATCACACATCCCCCTATGAGCAAGCATTTTGCAACAGTGGGGACACTGCTCCACCAACTCTCTCTGTCTCAGCTCTCTGTCCTGCAGGACAAATAACCACAGGTGTGTGATTGACAATTAGACAGCAGTGTTATATAGTGCCAAATCACAACAACCATTGCCTCAAGGGGCTTTATATTGTAAGGTAAAGAACCTACAATAATACAGAGAAAACCCCGACAATCAGATGACCCCCTTTGAGCAAGTACTTGGCCACAGTGGGAAGGAAAAACTCCAGGAAGAAACTTCTGGAGAATACCTGGAGACTCACAAAGGGGCAGCTACGGTATCTGCCGCAACTGGTTTGGGGTCAGGGGAGACGGGACTAAAGACACACTGTGGAAGAAAGCCAGAATTTAATAATAAATAATGATTAAATGCAGAAGCATGTATACACAGAGAGAGAGTGAAAAGAGGTGAATGAAGAAGAAACAGTCAGTGCATCGTGGGAAGTGGCCTAGACCTACCTGATTCAGCACTAACTATAAGCAGAAGGTTTTAAGCCTAATTTTTTTTTTAAAAAAAGAGAGGGCGTCTGTCTGCCAAATCTGAACTGGGAGCTAGTTCCACAGAAGAAGGGCCTGACAGCTGAAGGCTCTACCTCCCATTCTACTCTTAAGTATCCCAGGAACCACAAGTAAGCCTGCTTTTATACTTTTTCACTGCACTGCAGGGTGCAGGTGAATATAAACATCCTTGATTGCTGGTGGCTGGTTTGCATTTACTGGCTTCAATAACAGCAAGTTCTTACATTTATGATCTCCGCCAGGTGCCTCTCAGGGAGCCATAGTAAAAGGATATTGAAGTTAGATTAAAGAGGGATTTTTTTTTTAAAGCAAAGAAGTAAGAAATATGTGGCAGTGAATCCGTATGTAAGCATAAAGAATGTGAATGACTGTTTAAACTTGGAATTAGGGGATTGTGATATGATCGTTTCACCTTACAATCAGATGAGAAGTGGGCATATAAACTGTTGAAGCTAGTTTTTTTAGTACTTCATAGAGTCATTCTTATCTAATGGGATAAGTGCTACTGCTGGGAACAAGGAAATGAAATGGAAGAAAAGGGAAGTTCTTCAACTGAAAAATTAATAAAATTTTATTGTATCAAACAAGAACCGTTGTATCATGTTCCTAAACAGTAAAAGTAAAATCTTCCTAATCTCATTGCATTGTTATATTGTTCAGTTAAAGGTGTGCTTCTAGATGTAAAGTACAGTTTTTGTGTGGCTAGGTGAGGTCCATTAATGACTGCTCTTACAGGTGGGTCTACAGATACTGAAATTAGCCTTGCCTTAGAAGCAAAAGATTACCTGCGCCTTCAAAACTGTCCAGTATTTAAGAACTGTTGGAAGGACAACAGTTGGTATTCTTTAGGTTAACCAGTAACAGTGCTAAAAAAGGGGCTTTATGGGCTTGTTTTGAGTTTTCTCATGCAAATGGACAAGATGCGAATGGACAATCCCTACCAGTACCATCACTGAAACCAATCAGTTGATGTATAACACGGCAGCAGTGATCCTTGAGATGCTTGGCTATAAGATAAACAGCACTAAGGAGCAGTACCCTCCATGGAAATGACGATTGGAGGCTAAGATCAAGGCAGCACGGAGGGAAGTTAGCCAGCTCTCAGAGTTGCAGAAATGTGGGATGAAGAAGAAAGCAGTGCCTAAGAAGTACAACAGGCTGTCCATACCTGAGGCCTTAGAGACTGCCAAGCAAAGACTTACAGCCTTGGCTAACCACCTGAAGAGGTATACCAGAGAGATAGAAGCCAGTAAATAAATAAACCGGATGTTCTCCACCGAACCATCCAAGGTATACTCTCAGTGGCAGGGGAACAATAGGAGAATAGCACCCCCACCAAGGCTGGAGACGGAGCAATACTGGAAGAACATATGGGAGAAGGATGCGTCACACAACACCAATGCTCAGTGGCTAGTGGAGCTAAGAGCAGACCACAGCAACCTCCCAGAACAGGCTCCAGTAACCATCACAGTGGCAGACATCCAAGAAAGAGTCTCGCACATGAAGAGCTGGACAGCACCAGGCCCTGATATGATTCACACCTACTGGCTAAAGAAGCTAACTGCACTCCACGAGTGCCTGGCAGCACAAATGAACCAGCTGCTAGAGGCTAAGACACACCCAGAATGGCTGACCAAGGGCCGGACAGTCCTGATCCCCAAGGACCCCAGAAGGGACCAGTCCCATCCAACTACCGGCCCATAACCTGCCTCAGTACAACATGGAAACTCCTGTCAGGCATCATAGCAGCTAAGATGAGTAGGCATGTGGCACAATACATGAGTGAGGCCCAGAAAGGGATAGGAAGAGAGACCAGGGGAGCAAAAAACCAGCTACTAGTAGATAGAGCAGTCACTCGAGACTGTAAGACCCAGCTGACCAACCTGTGCACCGCCTGGATTGACTACAAGAAAGCCTATGACTTGATGCCACACACATGGATCCTGGAATGCCTAGAACTGTATAAGATCAACAGGACCCTAAGAGCCTTCATCAAGAACTCAATGGGTATGTGGAGAATAACACTAGAGGCCAACTTCAAGCCCATTGCACAAGTCAACATCAAGTGTGGGATTTAGCAAGGAGATGCCCTGTCCCCACTACTGTTCTGCATAGGCCTGAATCCCCTCAGCCAGTTCATTAACAACTGGCTATGGATACCGACTACGGAATGGAGCAAACATCAGCCAACTCCTGTACATGGATGACATCAAGCTGTATGCTAAGAGTGAACAAGATATCGATTCGCTGATCCATACCACCAGGATCTACAGCAATAATATCGGAATGTCATTCGGACTGGAGAAGTGTAGTCGGATGGTAACTAAGAGAGGAAAAGTAGCAACATTGCAGACATTGAGGACAGCTACAAGTACCTTGGAATCCCACAGGTAAATGGGAACCATGAAGAGGCCGCTAGGAAAGCTGCAACCTCCAAGTACCTGCAGAGAGTAAGGCAAGTCCTGAAGAGTCAGCTGAATGGGAAGAACAAGATCCGGGCTATCAACACCTATGCCCTGCCAGTTGTCAGATACCCTGCTGGGATAATAAGCTGGTCAAAGGAGATGGAAGCCACTCATGTTAAGACAAGAAAGCTCCTTACCATGCATGGAGGGTTTCACCCCAAATCCAGCACCCTGAGACTGTACGCTAATCGGAAAGAAGGTGGCCGAGGACTAATGAGTGTCAGAACCACTGTCCTAGATGAAACAATGAAGATCAGTGAATACATCAGGAAGATGGCCACAAAGGAGCATGTGCTTAGTGAGTACCTCAGGCAGCAGAAACCTGAGAAAGAAGAGGAGGAAGAACAGGAACCATCATGGAAGGACAGGCCTCTGCACGGCATGTACCACTGGCAGATAGAAGAAGTAGCTGACATAGAGAAATCCTACCAATGGCTGGACAAGGCTGGACTGACAGACAGCACAGAGGTACTAATCATGGCAGCACAAGAGCAAGCTCTAAGTACAAGATCAATAGAGGCTGGGGTGTACCACACCAGGGAGGACCCCAGGTGCAGGCTGTGCAGAGATGCTCCTGAGACAATCCAGCACATAACAGCAGGGTGCAAGATGCTAGCAGGCAGGGCATACATGGAACGCCATAACCAAGTGGCCGTCATAGTGTACAGGAACATCTGTGCCGGGTATGACCTGGAAGTCCCGAGGTCAAAATGGGACACGCCCCCAAGGGTGGTTGAGAACAACAGAGCTAAGATCCTGTGGAACTTCCAGATACAGACAGACAAACTTATAGTGGCTAACCAACCGGACATCATAGTGGTGGACAAACAAAGGAAGAAAGTCGTGGTGATAGACATTGCAATACCAAGTGACAGGAACATCAAGAAGAAGGAACATGAGAAGCTCGACAAATACCAAGGGCTCAGAGAGGAGCTGGAAAGGATGTGAAAGATGAAGGTAACAGTGGTCCCCGTGGTAATCGGAACACTCGGGGCAGTGACCCCCAAACTGGGAGAGTGGCTCCAGCAGATTCCTGGAACAACATCCGAGATCTCTGTCCAGAAGAGCGCAATACTGGGAACAGCTAAGATGCTGCGCAGGACCCTCAAGTTCCCAGGCCTCTGGTAGAGGACCTGAGCTTGGAGGGCAAAAATAGACCGCCCGTAGGAGTGAGCTGGGATTTTTTTTTTTAAGGCTAATATATATATATATATATATATATATATATATATATATATATATATATATATATATATATATATATATATATATATATTAGGGGTGGGACTTTAACGCGTTAATTTCGATTAATTAACGCGTTAAAAAATTTAACGCATTTTAATCGCACTTTGCACCGTGGAACGTTTCTCAGTGCGCGAGTTCCCGGCATACAGATTATATCAACGCACAATGTCCAAATTAGGGGCCGAATCCTGCGAAGGACCCGCCCACGTCTTTCGTAGCCCACGAAGACTGCAAAGGCCGGAAGTGAGCGGCTAGCCTTCATATCAGCTGCCGTCACCTCTGCATAGCTCATGTCGCCTAGCAACCGTGAGTGTGAAGCACAGCTGTGTAAAGCAACTGTTAAACGGAGAACGAACTTTTTCTCCTTTTTGTGGTTTAATTTTAAGTCTTTGATTCAAAATAAGCTGTTAAAACAGGCATAACACATTTCAACATCAAGGAACACAGCTGAGCGAATGATTAATTTTCAACTATATTAAGTGAGACATTAATGTTGAATAAAACTATCCAGTTATGATGCTTAACTTTAATTTTAGGAGTTTGCTTATCACAAAAGCACTTCCACCTTTTGTTGGTCTGTGTAGTAGACTGGTGGGAAAATAAACAAAATTTTGAAGTTTAAGCTTATGTATATTGATTCATTCATCAACTAAACTTAAATTAATATTTATCATGTCAAATATTGAAATGCGATTAAAATGCGATTAATTTCGATTAATTAATTACAAAGCTTGTAATTAATTCGATTAATTTTTTTAATCGAGTCCCACCCCTAATATATATATATATATATATATATATATATATATATATATATATATATATATATATATATATATATATATATATTTTTTTTTTTTTTTTTTTTTTTTTTATATCAAATACATTCAGTGGTCACTTTGTTAGGTATACCTGCTCAGTTGCTAATTAACACAAATAACTTTCAAAATAATTTTTTTTGGCTTGATGCTAGACTCTGATTAAGTATTCCTATAATTTTTTTGTAGTGTATTATTATTATTATTATTATTATTATTATTATTATTATTATTATTATGCAGAATGGCCAATTCCCAGAGTCATATACATTATAGATTTCAGATTAGAATTAGTCATTACTACTATATGCCTTAATACATAATATTCTAGCAAACATACCTTACATTATATACTCTCTACATATTCTACCTATATTTGTATTCCAAATTAATAATTTTTAATTGCAAACAAACCAGTAACAAAAACGTAAAAATATAGAGTACAAAGTAAAATTTTATCAATTACAATACATTGCTCAGGTAATATGGCCTTAAAAAGACATTAATTATAATTCAGTGTTGGCAAAATAAAAGGGCAACATATAGTTGACTTTAGAGTCTGATGTTTCATGTTGTGCATTTTTCCTGTTGTGCATTTTCTGCCTTCCCATCTTCACACAGAGTGTGAAATGATGTCATATTATCTTGGTGGTAGTAGCATTTCCTGTTGTGACTAAAGGGGACAGCAGCTAGTTGTTCTTGTACACATATGGTTTCACACCTACCTCTGCGTGGTTGCACCCAATGCTTTTTCTCATGCTATGTCTTTTATGAACACATATGCCCCCACAGACACATCTGCAGGTTTGTTTTTATGATCAATACCTTGTTTCAATCCACAAATCATTATTATAATGCCTTTTACAAGCTTAGCGTACATATTCACCACCTCTCTTCCTGACCACAAACACACACGTCTGCCACGTGTGCTGCACACACTGGTTAAGTGGTTAGAGTTCTGATAATGAATGCCTTTTCAGAAATGAGTATTATTAACTGGTACTAACACTTACTTATGTGTCTTTGGGAACCTCTATTTGTTTCTCAGTGATTATTTTGGGTTGGCAAATGTTCATAGGTTGCGTTTGGTTTGTTGTGAGTATGTGTGCGTCAATCACTGCCATGCGCTAGTCCCTTCTCGTATCAGCAGTTACACTTCTGTTCCTTTAGTATAGTCCTGTGATCCATTTTATCTAGAAAGTCTTTTATTTTTCACTAATTATGTATTACTGTCTAGTAATTTACTGCAAAAGAGAGAACATATTTTTCCCATATTGGCTTCTCTTCATTGCCTCCGTGTTAAATCCAGAATTAATCCTTCTTACATACAAGGACTTGAATAATCAGGCCCCATCTTATCTTAAAGAGCTCATAGTACTGTATCACCCCAATAGAGCTCTTCGCTCTCAGACTACTGGCTTACTTGTGTTTCCTAGGATACTTAAGAGTAGAATGGGAAGCAGAGCCTTCAGCTTTTAAGCCCTTCTTCAGTGGAGCTAGCTCCCAGTTTGGATTCAGGAGACCCTCTATATTTTTTAAGATTAGGCTTAAAACGTTCCTTTTTGATCAAGCTTATAGTTGGGGCTGGATCAGGTGACCTTGCACCACACTACACTGCAACAGGCCTAGGCTGTTGGGGGGGGGGGGGGTGTCTTCCTGTTAAAAGGATGTTTTGAGGTGACTGTTGTGATTTGTTGTTCTATAAATAAAATTTAACTGAACTGAATTGAGTAGAGTGCGTGTTTAATAAACCTTAGTATTTGAGGTGGTGCCAATTTGGTGTTAGCTAGAGTTGGAAATAAACACTTCTATTGCCTTTTATGCATCACTTTTAAAGAAAGCAGGAAAGAATGCCATCATGAGTTAAGTGCAAAAGTGTAAACCAGTCTGTGATGTTCTCTTTCTTTGCCTATGCTACACCCATACTGTGAGTGACAACAGCACTATAAAGAGTTTGACAGAGACTTTTGGAAACCACAACAACAAAACTGTTTTTGGTGGACCGAACAGAAAATCTACCAACACTTGACCGCTCTTAGTCTCAGTTCCTGTTTAAGGTGTTATCATTCAAACAACATTTGTTGATTGACACCATAGTAAACAAGTTCAACTGAAGCTGGGCCCTGTGCTGTGAAACAAGGTCGGCATATCCAGGTTAACTGTCTCTTATCTGGCTTCACTTCCCCTTACAATCAGTCTAAGCAGTTACATGAAGGTGGTCATAAACTTGATAAAATAACCCAATCTAGGCATGGGCACGTTCAAGTGAAAGGGAAGGTGTTGGAGCCATCTGACCAATCACAAACATGGACAGGTCTACTGGCAACAGAGTGACCGAATTTACAAAGAATGATAACAATATAATTTTTGAAAAATATGAAGAGGTTAAACAGAAAAAAAAAAATGACATTGTGCATTTTGAGAATAAATTCAAAAATTTGAGAGAAAAGTTGAAATACATTTTCAAGAAAAAAGCTGAAATAGTATTTTGAGAAAAAAGTCAAAATGTGGAGATTAAAGTTGTCATTTCAAGTCAAACAACTGCCACGCCACATCTGCTATACCCCTCAGAATCGGTTTTAGTAACAAGGAAATTATTTCTCTTTTAGTACATAAACACGATGTAGTGATAATCAAGTATGAGGACGTTAACGTGGCTCAGAAGGAAAAACTGCAAAAATTAGGGCATATGTTGAATCACAAGACACAATAAGACAGCTGATCAAGTTTTTTCATCTACCCAAGGCATTTTGTAGAGAGTACAGCAGCCGTGGCCATTATTTAACTTGGAATGAAAACGTTAATCCCAAAATAGTACAATGGCTTGCAAAAGTATTCATACCCCTTGAACTTTTCCATATTTTGTCACATTACAACCACAAACATCAGAGTGATGTGCAGTGTCAATTCTCTGCCACACATAGCGTTTTGCATTTTGGCCAAAAAGTTCAATTTTGGTCTCATCTGACCAAAGCACCTTGTTCCACATATTTGCTGTGTCCCCAACATGGCTTCTGGCAAACGGGATTTTTTTATGGTTTTCTTTTAATAGTGGCTTTCTTCTTGCCACTCTTCCATAAAGACCACATTTGTGCAGTGCACGACTAATAGTTGTCCTGTGGACAGATTCCCCCACCTGAGCCGTGGATCTCTGCATTTCGTCCAGAGTCACCATGGGCCTCTTGGCTGCATCTCTGATCAGTGCTCTCCTTGTTTGGCCTGTAAGTTTAGGTGGACGGCCTTGTCTTGGTAGGTTTACAGTTGTGCCATACTCTTTCCATTTCCATAATGGATTGAACAGTGCTCCGTGAAATGTTCAAAGCTTGGGAAATCTTTTTACAGCCTAAGCCTGCTTTAAACTTCTCCACAACCTTATTCCTGACCTCTCTGGACTTCATGATGCTGTTTACTCCACAATATTTTCTTAACCAACCTCTGAGGCCGTCACGGAGCAGCTGTATTTGTACTGAGATTAGATTACACACAGGTGGACTCTTTTTAGTCATTAGCAGTCATCAGGCAACTTCTGAATGCAGTTGGTTGCACTCAGAGAAAAGGGGGCTGAATACCACACTTTGCACACCACACTTTTCAGGTTTTTATTTGTAAAAAATGTTTTGAATCATGTATAATTTTCTTTCCACTTTACAATTGTATACCACTTTGTGTTGGTCTTTCACATTAAATTCCAGTGAAATATATTTATGTTTGTGGTTCAATTTTTTTCTCAAAATAGTATTTCAACTTTAATCTCGAAATTTTCACATTGTTCTCAAAATGCACATTTTTTTTTCTCAATGTAGCCCCAAAGCTCCTTTAAAAGGATTTTATATGCTTATATATAGAAGGTAACAAAAGGAAATAAAATCCTGTTTTTTTGTTTTTGTTTTTGTTTTTTTTGTTTTTTTTGGGGGGGGGGGGGTAAGGAAAATTTTGACTTGTTGTTGAAGTTGTTGGCAACACATCACACATCAGGTAGTAAATGGTAAATGGTCTTGTGCCTATATAGCATCTTTCTACTCAGCTGAGTAGAAAGACAGGTTATCAAGTTGTTTCATTCTCCAGTCTGAGATCTGGAGATTGATAACAAAGATCAGTCCACTGGGCTTTCATTTGGTAAATGACCCACTATACACCTGAACTGCACCCTCCCAAGTGATTGAAATTGGATCAGTTAGAAAGTCATCATGTCAGTGAATCACAGAATTTTTTTCACTGCTTAGTTTTCAGTTATTCTCTTTTTAAACAATATTATATATATTCCCATTCAAAAGTTTTAATCCTTGGTCCAGACCTGAGTGAGAATTTCTAATGGGTAAAAAACCTTATTTTATAAAGCAACTATAAAACTTTTACAGAAATAAAGTTTGATGTGAACTGCTACATACATTTGGTGTGTGTAGGCCCATAACTCGGTCAAAAATAAACTATTCAAATCTTTCCAACTTACTCGCGAGCTCTTCCCCAAGAAGTCCTGCCTTAGAGGCCCAACCCTTGAGCTGTAGCTCCAACCCCCTCAACAGGTGGAACAGAGGAGAGAGCTCCAGCAGTCTTGTCCACTGCTCTTCTGAGAAATAAGAGAAGAAACGATGGTGGTTGGTCTGACTTACCCCATTGTCCTTTTAAAATATGATGTTATTAGCATAGCATCATATCATATTTACCTGGAATTGTAGGAATAGTTATATGTGTAGACTGAGCAGATTCTTTCATTTGTTGGCTTTCTGTAAGGGTAATGGAAATGAATTAAAACAAAAATCAGTTATTTGGGGACTGTTTTCGATTTGTTTTGTGACTGAAATTTTAAAAAGGGAATTGTTACCATTCTCTGATCTGTGTAATATGAAGCCAGTGATTCAGCTAGCTGAGAATACAGCACAGGGCAAAACAGGGTGCAAGCACTATTACATTCAGTGCCATCATTTGGTGGTGTTCTCTGTCTCACCCTGGGAGTGAATGCCAGAAGATCCAGTGTGTCTCTGTGGGTTGTGTGTCACCGCTGAGCTGGCCTTCACACCGGTGTCCTGAGATTGAGGTATATTCACGGGCTCCCTCAAAGACTGGGTGGAGATTCCTTTGAAAACATACAAAGTATGTACTTGAGTTGCTAAGGCCACTTTTCTGTGACAAAAGGCACATTATTTCTAAGTGTGAAAATTATTCCTTTTACTTTTAACACTGAAACCAGAAGATACTGTAAGGAAATTATTCAGATCTGTATAAATAACCTCGTATTCTTCACTGATAGTAAAGTTCCCTAAGACAAAGTTTTGATCTACATGACTTGATTTTCAGCCAGCAGGTTGTCTTTTTTCACACACTGTCACTGCTCTAGCATGCTGAATTTTGACAGTGAACATAGTTGAACATGTATCTGTGCTTTTATGTGTATATGTACTATTTCTACACAAACACACACTGACATGATGCATACCTTTCACCACAGGCATAGAGGCTGTCCAAGTTCTAGAGGCACTCTCTAAACCATATACCTGCTTTGTTGACAAACCTGAAACATTAAAAATCACACTTTAGCAGTGTGTGTATAATATATACAGTTAAGACATTGGGACATTCAATACAGTAAATGTGGACTGCAGTACAGCATTTCCAAAGATTTTATTTTATTTTTAATTAGAATCATTAATGTAGATTCATTAACTGGTACAGTGCCTGTAACAGAGATGTGTTGATTGCAGGTGTTGGGGGAGAAGCCCACTGGCTGTTTTTCTTCCAGGAGCTGGTTCAGTCTCTCCAGTAGAGGCAAAACCTTCTGTTGGATTAAAGCCATGATCTTCACATTTGGTTTGTGTCCACTGTACTGGACTGGGCCATATTCCTTAAACCAAAACGTCCCACACAGTACAGCCTAGACAGTCAAGCAGAAAAAAATAACCATTATGCAGTCCATTCAATTAAACAATTAAGCTTACTTTTACTCCATGTTGACTGCTTACCACAGATTGATGACAAAATAAAAGACAAGGTTCAGTTCTATCATTCACCTGAGCAGTGCAAGCACGGAGCAGAGAAAGGTTCCTGACAAAGTGCACCGGATTAAGAGCAGCCTCCAACTCTGTTTGTCTGGAACAACACTGCTCCACCAGCTCTCTCTGTCTCAACTCTCTGCCCTGCAGGAATAATAACCACAGGCTTGCTACTGCCTTTTAGACAAGCGTTTTAGTGTGTATTTCACAGCACAGAGCTGGATTAAAAGTTCAATTACAAGACTAAAAAACAAAGTGAACTCCTGACCGGACTGTGTTGCTCACCTACAAAGCTGAAGTGCCAGCAATAAACCATAAAGCCACTGTTCTTACTGTAGCGTGGATGTTTGCAGACCAATCTCCTGTCTGTGCCATCCATTTTTCCTGGTTTTCTCGCAGATGATTCATACACATGTCCAACTTATCAAGGCCAGACAGGAGCTCTGAATGCCAAATGCACTGCTGATCCCACTCCTCCTCATCACCTGTGCCCAAAGACAGAGAAACATAACATGACATGAGGCAAGCCAAATAACAAAATGAAATATTTGCATTTAGTTAATTACTATTAAATAGTGTGCTGTGAGACTCTGGCATGAAACCACTCTCCTTTGGAAAGCTATGAATATAAATGCACTGCAGGTCATGAGTATAATTTCCTTTATGCTTTCATTCATCCAACAAGCTTGCCAACCCAATGTGAGGATGTGCAGTACAAGTGGAGGCAGGATCAGAGCCAAGTGGGAGCGCTGAGCTGCTCTCCTCTGGGCCTCAATCTGTGCTGAATCCTGCAGCTCCATGGCTGCTTCCCACAGTTGCTTCCCTGACCACTGGGTCTACAACAGAGTAAAAACACTTTAAACATGAAAAGGACCTACATATTTGTACACTGATACTAAAAAGCCACATGCATTCATATACACTATATTGCCAAAAGTATTCACCCATTTGCCTTCACATGCATATGAACTTGAGTGACATCCCATTCTTAATCCATAGGGTTTCATATGATGTCAGCCCACCCTTTGCTGCTATAACAGCTTCAACTATTCTGGGAAGGCTTTTCATGAGGTTTAGGAGTGTATTTATTTTTGATCATTCTTCCAGAAGTGTATTTGGAACCTCAGACACTGATGTTAGGCAAGAAGGCCTGACTCAAAGTCTCCACTCTAATTCATCCCAAAGGTGCTCTATCTGGTTGAGGTCAGGACTCTGTACAGCCCAGCCATGTTCTTCCACACCAAACTCACTCATCCATGTCTTTATGGACCTTTGTTGGGGGCATGAAATTGTCCAAAATGTCTTGGTATGCTTAAGCATTAAGAGTTCCTTTCACTGGAACTAAGGGGCCGCACCCAACACCTGAAAAACAACCCCACCCCGTAATCCCCCCTCCACCAAACTTTATACTTGGTACAATGCAATCAAACAAACAGCATTCTCCTGGCAACCACCAATCCCAGACTCGTCCATCGGCTTGCCAGACAGAGAAGCGTAATTTGTCACTTCAGAGAACACCTCTCCACTGAGTCCAGTGGCAGCGTGCTTTACACCACTGCATCCAATGGTTTGCATTGTTCTTGGTGATATAAGGATTGGATGTAACTGCTCAGCCATGGAAACCCATTCCATGAAGCTCTCTACACTCTGTTCTTGAGCTAATCTGAAGGCCACATGAAGATTGGAGGCCTGTAGCAATTGACTCTGCAGAAAGTTGGTGACCACTGCTCTCTGTGAGCCTCAGTATCTGCTGACCCTGCTCTGTGATGTTATGTGACCTACCACTTTGTGGCAGAGTTGCTGTTGGTTCCAATCCCTTCCACTTTGTTATAATACCACTAACAGCTGACTGTGAAATATTTAGAAGCCAGGAAATGTCATGACTGGACTTATTACACTCATATATGCATACCATGTATGCTGTGTACCTTATCGGCTACAAATGTATATAGTGTTTTTGATATTTGTATATAGTGTTTTGATGTGTGTGTATATGTATATATGTATTGATATTGATATATATTTTATGTACACTGCTCAAAAAAATAAAGGGAACACTCAAATAACACATCCTAGATCTGAATGAATGAAATATTCTCATTGAATACTTTGTTCTGTACAAAGTTGAATGTGCTGACAACAAAATCACACAAAAATCATCAATGGAAATCAAATTTATTAACCAATGGAGGTCTGGATTTGGAGTCACACACAAAATTAAAGTGGAAAAACACACTACAGGCTGATCCAACTTTGATGTAATGTCCTTAAAACAAGTCAAAATGAGGCTCAGTATTGTGTGTGGCCTCCACATGTCTGTATGACCTCCCTACAATGCCTGGGCATGCTTCTGATGAGGTGGCAGATTGACTCCTGAGGGATCTCCTCCCAGACCTGGACTAAAGCATCCGCCAACTCCTGGACAGTCTGTGGTGCAACGTGACGTTGGTGGATGGAGCGAGACATGATGTCCCAGATGTGCTCAATCAGATTCAGGTCTGGGGAATGGGCGGGCCAGTCCATAGCTTCAATGCCTTCATCTTGCAGGAACTGCTGACACACTCCAGCCACATGAGGTCTAGCACTGTCCTGCATTAGGAGGAACCCAGGGCCAACCACACCAGCATATGGGCTCACAAGGGGTCTGAGGATCTCATCTAGGTACCTAATGGCAGTCATGCTACCTCTGGCGAGCACATGGAGGACTGTGCAGCCCTCCAAAGAAATGCCACCCCACACCATTACTGACCCACTGCCAAACCAGTCATGCTGAAGGATGTTGCAGGCAGCAGATCGCTCTCCACGGCGTCTCCAGACTCTGTCACATCTGTCACATGTGCTCAGTGTGAACCTGCTTTCATCTGTGAAGAGCACAAGACGCCAGTGGCGAATTTGCCAATCCTGGTGTTCTCTGGCAAATGCCAAGCATCCTGCACGGTGTTGGGCTGTGAGCACAACCCCCATCTGTGGATGTCGGGCCCTCATACCATCATCATGGAGTCGGTTTCTAACCGTTTGTGCAGACACATGCACATTTGTGGCCTGCTGGAGGTCATTTTGCAGGGCTCTGGCAGTGCTCCTCCTGTTCCTCCTTGCACAAAGGCAGAGGTAGCAGTCCTGCTGCTGGGTTGTTGCCCTCCTACGGCCTCCTCCACATCTCCTGGTGTACTGGCCTGTCTCCTGGTAGCGCCTCCAGCCTCTGGACACTACGATGACAGACACAGCAAACCTTCTTGCCACAGCTTGCATTGATGTGCCATCCTGGATGAGCTGCACTACCTGAGCCACTTGTGTGGGTTGTAGAGTCCGTCTCACGCTACCACGAGTGTGAAAGCACCACCAACATTCAAAAGTGATCAAAACATCAGCCAGAAAGCATAGGTACTGAGAAGTTGTCTGTGGTCCACACCTGCAGAACCACTCCTTTATTGAGTGTGTCTTGCTAATTGCCAATAATTTCCACCTGTTGTCTATTCCATTTGCACAACAGCATGTGAAATTGATTGCCAATCAGTGTTGCTTCCTAAGTGGACAGTTTGATTTCACAGAAGTTTGATCTACTTGGAGTTATATTGTGTTGTTTAAGTGTTCCCTTTATTTTTTTGAGCAGTGTATATAGTGTTTGCTATTCTATTTTATTTCATTTGTTTTAGTCATCCTTTCATTTTTCTCTGTACTGAGCTGCTGTAATGCGCAAATTTCCCCGTCGTGGAATCATTAAAGTTTTATCTTATCTTATGTTACCTCTTATCTTGTTGCACAGGTGGCATCTTATGACAGCACCACGCTGCAATTCACTGAGAGCGACCCATTCTTTCACAAATGTTTGTAGAAGCAGTTTGGATGCCAAGGTGCTTGGCTTTATACACCTAAATCCATTCATGATCCCAAATCCATGCATCTCTTTACTTATTTGCAAATGTTAAAAAAGCTCAACCCCTTTCAATTTCTCCCACTATCCTCAGCAACATTCACAGCCAGAACAGAATCCTCTCCTGCTGACCTGATAAGAGTTTACATCTGTGACTCTAAAGAGACACTGGAATACAGTCGAATCCAGATCAGCAAGAAAATCTTCCTCCCGCTGCCTTTGCTGCTGCCAGTAACTGTTTCGCACACACACTTCTCTCTGAAGTGCCTCCACCTGTCACACAACAGGGAGAAACAAAAACCATCAGATTTACTCAGTTCTGTCTGAAGTACTTTTATTGTGTGTGGGGGGTGGAGGTGAAGGGGTACAGTGGGACATTTATGAAAACATCTTTTTCAGTTACCTGCACACTGTCAGTTTGATCTCTAATCATTAACCAGTATGCAGGTGTAACAGGCACAATATTTCTTCTAAACATATCCAGCCTTGCCCCAACGACTGGAGCCAACAGCCCTGTCACTGGGTCAATAGTCTGAGATCCATAACGCATCGCCACCAGTCCTGTGAAGTGTAATAGCATCAGTACAATGCACAATGCTGTAATGTTTACCAGGATTTAATTAGCTTATATATGCAAATGCTTGTTCTCCTAATACCTTTGCCATTTGCGTCCTCCATGGTCCCTGCCAGTGGTATTGTTTTCCCAGAAACAAGATCAGTCTGACAGCCTAGCACAGGTACACTAAGCCCAGATCCCATAGGATCAGGGTACTCCATCCCTAGCAAAGCCGGCACACATGTATCTGAACCTGGCAGAGGCATCTCTCCTGGTTTGAACGTAACAGAAAAGAGTTAGAAAGATGGGAAACAAATGTTGTCATTCAATCATCCTGATCAACACATTTCTAGTCAGACTTGTTGATCGGTGTTAAAAAGACTGAAATTTTACATTCATTATACATAAATGCAGACAAAACTCAGTAAATTAAAGAGGATTGTGACTTCAAGGATCATCTAGCAAAACATGTTGAGCATTGCAAATAGTCAAACTAAACAGCTTAAATATAATGCAAAAAAAAGTGCTCTAAATGCCGATACATCTGTGGTCAGAAGTTTGCATACACTCATCATGGGCATGATGTCTTGATAATTTGGGGCTTTTAATGAGTTCTTTGAACTGTTCTTTTTCCAGGGTTAAATGATTATACAGCATACATCTAGTGACTTTAAAAAAACAAGAATTGGGTGCTCAAGTTTGAATTTATTTAGGATTTTCTCTAATCTGTATGTAAACTTCTGACCACAACTGTATACGGACATCTACTTGGTCATGGAAACCCATCACATGAAGCTCCAGGTGCAATGTTTTTGTACTGATGTTAATACCAGAGGAGGCCTGGAGCTCTGCAGTTACTGAGTCATCAGAGCACTGGCAACTTTTACATACTATGTGCCTCAGCGCTCGGCGACCCCACTCTGCAACTTTACATGGTCTGATACTTCATGACTATGTTACTGTGGTTGTGGTACAATACCACTTACAGTTGATCATGCAATATCTAGGGGAAAAGTAAAATGCTCAAATTCAGTGAACTCTTCACAACAAGCCATTCTTTCAGTAATGTTTGTAAGTGCATTGTTTTATACACCTGATAGAGGTATTATAGGGATATTTTTTACTACTTTCATTTATTATCTATACTTTCCCTACTGCAATCAGAGGCCCATTCAATATTTCGTACTGTATACTGTTTCATACTGGCTGGGCCTTTTCCACTGGCAGTAGCCACACATTCATTGTGTCATATACTGGGCGGGACTTTCCCCCCGCCCTCAGCAGTGGGACATCCATCGTTCCATACTATGTACTGTGAGGGCTACTCTTCCACTGCTAGGTGCGACCCATCCATTATCTCAATACTTTACTCTACTTTCCCTATGGCTAATTACTGGCATTGCTCCCAGGGGCCTCTGATGAGTCATTATTACTTTCATTTATTACCACATATATGGGAATATATCTGTTTTTATTGTTCACTTGTGTTGTTTGTACTGTCACTATTTTTACTTTTATTACTTATGCTGAGACTATCTATATCTTCTATATGGCATTCATACTGGTGCATGGAGTCATTATTCTCATATTTTAGGTACCAGGCACCATTTTTATGGCCTGTGCAAAGTAAGAGAAAGCCCCAAACACACTCACCAATGTATAGACGAAGCTGAAAACCAACTTCAGCCTCGTAAATTTTATTTTGATTTTCATTTTCCCTCTTACTTCTCGTCGTGTTCATGCCGGTTGTTATTTCGATTTATGCAGCACACGCATGACCATAGTGAGATCAAACGTACACATTGTGAATGAAACTGTCCGCGCTCTGTGGTAGATCGCAAACTGCGGTGAAATGATACAGGCGCAGCGATAATAGCAGCGACCTAGCCGGGGCGGAGTCTGCGAGGCGCGCTCCTTTGAGAGGCAGAGGAGCGCAATCTTTGTTGGATTTGAATCAGTACGTTTTGCATCCAATAAAAGCAAAGATGTTAACAAATAAACTGGACAGTATTCTGGCAATTTAGTGATATTTCCAGAGCTGTGGTCTTGACTGGTCTTGAAATAAAATCCCGAGTCCGCAATGTCCGAGTCCATGACAAGACCGAGACCATCAAAAAGCGGTCTCGAGACCGGTCTCGAGTACTACAACACTAGTGTGTGTGTGTGTGTGTGTGTGTGTGTGTGTGTTGACTTAGACTAAAATAGGGGACATTTTTCAGAATACACACCAGTTGATTGGGGACGGCTTTCCAATTGGGGACAAAAATCACCGTCCCCAATCTGATTCCATTATAATCGTATTCTACAAGCTCCAACATGCATTTCGCTCTTAAAATCTCCATTGTCCCAAAAAGTGACTTTTTTCAGATTCTTTGTGTAAAAGTGTGTACACCCCCCCACCCCCCACTACCCCCCCACTCAATTTGTGTATAATCTGACACAGCGCCCCTTGTGGAAGTGTATGGAACTACATAATTCATGTCCCCGATTTGACTATAAATTTTCTGACAAAAATGTGTACCTCCTCCTTTGGTAAAATATAACAAACCTGTAGTTTTAAAAGTTGTCAGTCAAGGAAATACAAACTAATATATAATAGATTTGAATTTATTTATAACTTTGAGTGTACAATCGAAAACTAGCGGACTACTTTTATTTCTTAGGAACTGTATCACAAACAATAACATTAGCATTTAGCTAAGTTAGCATTTAGCTAAGTTAGCATTCGGCTAGGGTTAACATACATATAGAACATGTCCCCAATATGACTATAATTTTTCTGTCAAAAATGTGTACCTCCTCTTTTTTTGTTAAATATAACAAATCTGTTGCTTTAAAGGCTGTCAGTCAGGCAAAATGCAATCTAATATATATAATAGATGTGTATCAATTAGTAACTTTAGTTTGTGTGTTCAACTGAATGCCAGTAGACTACTTTCATTTATTAGGAATTTCATCACAAGCAACAAAGTTAGCATTTAGCTAAGTTAGCATTTAGCTAGGGTTAACATACAAATTGAGCATAGCGTTCTTTATTATTTGCTGGCTATTAAAATTTACTTTATTAATTTGTTATATATATTGAATATTGTATTTTATAGTAACAGTATTGAAAATTAGGGTTCAATTTCTATATTCCAAGATTTGTTTGAGGGTTTTTTTTTTTTTTAGGTTATTTAAACAAAAAAATAGAGGGCTTGTATATAAAACAAAGAGCATACCATTAAAAATTTTATAATTGCCAAATACAAAATAATCAGTGTTAGTGTTGTCTACAAATATGTCCAAAATCCTTCATTTTCAAATGAAAGGTACAAGAAAGTAGTCAGCTTTACCAGCTTCCTAATCACAGGATATGTTAAAAAAAGTAAAAAATACAAAGAGGCATACATGCTAGATTTTTTTTAATAGATTGTTTACTATGTAGATTTGTACCAAGTGTGCTATGTGATGTCTGCTACGGCTGCCTGCCGTTTTGTTTGTCTCTCTCTCTCTCTCTCCCTCCCGCAGGGGTGTCTCCTCCTAATCAGGGCTGCAGGATAAAGGGAGGCAATGTAGGAGGCGGCACGGGGAGAGAGGAGTGTGGTGGCGAAGCAGTCTGCGGAGTTGGTGGTTTGAGCAGCTGTAGAGTCGTGTGTCTGTGGGTTGACTGCAGACGTACTCCGGGGTTCTGGAGGTGTTAGAATGGTTGCTTTGGCGGCCAGGGGCCAGTGTGCTCCACACGTTCAATCCTCGAAAGAGTATTCCAGCGCTTAACAGATGCTTCTCTAACGCTCAACTTCACAAAGTGTGAGTTTGGCAAAGCCACCATAACCTACCTAGACAAGGTGGTCGGGCGGGGACAAGTGCGCCCCCTGGACGGTAAAGTGGTTGCCATTCTCGCATTCCCAGTGCCGAACACTACGCGCGAGTTGCGGAGGTTTTTAGGCATGGCTAGTTACTACAGAGGCTTCTGTAGAAACTTCTCACAGGTGGTTGCTCCGCTCACCCGCCTGTGCAGCCCGAAGCGATCATTCCTGTGGGATGACAGCTGCCAGCACGCCTTTGAGAGCGTTAAAACTCTTTTATCTAACTCACCTGACTTAGCCGCCCCTGATTTCGCCAAGCCCTTTGAACTCGAGGTGGATGCTAGTGACGTGGGTGTCGGTGCTGTGCTGCTGCAGGATGATGAGCATGGGATTAGTCATCCTGTTTGCTACTTTTCGCGGAAGTTTAATAAACACCAAGCCAGGTATTCTACCATCGAGAAGGAAACTCTTGCCCTGCTGTTAGCATTACAACAATTCGAGGTGTATGTTGGTTCCACCCCACAACCTGTCGTAGTGCATACCGACCACAACCCGTTGGTTTTTTTTATCCCGCATGTACAACCATAACCAGCGGTTGATGAGGTGGGCTCTCTTGTAAAACACAAGAAAGGGTGTGACAATGTGGTGGCCGATGCCCTCTCCAGAGCCTAGGGACGGTGTTTACCTGCCTATGTGGTGTTTATTTTTATGGGTGGGGGCCTCCCCCGAATAAATAAAGTTTATTTAAGCGAAATAAACTGAAAACCACTACAACTCAAAACAATCTCCAAACGGGAGATGAGAAACCTACAAGGGAAAAACACAAAACAATCTCCAAACGGGAGACGCCACAAACTTGTTAGGGGACCAGAAAAAAAACAGGAACGTGTGGAGCACACTGGCCCCTGGCCGCCAAAGCAACCACCCTAACACCTCCAGAACCCCGGAGTACGTCTGCAGTCAACCCACAGACACACGACTCTACAGCTGCTCAAACCACCAACTCCGCAGACTGCTTCGCCACCACACTCCTCTCTCCCGCCACCTCCTACATTGCCTCCCTTTATCCTGCAGCCCTGATTAGGAGGAGACGCCCCTGCGGGAGGGAGGGAGAGAGAGAGAGAGAAACTAAACGGCAGGCACCCGTAACATGTCAGAAAACTCATTAAAGACAAAGAAAAATTTTTCCCCTAAGAGTTTCTGAGTAAAAACTCTAATTTGAGTGACATTTAAAAATCCTGAATTCCAAGCTGCCTGGAGCTCAGCAAGTTCAGATCTCAAGGTAAGTTTACAATAATTACATTTTAAATTAACTATTAATTATTAACTATTCCTGCTAATTGCAGGAATAGAATAATCCTGATATCTAACTGGAGAAATTCTCAGCCCAGCCCAGCGCAGGACAGCATCAGCATTGTGCACTGCTAGGTGATCAACTGCTAGCTAGAACCCTGGAGTGTCAAAGTGAAGCTACTGATATACAGGTGGTGATCATAAAATTAAAATATCATGAAAAAGTTGATTTATTTCAGTAGTTCCATTCAAAAGTAAAATTTGTATGTTATATTCATTCATTTCACAGACGGATATTTTTCAAATGTTTGTTTCTTTTAATTTTGATTATTATAACTGACAATTAATAAAAAACAAAAAACAAATTCAGTATTCAATATTATGAAAAAGTTCAATATTGAAAACACCTGGTGCCATACTCCAAACAGCTAATTAACTCAAAACACCTGCAAAGGCCTTTAAATGGTCTCTCAGTCTAATTCTGTAAGCTACACAATCATGGGGAAGACTGCTGACTTGACAGTTGTCCAAAAGATGACCTTTGACACTTTGCACAAGGAGGGCAAGACACAAAAGGTCATTGCTAAAGAGGCTGGCTGTTCACAAAGCTCTGTGTACAAGCACATTAATAGAGAAACGAAGGGAAGGAAAAAATGTGGAAGAAAAAAAGTGTATAAGCAACAGTGATAACCGCACCCTGGAGAGGATTGTGGAACAAACCCATTCAAAAATGAGGGGGAGATTCACAAAGAGTGGACTGCAGCTGGAGTCAGTGCTTCAAGAACCACCACACACAGACGTATGCAGACATGGGTTTCAGCTGTCGCAGTCCTCGTGTCAAGCCACTCTTGAACAAGAGACGGCGTCAGAAGCCTCTCGCCTGGGCTAAAGACAAAAAGGACTGGACTGCTGCTGAGTGCTCCAAAGTTATGTTCTCTGATCAAAGTCAATGTTGCATTTCCTTTGGAAATCAAGGTCCCAGAGTCTGGAGGAAGAGAAGAGAGGCACAGAATCCATGTTGTTTGTGGTCCAGTGTAAAGTTTCCACAGTCAGTGATGGTTTGGGGTGCCATGTCATCTGCTGCTGTTGGTCCACTGTGTTTTCTGAGGTCAAAGGTCAATGCAGCCGTCTACCAGGAAGTTTTAGAGCACTTCGTGCTTCCTGCTGCTGACCAACTTTATGGAGATGCAGATTTCATTTTCCAACAGGACTTGGCACCTGCACACAGTGCCAAAGCTACCAGTACCTGCTTTAAGGACCATGGTATCCCTGCTCTTAATTGGCCAGTAAACTTGCCTAAACTTAACCCCATTCGCTTAACCCCATCTATGGGCAATTGTGAAGAGGAAGATGTGATACGCCAGACCCAACAATTCAGAAGAGCTGAAGGCCACTATCAGAGCAACCTGGGCTCTCATAACACCTGAGCAGTGCCACAGACTGATCGACTCCATGCCAGGCCGCATTGCTGCAGTAATCCAGACAAAAGGAGCCCCAACTAAGTGTTGCATGTTGTACATGCTCATACTTTTCATGTTCATACATTTCAGTTGGCCAACATTTCTAAAAATCCTTTTTTGTATTGGTGTTAATATTCTAATTTTCTGAGATACTGACATGGCACACGTCAAGACCACAAACAGCAGTCATGACCCTTAAAAGCTCAATGTCACAAATGCGCAGTATGCCAACTGTTCAATGACTGATTTTGATAAAAATGATTTCATTAGACTGGCATAGCACCCAGTTATTAAATATGTGGCAATATTTATGTTAAAAAAAAAAAATAGACATCATGTAGAATTAAAGTACATAATGTCCACTCCATATAAACAGTCAATAGAGCAGCACTTCTACATAACATAAGCTAACACATATCTTGCATATTAACAACTTACTGTTTGATGATGTCATGTCTTGAACAATGCTGGTGCTGAAAATCCCTTTAAAGTTCTGTTTCTGCTTCAAATTAATATCATAATCCTTTCTGTGTAGGCGTTTATTTGCAGAAAAACTTCAAGGCTTCATAAAATTAATCCAAAAAACAGCAACGTCAGAAGTGTGCTGCTGAATCCTCTTCGGTAATCCTAATAGACTGGATTCAGGCCTGGGAGAAACATAGCAGGCAACTCCAAGACTGGAGCTTGTGATTGGTTCCATCAAGGAAAAGACAAGCTCCACCATGAATGCATTTTTTTTTTTTTAAATGTCCTACTTTCTTTTTTTCTTTTTTAGCATAATGTGTTTTAATATGCATTATTAATTCATAATATTTAAAGTCAATGAATCTTATACAAATATTTAAAAAAAAATATAGACATCATGCCATCCACCCCCCTCCTCCCATACGTGGTTTGATCCAGAAGATCGGGACACACCACAGCACTACAACACGGACTACAGCTGAACAATGACAGGTAATTGTGTTTGAAATAATTATTGAAGTCATTTTGATTTTGTTCAATTAAATTTAACGAGTTATAAATAATTTTTACCTGATATTCTTTGCTGAATTACCTGTTAATTATATTCACATTTTCACTCAGTGTGGTTTTTGGGAAGTGAGCTTAGCTTAGCTCTTAGCTTAGCTCTTAGCCAAGTCACTAGCAGCATAGCTTCTTCTCCCGTCCCTCCTGCACTTTCCTGCTCTGTGTCAGATGTTTAGTTACTCCACGGCCTCCTTTACAAGAAAAGATACTTGTAATACATGTAGCTTCGAAGGCCAGGCTCAGTAAATTGGAGACTCAGCTCAGCACTCTGAAAAATTCGGTAGCTAGTGAGGCCCCTGTAGTCGGTGAAGACCAAGGTAGCTTAAACACTGTTAGCTTCCCCAGCAGATCCTGAGCAGCTGGGAAAGCAGGCTGGCTGGGTGACTAACCCATTCTCTATCCGTTTTCTACACTTGGCAACACACCCACCGAGGAACTCTTGTTGTTGGTGACTCTGAGAAACGTGAACCTAGCGACACCAGCAGCCATAGTGTACACCCAGGGGTGTTAGCAGGCCACATTCAAGGAAATGTGAAATTTGATTTTAATAGCAATATTGACTCCAAACGATCACAAACACATTATAATCGACAAAAACCCCCGATTATTATTAAAATTATTTAGTCACTTTCCATATTAGCCCTGATTTATTGTGCAACTGTCTTTGCGGCCTTAAAACGTTACGTAAGTGGCTGGCAACAATGCCAGCACTTATGCTTGAGCATTGTGTTAATTACCATTAATTATCAAGCGGGAAATCTACACTGTAACCTGACCTGCACCTCCCGTGAAATATCAAATGACGTCTGTTATGTCCCTACCAATCACGGGGCATGATTAGAAGGGAAATATCCCTACCAGTATTTGCTCCACAGGTGCTCAGCGCCACACAAGACCCCGATTGCACCATCTCGGAAACACTAAGGGGCTTGACACACAGGGAGTGACATCGCGCCCGCTCCATTCATTTCCTATGGAACTTGTGTGATGAGGCGACAATTGCTTGGCACAAGTTCCATAGTAAATGAATGGAGAGCGAGCGACGTCACTCCCCGTGTGTCGAGCCCCTAACAAGAACGTGTCAGCTGTCATTTATGCTTGGTACAAAAACAGTATAGTGTTCACATTATAGTGCATCTTTCTTTTGATGTTTGGAGCTTACAGTATGCTGTCATTTTAGGGTACCTTCACTCACGTAGTCACAGAGCATCCTTTACAGAACCGATCGATGAGACTTTAATCATGTGTACGTCTTTACTGGTTTTTGGTAGGAGTGTGTCTTCATGCTATCCCTTGTTGAACTGCAGGTTTCTGCTTCAAATGTGGACATGACATTGCTGATGTCTCAGGCGCCACCGACCAGTCACTACTTCCTGTCTCGCACTTGATACCACTGCCCTCCACTGCAATAAGGTACGTGACATTGCAACTACAAAGACAAACAGTTTATGTACTTACATATACTTTGGTCAGATGCCAACAAAACACATTCTCAGTACAGGGTAGTTATTGTCCTCTTATTCATATTCATAGCAGAAATTCAGACATCTGAACTACAGAAATCATCCATGTGGCAAACGCCTCAGGATACAAAACTAGTACAATTATTACCTCTTCTAGCAGCACAGTTCTTGGCCTGCTTCTGAATGTATGAATTCTTCAGTGTTCAAGTTGAATGCTGTTAATTGTAACTTATGGATCATAGTTGATCATTTTGTTTTGTCCCTTAGTTTATGCTGAGGTCACCGCCTGAACAGTGAATGTATGAGTGCACGTTGTAACCCAGTGGGTTTCTCGTGCCCACGTAGCAATATCCTGACATGATCTGATATTATAGACTTCTGAATATGGATGGCAAAGAGGTTCAGTCACACAAACGTCCCCATTTTGGATCATGGACTTTGTGTGTGTGTGTCGAGTGTCCCCGGTTGTATGGACAGGATTATTCATTTTTGATAAAGCAGTTCAGTCACACAAACGTCCCCATTTTGGATCATGGACTTTGTGTGTGTGTGTGTCGAGTGTCCCGTTGTATGGACAGGATTATTCATTTTTGATAGAGCGGCCCAATCATGTAAACATCCCGATTTTGGATCATGGGCTTTGTGTGTGTGTGTGTGTCGAGTGTCCCGTTGTATGGACTGCTTTATGGCTTAGTGTTTGAGCATGTTTAACTCTAAGGGGCTCGACACACGGGGAGTGAGCGACGTCACTCCCCGTGTGTCGAGCCCCTAACAGGAGCATGTCAGCTGTCATTTATGCTTGGTACAAAAACAGTATAGTGTTCACATTATAGTGCATCTTTCTTTTGATGTTTGGAGCTTACAGTATGCCAGGGGTCTTCAACTCCAGGCCTCGAGAGCTGGTGTCCTGCAGGTTTTAGATGTGTCCCTGATCCAACACACCTGAATCAAATGGCTGAATTACCTCCTCAGTATGCAGTCAAGTTCTCCAGAGTCCTGCTAATGACTTCTATATTTGACTCAGGTGTGTTGAAGCAGAGACACATCTAAAACCTGCAGGACACCGGCTCTCGAGGCCTGGAGTTGAAGACCCCTGCAGTATGCTGTCATTTTAGGCTACCTTCACTCACTAGTCACAGAGCATCTTTTACAGAACTGATCGATGAGACTTTAATCATGTGTACGTCTTTACTGGTTTTTGGTAGGAGTGTGTCTTCATGTTATCCCTTTGTTGAACTGCAGGTTTCTGCTTCAAATGTGGACATGACATGGCTGATGTCTCAAACGCCACCGACCAGTCACTACTTTCTGTCTCACACTTGATACCACTGCCCTCCACTGCAAATAAGGTACGTGACATTGCAACTACAAAGACAAACAGTTTATGTACTTATATATACTTCGGTCAGATGCCAACAAAACACATTCTTAGTACAGGGTAGTCATTGTCCTCTTATTCATATTCATAGCAGAGATTCAGACATCTGAACTACAGAAATCATCCATGTGGCAAACGCCTCAGGATACAAAACTAGTACAATTATTACCTGTTCTAGCAGCACAGTCCTTGGCCTGCTTCTGAATGTATGAATTCTTCAGTGTTCAAGTTGAATGCTGTTAATTGTAACTTATGGATCATAGTTGATCATTTTGTTTTGTCCTTTGGTTTATGCTGAGGTCACCACCTGATCAGTGGATGTATGAGTGCATGTTGTAACCCAGTGGGTTTCTCGTGCCCACGTAGCAATATCCTGACATGATCTGATATTATAGACTTTTAAATATGGATGCAACGAGGTCCAATCACACAAACGTCCCCATTTTGGATCATGGACTTTGTGTGTGTGTGTGTCGAGTGTCCCCGGTTGTATGGACAGGATTATTCATTTTTGATAAAGCAGTTCAGTCACACAGACGTCCCCATTTTGGATCATGGACTTTGTGTGTGTGTGTCGAGTGTCCCCGGTTGTATGGACAGGATTATTCATTTTTGATAAAGCAGTTCAGTCACACAGAAGTCCCCATTTTGGATCATGGACTTTGTGTGTGTGTGTGTAGAGTGTCCCCGGTTGTATGGACAGGATTATTCATTTTTGATAAAGCAGTTCAGTCACACAGACGTCCCCATTTTGGATCATGGACTTTGTGTGTGTGTGTGTCGAGTGTCCCCGGTTGTATGGACAGGATTATTCATTTTTGATAAAGCAGTTCAGTCACACAGACGTCCCCATTTTGGATCATCAACTTTGTATGTGTGTGTCGAGTTTCCCCGGTTGTATGGACCGCTTTATGGATTAGTGTTTCAGCATGTTTAACTCTAAGGGGCTCGACACACGGGGAGTGACGTCGCTCCCACTCCATTCATTTCCTATGGAAATTGTGCCAAGCGATTGTCACCTCATCACACAAGTTCCATAGGAAACTAGAAGCACTCAGAGAGCACAAACCTCCGCCAAGACCATAGGGTCACTGACGCTGCAATACGTGTATCTGAATACTGTGAAATAATCTTTCATCTTTCCCAGACAACAATAACCCCCTATGCCGCAATAGTGTGTTACCTCGACCAGATCGCGGCTCCCAACCGTAGTAGGGAGACCTCTGGTTTCTACTTCGCTTGGCTCGTGGCTGGTAACTATCTTGCTCATCCATGTGGGTCAGCTTCAGCAAGGCGGAGAAATGCAGCAAGTCGAAGGATTTTAGCAACAGAACTTTTATTCCTTTTTCCACCGCCACCGAACACACTTTTTCCCTCGTGCTTGTCTACCGCGCTAGCCCGCATACACACACATACACGGAGCAGAGAAAAGTGGGCGGTGTCTCTCAGCCTACAACATACAACCTGTGCCTTGAAATACATTTCCCATAAGGCTACATTCTTAAAGGGGAAGGCTCTGCCTGTATCCCGCAATAGTGAAGAATCTTTAAAAAATTCCTGGATCCAGATCGTGATCCGGATCACCGCCAAAATTTAATCACTTCTTCCTCTTGTCATTTCCAACCACTCCACAAAATTTCAGCGAAATCCATTCATAACTTTTGGAGTAATCCTGCTGACAAACAGACAGACAAACAAACCAACGCGACCGAAAACATAACCTCCTTGGTGGAGGTAATGAATGGAGATCGAGCGACATCACTCCCCATGTGTCGAGCCCCTAACAGGAGCATGTCAGCTGTCATTTATGCTTGGTACAAAAACAGTATAGTGTTCACATTATAGTGCATCTTTCTTTGATGTTTGGAGCTTACAGTATGCTGTCATTTTAGGCTACCTTCACTCACTAGTCACAGAGCATCCTTTACAGAACCGATCGATGAGACTTTAATCATGTGTGCGTCTTTACTGGTTTTTGGTAGGAGTGTGTCTTCATGTTATCCCTTTGTTGAACTGCAGGTTTCTGCTTCAAATGTGGACATGACATGGCTGATGTCTCAAGCGCCACCGACCAGTCACTACTTCCTGTCTCACACTTGGTACCACTGCAAATAAGGTACGTGACATTGCAACTACAAAGACAAACAGTTTATGTACTTATGTATACTTCGGTCAGATGCCAACAAAACACATTCTCAGTACAGGGTAGTCATTGTCCTCTTATTCATATTCACAGCAGAGATTCAGACATCTGAACTACAGAAATCATCCATGTGGCAAACGCCTCAGGATACAAAACTAGTACAATTATTACCTGTTCTAGCAGCACAGTCCTTGGCCTGCTTCTGAATGTATGAATTCTTCAGTGTTCAAGTTGAATGCTGTTAATTGTAACTTATGGATCATAGTTGATCATTTTGTTTTGTCCTTTGGTTTATGCTGAGGTCACCACCTGATCAGTGGATGTATGAGTGCATGTTGTAACCCAGTGGGTTTCTCGGGCCCACGAAGCAATATCCTGACATGATCTGATATTATAGACTTCTAAATATGGATGACAAAGTGGTCCAATCACACAAACGTCCCCATTTTAGATCATGGACTTTGTGTGTGTGTGTGTCCAGTGTTGAGTGTCCCCAGTTGTATGGACCACTTTATGTATTAGTATTTGTGCTTGGTACAAAAACAGTATAGTGTCTTGCCGTTCACAGACTTTCAGCAACAATTACTTTAATAAGCCTATGTTGGGTGAAGCACAATTTCTCAGCTTTCAGAAAACGTTTGGATGTTTCAGATTGGAGAAACATTCGTGTAATTACCATAATTCAAATTACGCTTGCTCTGACATCTAAGCCGTGATATGATCAGTGTTAACCAGCTGTTCACTGCAATTAAGAGCAGGTAACAGGTTAATTGGCGGTGATCACCTTTGGTTAGAGGGTCAATCTGTTGAACTGATAAAGTGAGTTTTTGTGCTGGACTGAATTCTAATACAGCGCCTGTTTTTGTCCATTGTGCACAAATTGGTTGTGTGTGGCTGAGGCTCGGGAAGTAGAGCAGGTCACCTAGGTTGAAGGTTGGTGGTTCAAAATCTGGCTGCTCCGGGCAGCCAGGAAAAGGAATTGCAGCCAGGAATTGAAAGTATAAGTTGCTCTCGCAAGCGTTGGAGTATGAATGTGTGTGAATGTTAGACAATTAAAAAATAAAAGCCCTTAGCTTAGTTACATAGGGAAGTGCTTGTACGAATGGGTGTGAATGGGTAAATGTAAAACGTGTTGTATAAGCGCTTTGAGTGCTCAGAGTAGAAAAGCGCTATATAAGAACTAGTCCATTTACCATTTATATAGTGGGTCACTTGATGCTTTATGTTGTTTTCCTCTTTATCTGCCCTGTGTCCACAAAGCTGCACTAATGCTATGACTGTAAGCACATGCTCAAAGTAAATCTGGCCCTACAGCTGTCATCTCAGGGTGACATACAGTTCATCCACACTTTGGCAATCACCCGCAAAATACTTTCTCTGGATAAATGTTCCTCTTTCTCCCTGAAATAACGTTTCTTTGAGATTACTGTCAATACCATGATATTCCAATACAATAGATCCCATTTTTATTGGCCAATTTTATGGTTACATCTGTAATTCTGTAATTCTTTATTGATAATGGCTTTATCTGCATGTGTTACAGATTTATTATATAAAGCTGCATTTATTTTCTTCTTTACAGAATGAGTAGAAAAGCCCAGACACAAATGGACGTAGGAGAAGTGAATGCGGTTGAGAAACACCTGATGAAGTTCATCAGAACATTCATGGTTCTAGGCAAGAGCGACTGCATGGGTTTTTACAAACGGAAACACTGGCATTAAAGGATCGAACATGGGCGGATGTCAAAAACTATGTCAGAAACAGGATCACTACCCTAAAAAGACAGACAAGCCTCTAAGTAAGGACTTTGCTATCTCTGCTGTCTCCCATGTTCATAGTATTAATGTTCTAAACTAAGTTCAGTTAAGCATCACAATGATTTCTTGATGTTTAAAACAAAGTTTATGTAAGTTATTACATCACACATGTTCAAATTGTTTTGGCTTACAGGCTTCTTTTGTCTTTTTCTCAGTTTATTTTGTAGTTTGTTTTGCCTTTTTGTCAATAAAAGACAAGTGAGGCTGCAACAAAGATCATTCTCCTCAAACCTTATTCTCAGTGTATCTGCATGTATGTCACCTTCTTTTTGGGTGTAACATTTACTTGTCATAGTGCAACGGTTTGCTTTAAAGTAAGGTGCCACCCAGGTCTCCCTACTGATGTAAGATTTTACAAACCTGACAAAGCATGTAAGTAACATAAGGACTTAACAACCTTAAATACAGAATTAAAAACAATCTAATTCAGTCAGTTCAAACAAAGCGACCCAAAAAAGAACCTCCAATCTGTGTTTCCCAGTCAAAGCAGGCTCAAAACGAGAATGTGTGCCCAGCACTTCCAAACAACTTGTGCTAAAATTCCAACAACAAACAGCCAGCCATCCAGATCCACCAGGTTTAGCCAGCTGGTCTGACTTACTACACCAGGGTTAGTTTTAGGGTTTTCCACTTCAGGGAATCCTCGTCCTGGCAGTTTCTCCCAGCTGGGTTCCTGACATGAGGTTAAACTACCTGTGGAATTACTGAGTGAGGAGGATAAGTATGCCACATGTCAGGCTGAAATATGCTGTAAAGGACAGTTCTTTCAACTCCTATACTGGTATTTTTGTATGGCCCATAAGACAAGCAATACAGGGGCTGAACTCGAAGTGCCAAATCCATGGAATCCCACTGGTCTTCACATGGCAGGATGTGGGGGTAAGCTATAAAAAACAAACAAAACAAAACAAAAAAAAAAAACCCATGCAGGGCATGTCTTAAAGAAGGGCCATTGGGCTGTCACAATAGATTAAACTGTCATCACGTTTTATATATATTCAGTTAGTTCAGTTAAAATGATATCAGGTATATTTGTCCCCTGCAGTTCAAATAATTCCTCTTTGGGGAGGTAAGACCAAGCTCAAGGTATTGATTCTCTGAATTGCAAAGCACAAGACCCCAAAGATGAGTTGTGTCAGATTTGTGTATGACCCAAGTCCCCTAAGGTTGCTTAAATATCATATGTCCCCAATCTCAGGGTGAAAAATCAGACTGGACAAAACAAGCTCTAATCAAAAAACTAGTGTGATTTTTGTAATTGTCACATTCATTTACATGGGGTAAAGTTGTCAGTTTCTCTCTAAACCATGTAGAAATAGGTGCATCCCCAAAGGTGGGGTGTTGTGTCAGGTGACCCCTAAGGTGGCCAAAGTACGTGTGTGTGTGTGTGTGTGTGTGTGTGTGTGTGTGTGTGTATCTTAGTCTCAACTACTGTTACTGTTTGTATCTTGGTTTTTGTCTGTGTTGTGTGTAACTAATATGTCTAATAAACATCATGCACCAGAACCTGCTTATCCGAGTGAGTTTTTGGATATTTTGGGTTTAATTGGGTTTGAATCTTCGGCCAAAAGGAACATGGACACCCTAAGGAAATGTCACCGACAGTATAGCCCAATGCTTTTGTCCTTGTGGCGTGACATGATAAGTCTGCTGTAATGACAAGCACAGCAACAATATTTTATGACTGACATGAACTTATTAATGATGATCAAACAACTAAATAGAAATATTCTGCAAACACAAACTCTCTAGTGTCTACAGCATAACCAACATTTACAAAATATAATTCCAATATAACATCATTTAGGTAAACAGATCTTCAACATGTAATGGCAATGAAGGGACTAGAATTTTTTGTGGCCTGAGTTTGTATTGTCCACGTATTATTGTCACCTAATACTGTCATACTCTAAGGTGTTCTGGTATTTCTTAATACTTTCAGTTTCCCCTTGTGCAGGACACTACTATCTCTCTTGTGAAAATCATACCAAACTTACCAATCAGCCATTTCTAATGACTCAGTTGCACTTTGTACTACTGAAGAAACACAAGTTTCTTAGCATGCCTACAGGAGACTGTAACACAAATTATGTAAATGAAACCTGGATGCTTTCTCATTTTTGTGCATACTGAACCACAAGCATGCTTTATCTTTGACATAATCAATAGAAATAAATACACACAAGCTCAAATACACTTCTTGATATGGTAATTAAATTCTACTTGGAGAGGGCTATAACTAAGGACTAAATTAGGATTACTTCACCTACAGTATAGCGTACAAACATCAATATCATTATGGTTTTCAACAATAGCAAATCTAAAGCAGGTTTCAGTGTTTTTTCATGGCATAGATTCAGTAAGGTGCTAGAAACATTCCTTAGCAATTTTGGTTCGTATTCACATCATAGCATCACACAGTTGCTGCAGATTTGTCAGCTGCACATGCATGATGTGAATCTCCCATTCCACCACATCCTAAAGGTGCTCCATTCGATTGAGATCTGATGACTGTTAAGCCATTTAAGTACAGTGAACATATTGTTATGATTCCTTATTTCATGTCATTTTTTATAAAGTGAGGAAAAAGAAGGCCTTGGAAAGCCAGCTGATTGTGATTGTGCATGTGAAATTAACCCCTGGTGTGACAAGCCCAATTTTTAGATTCTTTCCTAAGTATGCTCTGAATGTTCTCTCTTAGCAATTTTGAATTCTGTTGAACCTGTTGTTTTTAAATTATTTTGGGGACTTTTTTACTTCTGTGATTATCCAAGTTCTTGACTATACTCTTAAAGACTGTAAGCATGGGTGTATATTGATACCTTTAAAATCATCAATTCACTGTTAAAGATGCCTAGTATTCCAAGTAATATCCAAACTTTTGATTTTTTGCAGTACATACATTAAGTTTTGCATGCCTCCTTCTCTTCTACTTCGTCTAATGTGCAGCTCTTCTCTGCTTCAGTATTTTGACCTCAATCTTGAATGTAGGTTAGGTTGTAAGTTGTAGGTTTCATTTTCCACTGTGTGCACTTTTAATATCCTTTCACCTGTGGTACTTTGACATTTATGTAGTCCCAACGTTTCTGGGTCAACCCTTGCTGCTTTGCATTCGCTCCCCCTTTGTCTCTCACTTTTAACCACTTCCATTATATTAGTAAATGCTTACCCTGATCGTAACATGCAGAGACATAAGATCTCTGATATGATACTAGGCTGTACTTGCCTGTTAAAGTCTCTGAAGCTAGTATGCTGAGTTCACTAAACAACTCACTACATAACAAAGAGAATATCATAAAGTTTCTGCAACTTAATTACATCAGAAAATAATTCCTGTATTTTTCTGGTTCCCTGCTGGATCGCATTAAGCCCACTGCAAAGAATCTTGGGTTTGCTTTTATAGTTACTTAAGTTACTAAGATGTTTATATAATCTTTCAGAAGTAAAAACTAAATCAAAATAAATCTGTTTTTAAAAGATACCAAAATGCTTTTACGTGCCTTTCACTCCTCATACATCAAATATTTCAACAGCCTCTTGGCCTGCCTCAGATAAAAATCCATTTATTGGCTTTTGATTGTACAAAACTATGGTACATAGTTGATTTCAAACTTTTTTTTTTTTTTTGACTACAGCAGCTTTTTGTTGCCAGTGGAAGGAGACAGGAAATGGGGGAAAGATACAGGAGAAGACACACCACCCACACCGCAACGCTGCATATGCTTGTGGTCGCCTGCTCCACCACTGAGCAACCCGGGCGCCCTACATGTAGTTGATTTTAAACTTTTAACTGTTAACTTTTAAGGTCTATCATCATTCTATATGTCTGACCACTTACTCACATAAAAACCATCCAGCCAGGAGACATATTTGGGATTACCTGGGCAATTCTTTCTATATATCATGCTGTAATACTGTTTGGTTTTCTTTTGTTCATTTGTCTTCAACAATGTTCATCAACTACAAGTGTATTTCTCCTTTTATGTTTTCAGTACATTTTCATGTGTGAATTTGTCTGTCAGTTATTAGTTCTTGTAATGTTTTGTAGTTTGTGGAAACAAAAATAAAAGTACATGCTTATAGAAATTTCAGCTGTTCAGAGCCCCTATGCTGCACAGAAATGTGCTTTGTAGCTTATCACCATTAACGTTTGCTCCAATATCAAGTCAGAATTTCTCTTTTTTAATCCTAAAAAATGATTTCATTGTAATTTCTGAAGTCAGATAAATGTATTCCAAGAGGCCAACACCTCATATTTTTTCATTTATCAACCAGAGCTTTTATGGTAGATGGTGAGGAAAGATTAAAATGAAAAGGTAAATGGAGAAAATAGAATGATAACATCTTTCTCCATTTGGGTAAACACTTTCTCAGTAAACGTAGAGACATGAAACTTCAGAATGAGAAAACAGAGAGGACCTGAAAGAGATGACCACATTAGCAGGGAGAGAAGTTTTGTAGTGCCCAGACAGACTATTCCACTCATCCTCTCTCTCTGACATTTCCTCACCCAGAGTCCCTCCATCCTGCTGCAGACCCATGGCCCAGTCCTGCAGGATCTCCAACCTGGTCTGCAGCTGCAGCTGGCAATGTAAACTCCTCTCCCAGGCCTGCTGGAGCTCTTTGGCTGCTGCAAGAAGATGATCTTGTTGACCACTCGTTCTCTCGCTGCCTGGTTGGGGCTGCACATGTTGCAAATTTCGACCTGAGCCCCACTCTTCAACTAGTGGCTTTAGCACATCCAGCACTTTAAACATTGCTGCCAGAACCTGAGAGACACAAATCTTACTTTCACTCTAGTAATGTTTTTATCTTTTAATCAAACATTGGCTGAATAAATCTCTCATTATCAGTTTAATTTGTTTTGTTATATAGAAATAGCTCCTCAGTGGAGCTTGTGGGTACATCATTTTGAAAATCGCTTTTTTTTTCAAGGCTGAGGATACATTTTAAAATTTCTTCTTTTTTTTCTGAGCAGAAGAATTGAACTTCAACATGAGATGATGATGTGACAACTCCACATACATACTAAGATTGTGTGATACAGTCTAAAGCTCCAAAACAGCTCTTAAATAGATCATTTGGGGATTTTATCATACTCAACCTTATTTTATAAATACAGTCAAAAGCAAGCAATCTAATAAAGCACCTTGCTGTCTAATAAAGTTTGGTATCCTCCTGCATGGGGGACTAGTTGCCCAGCTCGTATGGTTGCCCCTCCAACTCTCACCATCCGCCCACTCAGAGGTTCAACAAAGGACTCACCCACCAGGACTCCACCTACAGGCAGCACATCTCCTACAGAGGCATATGGAACAAGTTTGACTGACTGAAGGTATAGAGACTCTGGCAAAGGGTGTAGTGGGAAGTCCAGCAGCACAAACCTGTTACTGGATCCAAGCTGACCCCAACAGTGAGCACTATATTTCCCTTCCTAGAGTCCAGCATAGGATAACCAATCTGTATAGGTTGTGGTAAGCGGGTGAGAGGGCAAACATGTAATTTTCCCAGAGGGTAAACTAATCCAGTCTGAGGGTGGATGGTTACTGCCAGAATGGGTACTGGGACGCCTTTGTCTGGGTCTGCCATGGGAAACCCCAGCTGCAGTCTCTGGCCTGGTCGGAGGCCTCTGAGGTGAGTGCTGGGGAGAGGCTGGTCTGAGTGGCAGGAGGTTGGGTAAGGGATGAAAGGAAGGAGAGGACTGTCCCACTTCCTGTTATCATCTGGAATGAAAAATCAGTACATAATAGCTTTTTAATCCCATCAGTCTGACAGATGTTTCATGAACCATATGATCCCTCCTTAAGCGATCTTTAATGTATGCCATTATTTTGCATGAAACAGATTTAGCATGAAGCTGTTCTGTTCATCCCAAGTCCGTTCCTTTTCACTTGAAATTACCAGGTCTTCTCTTTGTAGAAATAAACACTCAGGAGTGACATATTTAACACAGATGATATGCTCTTCTTTAGTAATTGTATTTTAATAGCACAATTTTTAAAAATCACTCTTGGTGAATTTAGATTCCCTGTCTTTGACAGTTATTCTTTCTGTATCTATGTTTTGTTTTGTTTTTTCTAAGCATAAATATAACATTTAAACAGATGTATCTGTCCAGTATCAAATTATATAATTATTATTATTAGTTCTTATTAGCACTACATTTTATACTGAGACCATAATGCAAGAGAAATTGCTGCTGATACTGACCTTCATCTAACAGTTAACTGTGGCAGTCTGTTTATATCTTGTTTGCCTGCCTGCCTGCATGCATGCTTTTTGACTTTTACTAAAAATAATTTTCCAAATAAGGCTCATCAAGCATGGCAGTGGCGCAGTGGGTAGGTGCTCGCCTTGCAGCTGGAAGGTTACAGGTTCAAGCCCCTGACCCTGTGCTGCGTTGTGTCCTTGGGAAAGACACTTAAACCACATTGTTTAACAATCTCTGGCTGCATGACCGCAGATGCTCATCTCTGGATGAGTGATCTGAAACGATCATTTCATTGTGTGCCTTGTGCGCACAATGAGTTGAATCTAATTATTGCTTTTCCATCTAAAGCCTCACATGAAATGTGTTTTATTTAGCATTGCCGTCCCCAGTCACACACAGACACCCTTCGTGTTACCTGTGCATGGGTCAGTTGTGCAAACTAATGAAGAACTTCCAGGATCATAGGCCACATTTCCAGCAATGGGAAGAACTCTGCCGGTTTGTGGATGGACAAAGAAATTAGGTGGCACTGCCATCGTGTGGCCGCTGCTCAGCAGCACATGACTGTGAGAATTTGGCCTCATGAGGCCTGTGACTGAATCACAGTGAACTGCCCCGGAGACACGTATGGACCCATCAGGACCTGGAGTTGAACAGAAGAGGAGATTATTGCGAGCAATCATCTGACTGAAATTTTATGAAAAACATATACATTTAATTGGGTTCACCATCTAATATTTTAGCAATTTAAATTGTATTCTAACCCAGCTTTTCTTAGCCATAGCCAGTCTGGATGTTGCAGTGCACCTAATAAGCAGTAGATGGTGTTCTTTCTTTAAGATGCATGGGCACAGATTTTTATGTAAGTCCTGTCCGGGAATCCTGGACTCACCAAAGATGTCGTCTTTCGTTAGAACAGTTCCAGTGTCAGGGCACAGCAGCTTGGCTCCTGTACCCTCACCCAACAAACCCCAAGCCCCCTGACGGTGGCACTCTGCTGACAGTAGCTCTCCCATCTCATCCACCAGGGATGTCAGCCTCTGGATCAAACTGAACATGGGAGACAGCAAATTGAGGATGTAAGTGGATTTACTTTCTTGTGATAGTTTGAGAGGGTGACAGTCATGTGAAAAAAAAAGCTTTCACAGGACTCTATGCAATCCTGGGGAAAAAAATAAGTACACTCCATGATTCAAAAGTTTGTAGGACCGGCCAAAATAACTTGAATTCATTGTTTTCTGTCTGACTTTATCAGTCTGTCATATCATTGTGGAATTTTGGTCCACTCTTATTTGCAGCATTGCTTCAGTTTATTGAGGGTTACTAGCATTAATTTATGCACAGCTCTTTTGAGGTCCCACCACTGCATTTCAATTAGGACTGTGGGCCATTTGCAACACCTTAATTCTTTTTCTTTTTCATTCATTTGTTGATTTGATGCTGTGCTTGGGATCATGGTACTGCTGCATCACCCAATTTCAGACAATCTTTAGCTGTTGGACAGATGACCTCACATTTGACTCTAAAATACTTTAGTACAGAGAGAAGTTCATAGTTGACTCAGTGACTGCAAGGTTCCCAGGTCCTGTGGCTGTAAAACAAGCCCAAATCAAGCCCACCACCACCACCATGCTTGGTAGTTGATATGAGGGTTTATACTGACATCCTGTGGTTGGTTTTCACCAAATGCGGTGCTGTGCATTATGGCCAAACATGTCTACTTTGGTCTCATCTGCCTTCCTGGTAAGATTTTGGCTTTGACTTTACACACGCCTGAATCTTTCTTTTTCACATGGCTGCAGTTGAATAACTGAACAAATGAAAGCTTTACGTTTGTTGGGACATTTCAGTGGAAGTCTGGTTGTTATTATTAAGCTTGGACAGTAGTCTGGTGCACTCTCTGAGCCGAGATATGAACACACTGTGGATCCTCCACTGGGCCAGCTGCTCTCGCTTCAGAACCTGGAGAAAAACAATCATACTTGAGCCTGTATTCTTTATTATTATGTTACATGTGAAAGTAAATGTTACTTGTTGTGCGATGCTGTATAAATAAACTTGACTCAACCTGAAACTACATTTACTATATAAATATTCTCTAATATAACACAAAACTTCCTCTGTTTATTCATCCTTGGGTCTGTTTTCATTCTCTTTGTGTTTAGTGATATTTACTTATGGAATCTGCGATTTATATGTATACGTATATACGTTGTAATATAATGTAAACCTTCAGCTGACTGTCGAGCAGTGTCCTCAGCTGTGATGCCAAAGATTTTCGTCGCACTACCTCTCGCTCAACCTCCTTTCTCAACATCTCGTAACCGTCCCCCACCCTCTCCTCAATGATCATGCATGGGCGGAGTATTTGCAGTTTCCCAAGCACTCCCTGGTGTAGCTCCTTTACCTACATGCACACAGACACACATATTTTCGAAACACAAAAACAGTGCAGTTAGTGCACCAGTACAAAATGTATCATCTCCAGTTACATCTTTAACATCTCAGCTGTCCTGAAGGTTGTAACAAAAATCTGTTGCTATTTTTATAAATGAACTCCGGACAATGACATGACAACGACAATGCTCCAGGCATTCTCTGTAGTGAACAGAAAAAGGATATTCTCTGTGCCAGATGTTCTCACTACAGGGAATACTTTGTTGGGTTTGGGCAAGAGATGGCACCCGGAGCGTGCAGGATGCAGAATGGCACTGGTTTGCAATGAATTCACCAGAAAATTTGCTGATCAGCGGAACATTACTGGGAGTTTGTACAAGGGAGATGCCAGGTTTAAGACTATTTAATGTCTTATCTGACTGAGTCAGACATGTGCACTTCCGTTTGTGCACAGATTAGAAAACCAAGACACAAGTTCCTGATTAGCAAGCTGTAGAAGGCTTTGTTACCTTTGGACAGAGCCAGACTAGCTACTTCCATCTGGTTCCAGCCTTTGTGGTGACCTAAGAAACAATTAGTTTTTGGTGGCTTCCTGTTTAGTGACAAAAGAAGCATCTCAATCTTCCCATCAAGTGAATAAATAAAACTCAATAATATAAAACTTTTTCTTTACATATCATTTTCAGTAATATGATGTGTGAGGGGTGCTGTGCTACCGCTGGGGAAACTACAACAAAGCTGTACAAAAAAGAAAAGAATGATGTCTAAAGGCTAATTTATTCATTACCTATTCATAAAACAATAATGTAAGCATATTCAATATGCAGCATTTAATTTAAGTGAGTCCAAAGGAGAATGCTGTTTTGTCTTGAGAGAAGAACACGAGAGTGCGTGTGAGGGAGACAAGAGAGTATGCGTTTATCATTTCACAGGCTGTGTGTTTGATTGGCATTTAAACTAACAGCGGCAGACCTCAGTGGTGAGCTGTCCCAGCCGTGTAGTGACAGACAGGCTCTGTTTGAGCAGGAGGCTGTAAAAGGTGTTGCTGCTGAATGCCTCCAGATCCACCTGGTGTTCATAATCCCAGAACTCCTCCGAGGTGTCTGTGGAGACCATATTATTAAAGCAAGTAAAACATAAAGTCACAAAGAAAATGTATGCGCAACAGAAGCCTTACTAAGTAGATCACATTGTGCAAGCTTCCATTCTTTGTTGAAATAGCATGAATGAATGAATTTTTAATCAAGTAATAAAATGGACAATGTCAAGATATTGTCTTTTGATGGTATTACTCAAGTTCTGTGACATTTGGAGTGTTTTCATTTTATTATCAGTGACTGATATCAGTGACTGTGTTACCAGGTATATTAGAAGAACACCACCTTAAGGTCATTGCCAGTGTTACATTAGATGTTATGAGGGTCTTCAAATTTCAGCATGTTCTGTGTGTGTGTGTGTGTGTGTGTGTGTGTGTGTGTGTGTGTGTGTGTGTGTGTGTGTGTGTGTGTGTGTGTGTGTGTGTGTGTGTACTCTGTAGGTGACTTAGTTGACGTGGAGAAAACCATGTTGTGATGATGCGATGCATTGGGCTTTAGGTTTTCTGGGAATGAGCGAAGTGACCAACAGTGTGTGTAATGTCTGTGGTTACAGCTACAATATTCCACCTGGCTGAATGGAGTCTTGAGTCATTCTGGCTTGTTGGTTTCGGTGAGTCTTTCTCTGTGAGATCACTCTTGAACCTTTTGATGAGTAGTCATCCATTTGGTAGGCCAACTGCAGCAAGCGATACTGCACTTTGACTGGTTCCTTCTCCGGCCATCCATATTCACGGAACAGGATCTACACAGCACAGACTTATTAATGAGAATGATACTTTTATTTTTGTTATGTACTTGTGTATATAGACTAACCAGCAGTGTCACACATAAACAGAGGATGACCACAGCTCCAAACAACATTCCTACAGTCACCATCCAATCTGGCCGGAGTAACAGGTTGCGTCTCCTACTGATTCCAAGCCTGGTCATGTGACGGGGGATGGTAGGGAAGAAGGGGCCAGGCTCATAGCACTGGCCACCTACAGGCATCACTCGCACATACTGAGTAATAAAAAAATAAGCAGTCAGTGACATAGCAGAAGTGGATGATGAGGATAGGGTGAGATGGTGACCCCTAAAGAGTGCAGCCAAAAGGAAAATACCTGAATTTTACTGTTTTTGTTTACTGTTTATCTCATTCTCTAAGAAAACTCTAAGACAACTGACCTTGCAAATATTGAAAAACGTTTAAAAAACACTTGATGTGATTGGCAATAAGAATTAAATTGGATGGGGAATACTGGATGGAACAAGATGCAGCTGTTTATAATGTTAAATTCACAGGATACCCGTAATGCATATAGTTGTGGTCAGAAGCTTACATACATTCATCATGGGTATGAATGTCATGGTAATTTGGGGCTTTTAATGATTTCTTTGAACTGCTTTTTTTTCTCTAATCCACACAGGGACATTCATGCCCATAATGAGTGGATGTAAACTTCTGACCACAGCTGTATGGTAACTTTGTTACCATGTGTTTGTGCTGATGGCTGCTCAGTGTAAAAACATATACTCCAGGCTGGCTAAAGACCACAGTAAAGCAGCTAGGAGGAGTCCATGACAATGTCAGCTCTTCTTTTAACTGTCTGAATGCACCCCAGTCAAAGTCAGTATTTGTGTTGTACAAGTTGTCACTGAAAGACATAAATAAGCAATTAGAGAGAAAATGTAAAAACAGAGAAATGGCTGGAGAAAATGGGCATAGCAACAAGTCTCTGACTTACATATCATACTGGGGGTAGTGACGTGGGTTTACAGTGAAGAGTATAACATCACCCAAATGGAGACATGTTGTCGGGTTCAGAACTCCGCTTTTACTTGACCTTCTTCGTTTTTCATTGGTATCAGACTTAACCGCTCTCTCCATTTCTGTGTCTCCATGACTGATGTTTCCAATATTAACATAATCTTTCTCTGAAAATCCACAATTTAATGCCTTCATTATTGCAGCAATTACTTAGGTAAACTTGCTCGTGCATTCATTTGTGTTTTCATGATGTGAAAATATTGTTTTATTATGGCACACCAGCTGAGCTCTGAGAATCCCTCTGAGTGTCAGGAAACAGTTGCTCAAGTTCCTTTGGGAGGCCGCTGAGGAGGCCAAGGAAGCCTGTATCTGCAATCAGACAGGAAGAAGAGAGATAGACAGGGAAAAGAAAGATATTGGGGGGGGGAGTCACAAAGAGATAAAGTGCAGGACATAAAAGCCATTGTGTGTGTTTTTGAATCTGCGTCTCCACCTGTTGTCTGAACAATGTAGACAGGACGTGATGACTGGAACTGGCTGTTGCACTGCACATTCCCCTGGGAGTCCCACTGTTTAAAAATTGTCTCCAACACACTGCCTGAGATGTTTGACACCTGAACACACACAATAAGAGTGTTTGCCAATTAAAGGTCACTGCAACACTGTCTGTAGCTTTCACTTTTGGAGAAATAAAGAGGATATTGTATGGATCAATGCATTGTTTCATCGGGCATTGTACCTCAAACTATCCATTATCCATTTCATTGCAAATGTTATGCTATATAGTTATCACAGGTAGGGGAAAACACTTTCTGGATGCAGATGGTTTTATATTTTATTGCCCCCCATAAAACAGAGTGTGCTTCTTCTCAGTTTTTGTGCTTTGTTACATGAACCTGTGGCTTCCTTTCCTCACCTGATTGTCATAGCTCCACACCAGTTCCATTTCTCCATTGGGCTGGCACTGGAGCTTCACTTCAGTAGCTGGCCTACTCCTGCAAAGGCCTCCGCATGCAGCTCTGCCAGGAGGCTCTCTGCAAACACACAGACCCAGCTCCCCATCATAACCCTGGTAGTCCTCTGCAGTATGGCACACCTGCAGGAAAAAAGGCAAAGCAAAGATCAGCTTTTAGGTTGTTTTTTTTTTTGTAGTCTCTTTGTTAAAACAGAAAGAACAGTGAAAGCATTGCTAATGAAGTCAGGGTTACAGGCAGCAGTTAATGGTTAAATAGTAAGTGGACATAATATAAGCCTGTGCTAGATAAGCTATTGTCAGGTTCATGTAAGAGAGGGCAAAGACACCTGGGTTGTACTCATTAGCCTTGCACATGTGGACTGTGTTTAGTCAGTGTGTTCTGTAAACAGACCGCAGTTTAAAACTTAAACTTGCTTGGCATATCTTGAGGATGTTTCCTGTCTAGTGTCAGTGTGTGACACTAGAGAGTTACCTTTGCCCGACTTCCACTGTATACATCTGAGAGTGACATGATTACACAAGGCCTAACCTGCTGACTACAGTGGAATGACCACTGATGTCTGTCAAGGCAGTCTCCATACTGTGTACGTGCTTTTCCGTCTCTGCAGACATTGTACTGTTGTTGCACACACATCTCTCCATTGCTGGTGGTTTGATAGCCAATGGTGCAGTGGCAACGTCCATCACTGGTCTGTGGAAAACACAGGAAGGTAACAGTTCATGGTGTGGTCAGTTTGTTACCCAATATGTCAAACTGTTCATTCATTCATTTCTCCATTGACTGACAAACCCAGACACTTTGCACACTGAACTTTACTACCCATCAAAGTTTTATTATCTCTCAGTCTGAATATTGATTTTCCTGACCTTCCTTTTTTTTTAAATTCAACTGCAGGTTACACAAACACCAATATAACAGTGAGAAAAATCTCATATTGGCTAGTCTGAGCTGCTGAAAGAATATCTCAACACTTGCGCACGCTGCAGCAGGCTAGGAAACTTGACCCTGAAATGAGGGAACTTGATCTGGAGCTTTTTCAGCTTGAAGCTACAGATTGTTCTATAAGTGTTCACACAGTATCCCAGGACTTTTCCGTGACATACGCACACACACACAAAAAAAAATATATATATATACTGTATATATGTATATATATATATAAGCTTGAGAAATTTGAACACTTCTTTGGGTTTCATTTTTAATGGATGAACTCACAAGACAATGAAGGAAGTGGGTGACTAGCACTGTAGAAAGTTGTGATGCATCAGATGAAGTCAGACGAAAGCAATGGAAGGAACACATAAATACACAACCACAATCTGCACAAACGACTGGGTGGATCCTTCTGTCATGTGAAAAACACTTAAAGAAAAAAAAGCATGTGAAGAGCACCTGAAAACTCTGTCCCTCTTCTGTGCAGATACAGGTGTCCTGGCCAGACAGAGGCTGCCGAGCCACAGGACCACAGGGAAGGAAGGCATATAAGCCTGGTCTGGGGCAGTAGTGATGGGGAGGACACTTCAGACACCTGTCTATGGACACAGCTCCAACAGTTGGACCATATGTTCCCTTAGGACAGGCGATTGGTGTGGGGCTCCCCAATGGGCAGTAGAAACCTAACAGAAAGAACATGTCCTGGCACATACTATATAATATAATATAATAGAAATCTTTGGCCATGCATTTTTTCATTTTCTGCTTATTTAATTTTGCTGTTGTTGTAGTCATTTTCTAAGAATAACACCACAGTAATATGTACTCAGAACAGCCTACCTGGCTGGCAGTGTGGCCTCTCTTTGTCAAGTCCACTGAAGTTGTTTCCATGAGCCACAGTTAGGAGCACAGAAGCAAACAGCCACCACAGAGACTCTAACCACATACATTCACTTGTTTGCTGCATTGTTAATATGTCCACTATGAAGTACAGAGCAGATGAACAAGAAACCCAGTTCTATTCCAGACTATGGGAGGAAAAATAAAATTATAGTGTTTGAGCCATGATCCTTATTTTTCATTCTAAACAAGAAAGTACGTATAGAGATCCTGTAAACTCAAAGAGCTCCCAGGTAAGTAGTGTGCTGGTTAATCTGCATAACGTTCAATGGCTTGCTGAAAAATTTATAAGGCCAGTAAGCTAAGGTGACAGTAAGAGCGGAGGGACTGGTCACTGGTGGAAAGCAGACAAACAGACAAATGTTGCCTTGTCCTTCCAGATCACATTACTGCTTTTGTTCTTCTCAATCCTACCATGGTACTGATTAATGATTTGGCTACCAGCTTTGCTTTAGAGGAGTCTACTGAGAAATAGGTGCATCATCTCTAAGAGTGGTTATTGATAAGGTGTTTTATTCAAATGCCATTGTAGATTCTGGTTACAGGTCAAATTCTTTATCGATTTCCTTATTGATTCCTGAAAGAAATGTAAGTGATGACCCAAGTTCTCAGGGTCATCACAGGTTTATTATCTCCCAGTTTAAACACTGTGTAGAAACAAAGAAGAATAAAGGCTTCCAAGAAACTGAAACGTGTACAAATTCTCCACGTCTCTAAGCTTCACATCACTGTTTTGTGATGAGCAACTCTCAGAAAAACACACTAGCACTGATAAAAGGAACTGATAATGTGGATACATATGAGTTCCATAATCTTTATAACCCATAACCAGTTCTCAAATACTATTACCAATCATAGCAGTAACTTTTAAATTCACACACACTATATTGGCAAAAGCATTTGCACATCTGCCTTCACACGCAAATGATTTTGAGTGACATCCCATTCTTAATCCATACAGTTTAATATGATGTCGGCCCACCCTTTGCAGCTATAACAGCTTCAACTATTCTGGGAACGCTTTCCACAAGGTTTAGGAGTGTGTTTATGAGAATTTTTCACCATTCTTCCAGAAGCGCAATTGTCAGGTCAGACACTGATGTTGGACGAGAAGGCCTGGCTTGCAGTCTGCGCTCTAATTCATCCCAAATGTGTTCTGTCGGGTTGAGGTTAGAACTCTGCACAGGCCAGTCAAGTTCTCCCACACCAAACTCACTCATCCATGTCTTTATGGACTTTGCTTTGTGCACTGGTATGCTGTCATGTTGGAATAGGAAGGGGCCATTCCCAAACAGTTCCTACAAAGATAGGAGCATGAAATTGTCCAAAATGTCTTGGTATGCTGAAGCATTAACAGTTCCTTTCATGGAGCCCAAATTCTGAAAAATAACCCTACACCATAATCCCCCTCAACCAAACTTTACACTTGGTACAATGAAGTCAGACAAGTACCGTTCTCCTGGCAACTGCTAATCCCAATCATCCATCAGATTGCCAGACAGGAAAGCATGATTCGGCACTCCAGAGAACACGTCTCTGCTGCTCTATAGTCCAGTGGCGTCGTGTCTTACACCACTGCATCCAATGGTTTGCATTGCACTTGGTGATGTAAGACTTGGATATAACTGTTGGATACAAGACATGGAAACCTATTCCATGAAGCTCTCTACACACTGTTCTTGAGCTAATGTCACATCACAAGTGTTCCAACATCAGCAAGAAGCAACTGCTATTGCAACTATGTGAAACTAGAGACTGACAATGTACAACACAAATGCTATGGCAAAGGCAACCAGGACGTCAGGTCAGGGGGGAGATATTATCGTCCCCACATTGTGTACCCAACCTCAGAAGAGAAAAGAAAAGAGAAGCTAACCTGGCCAATTACCAAGACTATGTGAAGTACCCTCTAGTAGATGTAAAAGCTGCATTATAGACAATCCCTATTGTGAAACCAACCAGGTGATATATATCACAACAGCAGTGATCCTTGATATGCTTGGATATAAAATGAACAACAGCCACAAAGAGCAGTACCCTCCATGGAAAAGAAGACTAGAGGCTAGGAAGGCAAGGGAAGTTAGTCAGCTATCAGAGCTGCAGAAAGGAGTACCTAAGAAAAACAACAAGCTGTCCATGCCTGAGGCCTTAGGGACTGCCTAGCAAAGACTCACAGTGCTGACTAACTGCTTGAAGAGGTATACCAGAGACATAGAAGCCAGGAGAATAAACCAGATTTTTTCCACTGAACCATCCAAGGTGTACTCTCAGTAGCAGGGGAACAATATAAGAGCAGCCCACTACCAAGGCTGAAGATGGAGAAATTTTGGAAGAGCATGTGGGAGAGGGATGCAACACACAACAGCAATGTTCAGTGGCTAGTGGAGCAATAAGCTAAGAGACCACAGTGACCTCCCTGAACAGGTTCCAGTAACCATCACAGTGGTGCACATCCAGTAAAAGAGTCTCAAATATGAAGAGTTGGTCATCACCAGACCATGACTTGATTCACACGTACTGGCTAAAGTAGTTAACTGAATGCCTGGCTTCACAAATGAACCAGCTGCTAAAGGCTAAGACACACTCGGAATGGCTAACAGAAGGCCAGACAGTCCTGATCTAGAAGGATCCCCAGAAGGTCCCATCTAACTACCGCCTAATAACCTGCCTCAGCACAACATGGAAGCTCCTGTCAAGCATCACAGCAGCTAAGAAGAACAGGCACATAGCTCAATACATGAGAGAGGAAATGGCAGAAACACCAGAGGGGCAAAACAGAAGGTACTAGTAGATAGAGCAGTCACTTGAGACTGTAAGAACAGACTGACCTGTGCACTGCCTGGATTGACTGCAGAGATCCTGGAATGGCTAGAACTGTATAAGGTCAACAGGACCCTAAGAGCCTTCTTTAGGAATTCAGTGTATGGCCTGGAAGTCCCAAGATCAAAATGGGATACACCCCCAAGGGTGGTTGAGAATGACCAAGCTAAGATCCTGTGGGACTTCCAGATACAGACGGAGAAACTGGTGATGGCTAAATAATTGGACATAGTAATGCTGTATAGAGGTAGAAGGCCATAGTGATACATGGAGCAATACCAAGCAATAGCAACATCAGGAACAAGAAATACGAGAATGTTGAGAAATAATAAGGGTTGAGAGAAGAGCTAGAGAGGATGTGGAAGGTGAAGTGGTCCCCACTTACCCCAGCTGATTATGGCATAAAGTGTCAATGCAATTTTATGTAATGCTGAGTATGCTGAGTAATGTAAAATTTTCTACAAATATAAACTCTTGGTTATATGTGCATATGCACTCATGTCACAATATGCAAGTAATAAGGCCTTCTTTAGCTTATAAAGTATGCAAGCGGCTCAAAACTCAACTCCTCGGTGCAAAGGCCATTTTTATTTAGAGTAACCAAAGTCTTTCTCACTCTGAGCTGTTTTTGTATTGAAATAAATGCTGGACTTTGGATAACAAGGATAACCTAAATATTTCATCGGGATAGCCTTGAACTATGATCCTCTAATGACTTGTAACTTATCTAACAGAGCAGCATTCAACTTTCACCCACATTCTCATGTCACTAGTGGAAAAAGACATTTCATTCACAAACAAAAAAGACTGAGTAACAACAGCCAAAAAAAAGAACTATTAAATAATAAAAAAATATATATATTTTACTAACAGTAGTATAAAAATATAAAATGCAAAAACATCTCAAAAATAGATGTTTTTGCACACAAATACTAAAGCAGCCTTGAAGCTATGTTTACATGAGTTGTTGTGTTCTGTAGTACTAGCAGCACAAACACTGATGACCAAACTGTTGACTGTCAAGCATCCAAAACAATCCATGATAACCAAAGGTTTGTGAGCTGGTCCAAAACTCAATTCTCTGAAAAACACAAAAAACAAACAACTTTTCATCGAGAATGATGCTTAAAAAGCCATAACCTTCACTGCAGGGCAAACAAGTGACCTCACAGCAAATATTCACATAGTTCTGGTTTCTTGTAAAATGAGCCTTTGACGTAAAAAGCCCGAAATAAGGCCAAAGTTCATATCTGACTATAGATGTACTTGTTGAACTTGTTCTGGGTCACCCCAATAAACCCAAAACCCCTTGTTTTATTCAATCTACAATATGTGTATTAGCATTGACTGTAAGAAGTAATGGTGGACTCTTTGCACATGATTCAGTTGGGAGGAATGAATCCCTTCCATGAACTAGAGACTGACATTTATCTCTTGCACACATTGCTTAACTTTGCTCCTCTTTTTTGCCTTTTGGCATGGAATTGCGGTAAGCTTTAAGGCCCTTTAGAACAAAACATTGAGAGATTCCTGTAATCTGCAGGTGTAGTGTAGCCTTTGTTTGCAGAATGGCAATTTTTGTTGTATACTTGTATACAATGACAATAAAGTTCAATCTAATCTAATCTAATCTAACATTACATGGAGGATGCAGCATTTTTGTAATTTAAAATAACTGTGTTTTGTGCTTTTACTTGTTATCTGGCTATTTGATGAGCATTTACCTTTGTAGCTTAGATCTGAATCAAAGCTACAGAGAAAGTTGATTAGGCTGAATTTCAGTAGCATGCTGTATATTTATACAAAAAAAGGGGGGGGGGGGGGGGGGGAGTCTTTAAGATCCAGCAGCAGTGCCACTGAGTGAGATGGTAAACTGATCAGAAAACGGTGAATCCTTATTCTTATTTCGACTGCTTCCATTAGGGGTCACCACAGCAGATCACCTCCCTTCATCTCACCCTATCCCTACCATCCTTCCCTGTCACACCAACCCTCTGCGTGTCCTCCTTCACTGCATCTGTGAGAAAGGCATCCACTAATCTTCTCTGGGGTCTATTGTGCCTGCCATTCTGATCACTCCCAACAAAAATCTTAACATCTTCAACTCCACAACCTCTAACTCAGTCTGCTGTGAATGGAAACTAAAAATTTGTGCCACAAAGGTTGTTTTTCCATCTTTAAGAAGAAGTGGACACAGCCACTGTGATACCAACCAGTGTCACTTGCTGGGCATGAATGAGCACTGCCATGTTTCAGTGTGAGCCACACTGCACAAAGAGACAAATTTCAGATACCTACATTAGCAATGTGTGTGCAAAGTTGGGAATGTGGAATGTGGAAATTCCAATTCCACATTTTATTTTACTTAGCCATCCCCATCACCCTGGGAAAGCTGACCATACATTGCTCACCATCCACCAACACCACAGCTGCATTACCTTGGACTTTGCAGGAGGGTTGAAGCCAATCCCAGTTGGCATAGTTAGAAAGGGTACACACCCAGTAGGCTGCCAGTCGGGGTCACCAGATAAAGAAAGACAATCATTCACACCTGCATTCATATCTACAGCAAATTTAGTGTGACCATTTAAACTAACATGCATGTCTTTGGACTGTGGGAGGAAGCCAAAGTACTCGGTGCAAACCTATGCAAGCACAGGGATGAACATACAGGAAGGTCCTGGCCGGCCAGTGGATTCAAACTCTCATTAAACAGCACATAGTAATGTAATATGGGGTATAAACTTGCCCACTGATTTGTGGACTGTCTTAAAGCATTTAATTTTGCACTTTGGCAGTCACTATCTTAACTTGCTATAGCCAGACGTGACAATATTTGGACAAAAGGGGGTAGGTGGGGAGAAGCAAGAGATGGACAGAGAACCCGTCTAAACTATGCATTCAAGGCTGGCATGAGCACTAGCTGGCTAGCTTGGCTGACAAGGTGTTCAGGTAATTCATAAAATGAACATCAGAGCTCTTAAGTATATTTTAGTATAATCTTGAAAACTGCTTTTAGGTGACCAACATGTTAACAGTTAACTCTCATGAACTGGAAATACTGTGAAAGGGGCAAAGTTCCAAGATGCTGCCATGAATAGGCCTGTCTACACCTCAATTGCCTGAAGTAGTGGCTTGTCAGTCACAAGGTTGCCACGCCCTAAAGCATAGACTTTTCACCCATTTTTGGGCCTTAAATGGGACTACAATTTACAAAATGAGCCCCACACTGTACTGAAACATGATATCGAGGCCATTAACTATTGTGGCATTAAATCAAATGAGAAAAGTGTTTTCATAAAGTTGTGTACAATCAGGCTACTTTTGCAACTAGTGGGGTCACGCATTGCTGGCTATTGTAAAGGATAGATTTACTTCCTCTGTACAGTGTGTGTGTTTCTACCTACTTTTAAGCTTTTTACCCAACATTGCAATGGTATTATTGAGCTGTCCTAGTAGCATTTTTATTCTTTATTTGCTTCATAGTATTTAGTATTCTCTCTATTTATTCTTATCTATGTGACATGTCATTTCAATAATGCTGCAAAAATTCATGGCAGTAAAGCAGTGGACATATAGACATGACATCACCTTGTGTGTATGCGTGTGTGTGTGTGTATGTTGTGCTCTATCATCAGTGTGACCCTCCACGTGTCGACTGTTGACATAAGCAGAGTTTGGGCAGCTACTCTGATAACAAGGGCCTTTATAAGTCAGAAGAGATGAGCAGTCAGTCCGTACACCCTTGATCCTCAGGTAAAGGCTCATCATTTCTTCATGTACTGTTCTTGTTTTTGTTCTGAGGTAAAATTATCTTATATTTCTCATATCTGTCCCTCTACAGAAAGATGAACATTTATCTACAAGTTGTGATCTTTGCTGTGTCACTCTTGACAATTTCAGGTATGTTGTTCTCCTTCCTTTTTCCTTTTTCTTTCTTGGTTTCTTTCTTTCTTTCTTGGTATCACGTGGTTCTTTATTTATCCACATTTATGCTTTTTTTGTTTAAATCTATAGCATACCCAGTAAACAGTGACAGCAGAGGGCAAACCTGGGCTGATGCAAAGGCCAACCAGGCTCACGACAAGACAGACCTCACAAAAGATGTGCAGTACGTTGACTTAATTAAAGACTATAAGTTTAGGCTCTAAATACATTTGCAGACATAAATATTTGTTCACTACTGTCTTGTAGCACACTATTTTCACACTTTATAACTGAGTTCTTCTCTCTTTATTTGTGCAGAAAAGTTTACAAGAGCAACATGGATATTAGTACACTTTATAGCCAAGAAGATGATGACAACCCTGTGGCAGAGGAAATGCAGCGCAAGCTCACCATGGAGTCTGAGCGTCTGCGCATCCGTATGCGTCAAGAGCTGGCAGAGCTGCGAGAGAGGTTGTCCCCATCTTCAGCGCATCTCAGCTCCACCCTAGCCAGCATGAGGGAACGCTTAACTCCCCTGACTCAGCAGCTCCAAGGCTCCCTTAGTAGCAACAGCCAAGATCTGTGCAGCCAGCTGAACCTGTATCTACAAGCATTAGACACAGCTGAGGCTCAGGAGGAGGCCAGTGCATCTCTCTACCATGAAGCCTTCAAGTGGATGAGCCAAACCCTGGAGCACAGCAGTTTTAAGTTTGCTAACATCATCGGTGACTTTCATACCTCGGCCAGTGGAGCGATTGAACATCTGAAACAGACTAGTGAGCCAGCAGCGTCAAATGTATGGCTGGAAATTAGTTCCAAGTTGGAACAGGAAGTGAGTTCACTTAAAGACGAGGCCCAGAACAGGGCAGGGGCCCTGAAAACACAGCTTTCTGTAGTGCTACAATCTGCACAACCTCGTAAGGAAGAAGTGAGCAGCGCTGTGGAGCAGTTCTGCCAAAATGCATCCCGGCAGATCCAAGTGCTTCAAGCCCGAATGGAAAAAATATTTGCAGGGTTGGAAGAAGAGCTGGTGGTCCCAAGAGCCTCCAGCTTGTTTTCTTCTTCATTTATTCTGCAGAGTGGCACTTTGCGGGAGGAGTTCTCAGTTAGACTCTCTGCTCTGATCCAAGACATTATGAACTCAATGCAGTGACAACAAAAACCTTTATTCTTTTTGCTTGCCACTGTACCCACACAGTAAGTTTCTTGTAAATATGTCTGAATGTGTAAATTTGATCCGTTTGTTTCATTCTCTTTGTGAACAAGTGAGTAATTGTTAATATGTATTATATGTATATATCTGCCTTTTGCGAGTAAAGGTATTGATGATACCCTACAAATTACCTGTTCTTTGTGATTTTATTGCACATCAGCCACCGAGTCTCTGAATTGACTTTTATTTATGTATTCAAGGCACTTCACACGTCATTTGTTTGAAAGCAATTGAAGTTTTCTACAAGACATACATGTAATCTTTTACAGTTCAAGTTTGACTTTCCCTTCACAACTGATAACTGAGAATAGACACAACATTATATTTGATAATCACTGTAAAACTGCATTATCAGGTTTTACTTTATACAATACACCTGATGCTTCAGCAGATACAAGATGGCAATGCAAAGAGAATTAGCTGGTTGATCTGTCATTCCAGTGCTTGGGAGCATTATCATCCCATAAAATGAAGCTTCTTCAGAATAAACCAGCCACCAAGACCCAGCAGGACAACAGCGGCACAATCAGGCCTGTGATGTCATGACCGTCACACCCTGAAGTCATGGAATTACCTGATACACACAGGAACAGATGAATTAAGCTTGCTTTTTAAGTTATTGAAAGATATTAAGATATTTATGAAGCTATAAATGTACCTAAAGTATACTCACTGTAGTTAGCTGCATTGGGTGTGGCTTTAATAAAATAAGAAAAATGGTAAGTGAGAAACTTTATAATTTTGGTGTCTTTGGAAAAGAAAGGAGTAAAAGTATGTTTCAAACCTTCTGCAGCGGTATAAAGAGGTCCAAGTGAAATGGTGGCTGATCCACTGTTTTCCACACCAGGAGACAAAGACCTTTTTCTTCTCTGATTACTACAAGCCTAAAAATATTCAACACAAAACATGTGAAACTATCAATTATTAGTATACATGTTAAGGTTAAGGTAAGAATACAGGCCTGGAGATTTAGAGGGCCAGCCATGAAGCACAAAGTGCTGCTGGTGCCCATTGTAACAATTTTTCCCCATTTCTTTTTCCTCATTTCCTGCCAGGTTATATAAAACCATTAAGTAATACATTTATGTTTCACTCAATGTAGCCTGTGCTTTCCTTTTCCTACTTTGACTTTTTCTGGTGTTTCAAAAGAAAACTAATTTGTTTCTGACTTTTCAACTTACTCCCAGAATTTGTTGGCATTTGCTAGGCTCGCAGAGTCTCAGTATGCAGTGCAAATAGATGCTGGACTTCGCCTGGTCACGGTGCTGAACAAAGCGGAAGGCCTCAAAGTTAAACTGGGCAACCTTGGAAACACCATTGCTCGTCACAGTCGTCTTGCTGGCTGTTGTACAGCTGGTGGAGAGGATGATCGTGCAGTGAATATTTTCAGTAGTACCATGAAAATAACTCATATCTACCCCCATGTGTATGGTTAGACTGTACTTTCTTTCTCACCCAGTGAAGAAGTTATATTGCTCGCTCTGTGACATGTTGTATGGAGTGGGAGTACCAAAACAATGATCCAAGAGTACATAGAAACTAAAAGAAAAAAGAACACCAAATCAAAAACAATGCAATCTGATGAGTTCACTATGAGCAGAACCTCATTCAAATGGCATTTACTTACTTTCCTGTAAGATTAACAGCCTTGACCTGGACATACACCTTGGTTCGCATCTCAAGCCCTGTTGAAGGCACCACTAATGGATAGTTGTAGTTAGAGTCCTATGAAGAAAACAGCATCAAATTAAACAAAGGCATTAGAAACTAATTTAATGTGCATCCTAATGAGCTGAATGATAACTTATACCTACATTAAAAACACTCATTGTGAGCGTATCAATGAAGCTTCCATTATTTTCACTGGTCGCTACAGAGACTGAGGAGCTAAAAAAAAAACATTATTGAAAAGATGCAAAAGAAAAAAATTGACTTTTAGATTCACTGTATAAATGCACATTATGAAAAATATCGCAAGAGAAAGTATTTCTAGTTTCTCACGCTGTGATCTGTGTGTTGTTCATCAGGTATTCCAGTGGATAGCGGCAGGAGAAGTGGTAATAGAGGTCTGTGGAGTAGCTGATCAGGCCCAGCTCAGAGCTAGGTGAGTCAATGAATCCTCTAATGATAACTGACTGGATAACTGAGAAGCTGCTGAAGGGACCGTTAGGGTCTGGCTTTTCATCGACAATCTGACAAAGATAGAAAGAGACACAATCATTTTATAGAGTTTCCATATGCTGCCAAAACATTCTCCAAAAAGGAGTTGGATGTCTATCATCCAATGGCAAGTCCATTCTCCAATATTCAATGACCTGCAGAGACTGGCGACAGGAATTATCCTGACTGTCGTTGACAGGAAGCTGGTAACGGATGACTGGGGGGTTCACACTGGTGTTGACAGAGCCCTGGCACGCTATATTATTGTGGTTCCCATTCAGTGCTAGGTCTGTGGCATTGAAGCCTGCCCACTGAGCTGTGCATAAGTTGATCTCCAGGTTAATCATGCTGGTGCCACATTCAACCACCAGGTCTGAGCTGTCTGAGAAAGACAGACATTTTTAAAATAAAAAATAAATAATTGTATAGTATATATTATATATTAATACTGTGAATTTTTTTGATTCAAAGGATTAAATGATTATGATTCAGTTGTTCTGGTACAGCTAAATGAATGTCTACCAAATTTTTCAAAACAAAAAGTTTTTTGTTGTTGTTCTTTTTTTGTTGTTTTTGTTTTTTGTTTTGTTTTGTTTTTTATTGGGGGGGGGGGGGGGGGGGGGGGGGGTTAGACCCCAGCATTGATATTCTATTTGGTGAAAGTCAAACTAAGTATACCTGGGGTCCTTGCATAGTCAGAGGAACAGTTGTAGAGACACAGAACAGGCTGCAGAAGCACAGCCAGCAGAGGGAGACAAAGGTAAAGAGCCATAATGTCCGATGGAAAATCACTCAACCTGTTCCTGTAGGAGGAAAACAACAGTAGCAAGAGTTTCAGCCTTGACTAGCTGATTTTAAAGACATTAAATTATTATAGTAATAATAATAATAATAATAATAATAATAATAATAATAATAATAATAATAATAATAATGGGGAAAATGTAAATATGTTGTTGATTTTTGTCTTGCACAGCAAAGTAGCAAACATTTAATTCATGCCCCTAATTAATTATATACAAGTATGACACCATTTAAAAATGTATACAATCCCAGGCTTTCTGAAGGTATTTCAAAGTTTTTCTTTGGACATTGGCTGCTTTTTCATACATTTTTAGTCTAATAACAGACAACTTAGCTAAGAACCAATTTTAAATTGTATCTTTAAATTGTATCACCAGCCTCATCAGAAATTATCTCAGTGAAAAGGTGGCTGTCAAGAAGCCATTCTTAAGAAAGGGATGTGTGATTTGGCACACCTCAGCCACGCTTAGGTATTACTTTTACAAATTACAAATTACAAATTACACAAGAACTGGGCTGAAAAGCAGTGGCAACAGGTCTTAAGCAGTGATTAATCCAAATTTGTAATTTCTAGTTCAAATCGATATCTACAGAGGAGGTCAGGAGAGAGTTACAACAGTGAGTGTCATAGTTTGGGGCTGCATTTCAGCCAGTGGTGTTGGGGATCTTGTCAAAATTTATGTAATTATGCATGTAGAAAAGTACCATCAAATTTTGAGCCACTGTGCAATACCATCTGGAAAGCACCAGACTGGCAATAGCTTCATCATGACAACACACGAAGCAGTGTGGAATCATCTTGACAGAGAACAGAACACATAGGGCAGCCAAGATCCAGAGAAGAGCTTTGAATGTCCTTCAAGAAGCCTGAAGAACTATTCCTGAAGACTGCTTACATAAATGCATCATTACACCTATTTTGCATTATCGCTATAAACATATTTTTAAAAATTGAGCAGTGGCTTTTTTACAGTACTGTATATATAATTATTTTATGCAGCAACCAGAAGAGGGTCTTACCTTGGTGGTACCTGAGCAGGTGTTTGTCACGGAGGTATTTGAGATATGTGGTTTTTATAGTGTTGAAGATGCTTCTCAAGCCCTCCTTTTGTCTAATTATAGACCCCTATACACACACACACACCCACACACCCACACACTCACACACACATGAATACACACTCTTTCCCCCATGTATACTGTGACCTGTCATTTAGACACCAACAGCTCCTGGCAAAGTTCACTGTCAGATCTTAACCAAGAAGATTAATATCTTAGTGAGATGTGACACAGATCCTGCAGATTAGCTACAACTGCTGTTTCAGGTTTCCCTCCATCAAAATGATTATTAAAGAACAGAGGTCAGAAATGTAGTTGTTGGCTGTCACAGCCAGCTGTGGTGAGGCAAATGAGGTTTAAACCTGAATGCAGTAGGTATATTTAGTGGTAAATTGTTGTAGATTTAAGAGCTGCATTAATATTTTACATAGTTAGCCATGAATATGTTTCTTCCTTACTTTAATTTTCACTATAACATCTTGCCAAAATCAGAGAACAATACTGAAGATCTGCAGGTTCTTGATTATCACATAATGCTACTGATAAAACAGTGACTGAAAAACGTGCAGAGCAAATGCATCATAAATAATAGAAACTACAACACTGCACCCACTTAACAAATGAGATGCTGCGTCGCATTACTAATAATTCAAGATCTAGATTTCAAAACCAAAAGTATGAAAACAAAAAGGTCTAAATGTGCAGTATTTCTTTCAAGTTTCTGTCTTAAAGAGTGGATTTATCTCTTGTGAATTACACACCTTCAATGCCACAACAACCTATTAAAAGTGTACTGTTAGTTTCCCTTGCATGTCAGACTTATCTCGATCTCTATAGAACTGCATTGCTGGTTGACTGGATAGCTATAGGCCACAACTGTACTGAGAATACCCATTGTTCTCCAGTAATATAGAAGAAAGGAATTATCAGTGCCAAAGAGCTCAAGGTGAAAGAAGACATTTGTCACATTATCCAGACATGTGTCACTCTGTCTCATCTGATTTCTACCTCCCAGGAAACTTTTTTGGAAAGAACTCACTGGCCATTCTTTTGCACCTTACTTGTCTTAATCCAATTATTTTTCTGATTGCGAGGTCAAAGGTGAATTATGTCGGGGCATTATGTTTAATGTATTCGCTATCTATCAATATCCAATACATTAAGCAGAAAACAGGATGCAAAATGTTGAAAAAGAGTAACTATTTTTAGCAGGGTATGGTACTCAGATCAAACAGGGATGTCATAACAGCGATCTCCAGCAATGATTTGTGTGCAGCTTTAATGGCTCCTTTCACCAAGAGCTATAATGATTACTGACACACAATCACACTAGAAAAGAATGAAAACGAGGCACAGGGGAGGGCAAGGATTTAGACTTAGGAGAAAGAAGATACACTGGGAAGCTTGTTGGGAGATGGTACTGTACTCTGTGGAGGTGTATAGTTGATAAGATCACCAGTATTGCTATTAACGCTTCTGGGTGGGAATATAGGATGTCACTTGGACAAGTAACTGAGAAGCCTGTATGTTTAACAATATTTGCAATATTTCGAAGTTCCAGAGGGGGATTTTTTTAGGCTGCCAACTTGTAATAAATACATAGAAACATTTTCTCCTGTGACATAAAACTGTAATCATCTTACACTGTAAAAAAAAATGCTGAATAGGTTTTGGTTGCTTTTGATGATAACAGATATTTTGTTTGTGTCATCAAGTGGCCGAAGGAGCACGAGTAAAATTACTAACTGTTGGATTGTTATTAGAAACCCATGACTCTAACCACATTTCAATGAAGTTCTGCCACACAAATGTACAACGTTTTGTTCATTTTCTGCAATCCTTACTTTTTGTAACTTAAAATTTAATGACTCATATAAATTAAGCCATCTGAAAAGTCTGGAGGGGAAAGTAAAAGTAATAAAATCTTAAATCAAACCTCCACCAAGGTAGTTCATTCTTTAAGCAGGATTTACTTTTTAAGGGAATAGTATTTTATTTTTTATACATTCATTTTGATTTCTTTGTTCTTTTTAAATGTACCTTAAAATGTTTGGAGTGCAAACAAGTTTAAAGTGCCAGCTTTTGTTATTTGTCCTCTTGAAACCCACTTTAATATACTTGACATGCTTTTTAGTGTAATTATTTTTATTTATGTGGATTTAGTACGTGTGCAGCATTCATTTCATTGCTTAATAAAATTTGTTTAAATGTTTAGTATTAAATATCAAATAAAAAAAAGTTCTTGATCACAAGTTTAGTTTGTTTTTCAAAAAATAATAATGATGATACATGTTCAGGAACATTGTACATGTATTCAAATTGTTATGTATTTAAACAGTTAACCTGTTACTGCAATGTACACAACAGAGTCATGATAAAAAACACAAAATAAAAAGGTAGTAGAATTTTAAGCATAATTTTAAAGATACAAGACTTTTATGAAAGCCTGACCTTATTTGACCCTGAAGAAGAGGTCAGAGGTCCAAAGTAATGTCATATTTAGAATACCCATCTATAATTCCCTATGTTCCCATATGTTGTCAGTACAAACACTGACAGTAAGAAACATAGTTTTAAGTAGCTCAAATAGCATCATTATCACTTTGCCTTTCAGACCAATCTATTGACCTTGACCACACCTGTAAGAATCATATTTTCTAACTTTTCTAAGTCAAAATTTTTTGACCAATAAATCATGAAGCTGATCTTTAAGACATGTAAGAATAATTTTAATGGATTGTTAGCATGACCCCACTTTACAGGCATACAAAGTTTTATCAGAATTCATTCGAAACCTTTCAAGCTATTATGTTTACAGACAGACTGACACATACGCACGCACGTACGCACACAAGCGCTACCAAAAGCATAACTTCATTGGCAGAGGTAATAAAATAACAATATTAAAATCAATTCTAAAATGTACTGGGAGCCAGTGTGAAAAAAGGCGGAGTTCTGTACAGTCTGCAGTCATTCAGTAGATTTTTTTGCTAAGACAAGTAAAACAGCCACTGCAGTAATCTAGAAACAACAAAATAAAAGTATGTAAATTATTCTCTGTATCTTTAAATATTAAAGTAGATCTTATTTTTTTAAATATTTCTAAACATAAAATACCTGAGTAAATGTAAGTCGTTACTTTCTGGACAACAATTATTTCCTTTTAAAAGGTGAACAGGAGTTGCTGCTTAGCCTTAACTTCAGTGTGGTTTGGTGTCATCTGCTGGGCAAAATTAAACACAGTTTAAATGCTTTGTTGTTGTTGGGTCTGAGACACTCATGATTTACCAGCATTGAGGAGTGCAAGCCAAAGACGCAACTTCCACCACAGCACAGTCACAGCCATCGTTTGGTGCATTTTATTTTCCAACCATCCATCCATTTTCTTCCGCTTATCATTTTCAGGGTTGCTGAAGCTGCCATAGGGCGAGAGGCAGGGTACACCCTAGACAGGTCACCAGCATGTCGCACAGCTGACGCAGAGAGACAGACCAACCATTCACACTCACATTGGTTCATTTTATTTTAAATCAGAAAATTCTAATAAATATCCAAAAAAGTAATAAATAAAATATTCAAAAAGAGATTTAAAAAATGAAGTTCATATTAGAAAAATATTTATGAGGTTTTGCTGGATTACTAACTGGGCAAAGCAGTGAACACTATAGGTTGATTTTTTTTTGTTTGTTTTTTGTTTTTTTAATTATTTATTTTATAATTTCAGTGAAAATTAGCTTAGCACCAACTAACATGAAGATGGCTTTAGGGTGGGTCCTGATCTAGAGGTGGAGGGTCAGTGCTGTAAGTTGCATTTTATACAGCTTTGCTGCTAAATAGTCTCTCCTACATTATTTTACATTATTCACCCTTTAAAATCTAAAAAGATCAGTCTGCCAGTGTGTCTGCAATAATCCTGAAGGATAAGTCTACAAAAAGTCTACAAATGCAACAAGTCTGTTTATATGTCTAAAGTAAATGTGTAACAGTCCAAACTTTAATCCCTCTCATGAGGTTATCCATGCTGCATTCCTGTGCGGAGCAAATAAGATTTGAGCCTGTTGCCCAGTAATAAACTCAATGATGATGTGAGGAAAGTCTCAACAGTGGCAGGGTTTATAACACACAGTCACAGCCCTTTGTCACATGACAAATGTTTGCCAGCACCAGCCAATAATCAAATTAACTGCACAGGCAGCAAAAGACCAAAAGGAAGGAGGGGAAAAATGAGTCCAGAGGTTCAGTCTCTCTAAAGACGCCCACATGACTGACCCAGCTGTGTCAGCAACAAAGAGACAGCCAGCGAGACTGCCTGATCCCAGGTAGCAGACGACATGTCTAAACAATCTATGATTATCTGTCCTCTTTCAGCTCTCCACAGACAGGATCTGGTATTTTTACTTTTTTACTTCCAAGGTTATGTGTTTGTAATTGTTATTAGAGGACATACAAGACAATGGGATAAAGCCAGCATCTGTGTTATGAGCCTGTGGGAGTCTCTTTATGTCTTGAGAACTTCTCAGATTTGAGTTTTACATCTCCACGGAAAATATTAAACCCATCACCATTTGTGCAGCAGCGCGGTCTACAGTATACAGTATACTGTTGATGTTTTCTATGCTTTTTAGCTTCAAAACATAAACGTAGCAATCTTCAAAAATTCCCAAAATTTAATTTCCACATCCATGCATCATCCGTCCGTTTTTGAATAAGCCATGTTCAGATATCCTTCTTGATACAAGGACTCGACTAATGCAGATTAGGCACATTTCTTGTGATCTGATTGCACACCAGCAAGCCAAGGTAATAACTAGATGGGTAACTAAATATGCATCCCTTGTTCAGTTGGGTTTATATTTTGTAACTGCAGAGGTCAGTGCATATAATTTCCATCCTACTAAAACCACCACTCAGTTCCCCTTGATCATGGAAAGACTTCCACCCAAGAAACAACCACTAACTAAACTTTAGATTGGTGATGAATTAATTTGGCCAGAAAGAAAAATATCTGTTGGAACAGGCATTATAATGTGATTTCTTTTTGTTGCATAATTCATGACTGCTCCAGACACTCTAACCTCAGTCATTTGTTCTCTGAAAATGAAGGAAACCAGACCAAAGCAATGAACAGGAAGCGTGGTTCTGAAAAAAATACTTTCCTCTTCCTCCTCTGCATGTTTTCCTGTTCCATGGGCAATCCCTCTCTCTCACACACACACTCTCTCTCTCTCTTCCACCCTATTCCCCTTTATCTTTTACTCTGTACCTATCTTACTATGTACCTTGCTGTGTCTCTTTCCTGAATGTTGTTTTCACAGTGTGGTCTAAGTGATTTCCCTCTAAACTTATACACACGCCTTACTGAAGCTTTTCTTTTAGTTGTGAGCAGTATTTTTTTAAGTATACTTCCAAAACTTTGCCAGAAAAACAAAATGAAAACAAAAAATGAAGTTCTACTTTTAACTAGCAGCTTTAGAAGTAAACTTTTTCATTTTCCCCTCTGAGCTGTTTTTCCCCAGACACGGCATTCAGCCAGGAAGAATGAAAGATACTCATTAGCAGTTTTAACACAACGCGCATGATATGCACAAAGAGCTCTATTCATCCTACTGTGGCGTTACTATATATGAAATGAGATATGGATGGTTCATTTAGAACTGCACAGACTTGTACCTCAGTGGTTACAGCTAAAAGGGACACCAATAGTATTTTTTCTCTTGCTATACTTTTTCTTTCTGAGCAAAAATCTCGGTCCATCTCCCTCCTGAGTTTTTTTTTTTTTTTTCCGTCTAAGCAGACAGCATATGCACGCCTTCAGCAGACGACCCACTTTTAGACTGAATAGACTATTCTGCTGCTCCTTCTGTCATCACTGTGTTTACCACGGGGGTCTGAAGCTCAAGCTCATATCCCAACTCACTACTTCACACTTTATTTAAGATTACAGCAGACTGGGTGAACATGTAGAGATGGATTTTATGAAGCTGTTTGGCACCGTTATAGCCGTTTTTTTCCACCCTGGATCCGCTTCTAAACTAAATGGTAAGAATTTCTTCGGAAGAGGGAAAACTCCCCGTTTTAACAACTTTGCGAGGGTGTAATCGAAATGCGTTTTATTTCCGAGGTACGCCATGACTTCGATAATGTCTGCATGCAGCTCTACGCACGATCATAACTTGCATTTGTGTTGTTGTTGTTGTCATTGTGTATGATAACGGGGCTGAAACCAGAGCCGCTGGAAAAATGTGTCCACAGAGTGCGCAATATAATGATAAACAGCAGTCACAGCACAGCGGCACGGGATGTGGTGGATGAACTCAGAGTGAGAAAGTCACATAAATTAGCACCTTTAATGCGCACCGATAGGACTAATCGGATGCAATAATACTACTAACTATAGGCCTAAACAGCAGCATTATGTGCCATAACTACACCAACATAATGCAAATCCCTATAGTCTGCCTTTTCACTTCACAATCTCAGCTTGAAACCTATTGGCGAGTCACTTTGAGGCCACGGCTGGCTCTGTTGTCTCTCCCAGGCTACACAGAACCGATGTGCAATCAGTGCTTTTAGCCAGCCAGGATCAGTTTACTGTGAAAAGTTGAAGAGACTAGGGACAGTTGCAACTTTGCCTTTCTCTCGATCACTCAGAGACTGTTTGAGTTACTTCTAGACTAACCAAATGTTGATATATTAAACTTAGATCTGTTTGCTGTGTGCCTCATAATCTTAGCCAGTTTCCTCTTGAAAAAAAAAAGGGATTTTAATCTCAAGAGATTTCCTGGTTAAATAAAGGTTAAATTAGAAAAAAAAATAAATAGATAAATAAATTTCAAAAATACCCAGATGATTTTACACTCACTGGTCACTTTGTTAGGTACACCTGTTCAGCTACTTAATGAGCTAAATATCTCATCAGCCACTCACATGGCAGCAATTCAGTGCACTTAGGTATGTAGATATGTTTACAGAGAATGGTCTGAAAAAGAAAATATCCAGTGAACAGCCCTTCTCTGTGTAAACATGCCTTGCCAGAGGAGAATGGCCAGACTGCTTTGATTTGATAGGAAAGCAGCAGTAACTCAAAAAAAAAACCCTCTTTACGAGCAAGGTATGCAGAAGAGCTCCCCTAAACACACAACACATCAAAGCTTGAAGCAGATGGGCTGCAGCAGCAGAAGACCACACCGGGTGTCACTCCTGTCAGCTAAGAAGAGGAAATGCAGGCTACTATTTGCATGGGGTCACCAAAGAGTCTTGATTTCTGCTGTGACATTTGGATGGTAGGGTCAGAATTTGGTGTAAACACCATAAAATCATGGATTAATCCTGCCTTGTATCAACAGTTCAGGCTGTGGTGTAACGGTGTGGGGATATTTTCTTGGCTCACTTTGGGCCCCTTATTGTTGCTGACCATGTCCATCCTTTCATGACCACAGTGTTACCTGTGCCTTGAAGAATTAAGGCAGTTCTGAAAGCAAAAGGGGTGCACCCTGGTACCAGCAAGGTGTGTCTAATGAAGTGTTGAGTTAGTGTATATGATGTAGGACTCACTATCTTGATTTGAATGGAAAAAGTCTGATGATGCAGCTGACCTAGTCTCAAGGGACATTTGCACCATGATGAAACATTAAATTTTACTAATTCTTTTTTTTTTTGTCTAAATAGGCATAACAATTCTGAAAATTTGGTTGGATTTAAAATAATATTTTAACATTATTTGTACAGTAATAGTAATTATATAATTACTATTAATTAATTATATTTATCAAATATCAATGACTTTGTTATGGATCTTGAGTTACCTTGCAGATCCTGCTGAAGACATTTTCTGTATATTTTTATTTTATTTGCGTTAGATTTATCAGCATACGGTAAGAATTCACTTCGCGTTTTGTTTTTAGTTTGACTTCAGTGAACTAAAATGGTTTAGTCTTTAGTTTTAGCTACAGCAACCTTGCACTGCAGCAAACGTGAACCACAACTTTGCTGTGTTTCAGCTTTCCTTTGTTCATAAGAAAGTATATGCAACCATATACCACTTTTCCTATAACACAATAGATTCAGTTGTTCATTTTAACATAATAGCCTGTCGTGGTCTTATACTATATTTTGTCTTTCTATACAAAAGAAAAAATTGTCCCAAACCTAACTAACTTGAAGTATTATTGTGAGAACTGCTTTGATATAGTTGCCTTGCTGTCTTCCATGTCAAAGTGTCATGCACCAGCTTGCCACACTAAGTTTGACAGATGCTGAACATGGCATGTGGAAGGCAGCAAAACACTGATTTTAACTATATCTGAACTCAATCATACAAAGGGTTGAGGCAGCAAGTTTTTTTTGTTTTTTTTTTCCCAGTAAATGCAGTGGCTAATGTTGAAACTGCTGTTTAGCTGGTATGGGGGGGGGTCTCATTAAACATTTTCAGTATGAGTGTCATCACCCTGTAATGTTTTTGAGTGGAATAATAAGACCTGTTGTATCTGTCCCCACTTTCCGTTAATACACCCAATACTCAGCTAACATATCTGTATTTGTTTTATATGTGAAAAATGAGAAAACAAAATTATATTTACTGGCCTGAGACTTGTGTAGAAAAAAGAAAACTTTTTAAGGTATAAATATCAGTACCATCTGGTTGACTCTGCCCACATTGCAGTGGAAAGAATTTGGCAATGCAACCCAAACATTCTGGTTCCTATTTTTTCCGTGACACTGTAGGTTGCTAAAAAATCTTCCTGCCACATGGATACCACAGGAAGAGTTCAGAAAACAAAAACCCTGCATTTATCATCTTGTTTTCTCCTCAATACTCCCATTGGTATCCAGGCCAAAGAATATGTCGGAGCGGGACACAGCGCCCATGTTACAAGGCGTCCTACATCCACGACAGCAGGCGAAGGCTGACCTTTGAGGATGCCAGACAGGCCTGCAGGTTGGACGGAGGCGAGCTGCTGAGCATTGAGACGGAAAGCGAGCAGCGACTGATAGAGAGGTACATACAAAAGCTGGGGGCTGGTGATGGCGACTTCTGGATCGGGCTCCGCCGCAACCCACAACATTACACTGCCGGGACAACAAGCCCAGGTTGCCCCTCACAGTATTACTGGCTTGATGGAAGCAAGGCCAAGTTCAGGTTTGTCTCATTGTTTTAAAATATTTTCATCTGTATGTATAAATGTTTCAGCTGCATCTGTGAAAGCAGTATGAGTGGCCCCCTGAGACACAGTGTACTGTACATGGAAGGAAAAAAGCCATATTCAGTTGTGACTTAAAAAAAAAAAACTATTGGATTTAGGTGATGTTTGTGTGGGAGCGAAGGAATGCCAAATGTCTTTTGCAAGAATTTGGGAATGAGATAGAAATAAATGAAAATCATCTAAACTTGTGAATGTTATTTGTCATAGGAATTGGCACTGGGATGAGCCATCGTGCGGTAAGGAAATGTGCGTGGTTTTGTATCACCAGCCCTCCTCAATACCTGAGGGTCGTTTCCTGTTCCAGTGGAATGATGACTACTGCAGCTCCAAGAACAACTTTGTCTGCAAATACCCGGAAGGTGGGCTGGTACCTCACAGACACTAGTGATGGATCTGGTTTAGCAGAGCTGTAAAATGTTGAGATTTGGTACTCTTGATTTTTCTTTAGTTCTTAAAGCTACACAAAGCAGAATTGTATCTTTTAGAGATCATTATTGCAGTGTATCCACTTCTGCCAAGACCTAGATAGATCGGTAGAGTTTTCATGCTCTTTTCCCTCACATCTGATATTAAAATACAGCTTCTCAAATATTCATTTTTCAATGAACTGATTACATGAAAAGGGAAAAATGACTCACTTCTTTGTATAAAGCAAGTTTTAGCAGCCTCACCCATGTAACTATCTTCCTCTGAATAACCGTAATTTACTTCCATGTTTTACAGAAAAAGTACCAGTTTTTACTGAGGACAGAAACACAGCATATGCAGGTACAGCGCAGCGTTCATGCATGATTTTTCGCAATTTCTGATCACTTTTGTTCTCATGTTTACTTCCTTTTATTTAAAGGTTTCTATTTTTATAATCTGCAAGTAATGTCTGCAGGAAATATGCGGTGCATTCCTGCATAGGTAGGTTGTAATTCCCTTATAAGGAAAGTTATTGGAAAACAAATGTCAAACTCTTGAGTTTAACAAAACAAGAATTAATGCTTAATTAAAATGTGCACAACATATTTGATCACATACAGTGTGTCCCAACTGCTATGTGAGATATCAGTGCTGGATGCATTTCTGGAGAAATGTTCTGCGAAAAACTGAATCAAAAGGTGTTTGGTTGGCTTCAGATCAGCCAGCAAGGTCATAGAGATTTTACTTCTTTCCTCTTTAGAAACTCTTGTGTGAATATGTGCTTATCATGCTGGAATATTCCTTTTATTCCAGGTATCGGGCGACTGTCAGCGATCTTGTCAGCCAGTGTTTTCAAAAAACCGCAGGCACTGATGTTGCCTTGCTGCATCTATAAATGCTGCAGAGAGAGTGCTGACAGGGACTAGAAAGCAAGAGCATATTTTTTCCCATATTGGCCTCTCTTCATTGGCTCCCTGTTAAATCTGGAATCAAATTTAAAATCCTTCTCTTCACATACAAGGTCTTAAATAATCAGGCCCTATCTTATCTTAAAGACCTCATAGTGCTGTATTATCCCAATAGAGCACTTCACTCTCAGACTGCTGGCTTACTTGTGGTTCCTAGGGTATTTAAAAGTAGAATGGGAGGCAGAGCCTTCAGCTTTCAGGCTCCTCTTCTGTACAACCAGCTCCCAGCTTGGATTCAGGAGACAGACACCCTCTCTAGTTTTTAAGATTGGGCTTAAAACTTTCCTTTTTTGATAAAGTTCATAGTTAGGGCTGGATCAGGTTACACTGAACCCTCCCTGGAGGTTTCTTCCTGTTAAAGGGGAGTTTTTCCTTCCCACTATCACGAAGTGCTTGTTCATAAGGAGTCATTTTGGTTTTTGGAGGGTTTCTCTGTATTATTGCAGGGTCTTTACCTTATAATATAAAGTGCCTTGAGGTGACTGTTGTTGTGATTTGGTGCTATATAAATAACACTGAATTGAACTAAATTGAATTGAATTAAAACGTCATATCCAGAACGCCTTGTGCACTCGTGCAGCTCTACTGTATATCGTCACACTCACTCCCAGCTTTGTCATTGTCACTGTCAAAATTATGCATTCACTGCGTTATTCCTGGCCAAGTTCATGCTGAACATGCTGAATCCCATCTGGTGCTGGAAAATGTTATTGTGATCTCACCTGAACAAATAACATGCACCCAAGATTAATTCCGTTTATTTTCATGTTCTTCAGCAACGTTTGAGCTTGCTGATTTGTGCTAAAACACAAAGAAGGTTGTTTTTTTTTTTGTTTGCTTGTTTTAGTTTGGATGCTGTCCATCGCCGTTGACGTTATGTATTGTTGTTCACACTGTCTGAGCGGTCTTGGAAAACTTTCCTTTACTAACCCATGTGCCAAGTCTGAAGCATATTTCTATTTCTCAGAGCAAAACTGTTCAAGTAGTGCACCAGCCATGGCCTCACTGCAGCTCTGAGTACTGATTATATGGCTCTTTTTATGCCTACTAGATACTGCTGCAGGTGGTTTGGTGGCACAGTGGTGCAGTGTTTAATAATAGGTTCAAATCCACTGGCTGGCTGCGGCCTTTCTGTGTGGAGTTTGCATGTTTTCTCTGTGCCAGCATGGGTACTCTCTGGGTACTCCAGCTTTCAGCTTCCTCGCACAGTAAAAAGACATGCGTGTTAGGTTGGTGATTCTAAATTGGCTGTAGGCCAGATTGTGAACATGAATGATTGCCTGTGTCTGTGTTAGCCTTGTGACAGACCTGTTCCCCACCTCTCACCCTGTGACAGCGGGGATAGGCTCCAGTGCCTAGATAGCAAATAATGGAGTTTTGATGGATTCTTGCAAATGCCTTACTTTTGTAGCAGTTAAGTATCCTTGATATTTAGTTTGTTTATGCATTGCATCTACTACCCCGGAAAGTTTTTTTTTTTTAAGACATTGGGTTAAACTACATTATTTGCAATAATTTCTCCAAAGTAGCAGGGTGTGGTTGCTCAAGCCTTCTCAGCACTGGTGTATGATCCCTGTCTTTATTAGTCTTTGTCACCATAAAATATGTCATCATAACAAATGGAGTTTGAAATGTGTGTCTTATGTCTATGAAACACTTTTTCTACAGGACTCATACAGATATAAAATGCATTATTTGATTAACTAGTTATTTTTTATCTGTAATGAATTTAACTAAAATCATTAATTATGTGATAACATTTTTTAAAAAAAAAGCTAAATTATGAACTACTCAAATAATTTACAATATTTTTCACATTTACCTGTTAATTTGTTTTCTGGTTTCTTTAGTATCATCTTTGATTCCAAACATATTTTCAACCACGGAAAGTAATGACAGGATAAAAATAGGACTACCTGAATCATCAGGTAAGAAAGGAAATACTGATACTCAGCGCGCTATGTTTTGGGAAACTGAAAACCATTGTGTCACAACTGATGTTCTTTTCTTCGCAGTATCATTCTCCAACAACACCCTGTATGTTTCCTACATCCTTTATGCGACAATCCCTGTGCTACTGTTGCTGTTGTTTGCAGTTGCTGGTTTCTTTTGCTACAAACAACATGCTAAGAGGTAAAACTGAAAGCTATAAGAGTAATAAAAGTGCATATGATTATATCATTGTGACCCACTGTGCATAAGAAGAAGGGTATTTCTGTGCATAACGCATTTATTTATATTGCTGTTGAAAGTTTTGCATTACAAAATTTAGTGGGTCATGATTTTAACTTTGGTGTTCTCTCATATTCAGGAGGAAGACAGAAACAGAAAGCTATCCCAGCAGATCAAAACAGTGGGTCGTAACAACAGCTTCATCTTGCCCTGTGCAAGGACCTTATGCCTACAGTGACATTACCAAACTGCCTCACACTGCTCTGGACAGCAGGATATCAGCAGAAATCATGACAAAGTACTCCTGTGCTCCATCCCATGACTCGCAGTATAACGATTATGAGAATGTGTCATGTGTGGACAATGAGAGCGGCTTTGTGACCAATGACATCTATGAGCCCTGTAGAGCTCAAAGCCGGCGCTGCCGCAGTCAGACTGGATGGGTGGAAAACGAGATCTATGGATAACATTGGTGTCTACACATGTCCTTCAGCCTCAGACAGACTACAGTTACCTGTGTGATGGGGGATTTCTGAACAGCTTGGCCTTTTCTGCACAGGTTTCACTAGATTTCCAGTGCTACATGCTCGACATACTTTGACTACAAATCAGTGTATTTCATAAACCAGGGATTCTCAAAGTTTTGTCAACTCCAATGACTTCATATTCTTCTGCATATGTTTATATTTTTCTGATGTTTAAAATAAAATGTGTTATAGCCATACTAGTGGCATTGTTAGCTCCATGAATCACCATGCTAACATGCCAAGAAAGGCCGCTGACAACATAACGTGCAGCAGGTACATTGTTTTCCATGTTCACCATCGTAGTATGGATGCCCAAAATTGCAGACTAGTTCTACACACTAAATAAAGCTGAAGCTAATAGAATCTGATTGTAAAAGAAAGGGACTAGATGAAGGATCGTGAAAGTGATTCTGAAGAGGGCATAAATGCGTGCACACAATTTCATGGTAATCCACCCAACAGATGTTGAGACCCTAAGTGTAATCCACTAACTTTATAGTGGTACTTGCATTCATTGGAAGGCATAAACTGGAAACTGCAAGGTTACGATGCTAATTCATGTCATAAGGGTTCCAATATTTCACAAGATAAATGACAACTGGGTGAAGATACTGAAGAGTGGAATATTAAAGACATTAGTCTGTTTATCCTCTGGGGAAAATGCACAAATCTTCAATGCAGAGTTTATCCCATAGTCAACATTCATTATGTGTCTGACTCTGCACAGGTTGACACCTCCAAGCAAAGGAACTGCCTTTGAGTAATGTTTTTTTATGTTTGAACTCAAAGAAAATAACATTTTTGAACCTGCTTATTTCCTTTGTTCAGTTTAAGCCTTCGCCTCTAACCAATTATGTAATATTAAAGCAGCACTAAAGGTTTGAGAGGTTTGGGGGGCATTAATGAAACCAGCGAAGCATTAATAGTTCAGGTCAGCTTGGTGGTGCAGCAGTGCTGCTGAATCTGACATAACAGATTATGCAAATAGCCTAATCCTGCTGATGTTGCATCCACACAGGGTCACTCATTTTCTAAACAATCACATAAAATACTCAGCCCTTTTTAAAAAATAAATAAATAAATAAATAATGTCACCAGATATGAAGAGTCATGAGACCAAGAAGGCTTGCTGTTGACTTGCTGCTGTGAAGAAGATGTCAAGCTCAGGATATGTGTTGACCTTTTCTCTAAACTTGAACTGTGGTGTCATCCCTGTGTAAGGCTTCCCGTTTGGTCTCTGATGTCAGAGACCAGCAGAGAACGCAAGGAAACACTGATGGCAGAACTGCACTGGCCAAAATAAACCTCAAAGTTGTGTGGTTTCCTGACTCCACCTGATTGGGTGAGAGGTTCGACCTTCTCACTGATCTGGCAGTACAGAAACTTTTATTTATTTGATTTTTGGTGAGGCCAGTTTAGAATATATCACACCATTCATCAAAACGTGCATTTTCTTGTAAATTTAAAAATCACTCTTTGCATTACATATACAAATGCCTGTGTTATTTCTGAATGTGCACTGAGTGGGTGTTGGATCGGTGTCTTGGAAAGATGAAGCAAGCCCAGTAAGGAGAGGCTGAGTGTGTTCTTGGAGAATGTTAGACAGGAAATGCCAAAAGCACATCTGGAACTCTTACATTCAGGAAGTCTATGCGTGACAGCGGAGGCCTTCAGAGCACTGCGCTGCCTGCCTGCCTACTTAGCAATCCACTGTTCTCTGTTTGACTGTCACTACATACCATTACGAGAAGCACTGCCGAGTGTAGATCTGTGCTGCAATTCAGACATGAAGTTGGATCCTATTCCTGATGTTTCACATATTATGGTTGCGTTCTCTATTTAATAAATATATGTATATATTAAAATGTGTTTCTGTGTGTGAGTGCAGGGCATTGTTTGAGTGAATGAAGTGCAGTCAGTCAACCACTGTACTGAGAGCAGCACTTGAAAGGAAAATATGGAGCCTGGTTTCAGTTTTCTATTTTTGCCAACAGATGGTGCTGTCATGTAGCTGACAAAAGTTTCTCTGTGGCTGATAAAATGTCTGGGGTTCTGCATGTTCCATTATATAATGTTATAGATTAGTAATGCACGTCGCAGCTATGCATTTATCTGGTTTATATTGTTTGAAGCAGAAATGCTGGGGATTCAAGGATTTCTTTTTCATTTTTTTTTTTAATTTAAATAAAACAAGTCGGGGTTTGTTGTTTTGTTTTTGTTTGTTGCCTAATCTTTTTTTTTTTTGCAGAGCCCACTTTAACCAAGTACAAGTAGCAAGTTTCAGGCTGGTTCAGAATGCTTTTAGCCCCTCTCCCCTGCATTTTTCACTCGCAGCCGACAGAAGCCTATAAAACACCTGCAGGGCAAAAACTTCAAAGTTACCTATGCGCGCAATCAAGGAGGGCAGGCGAGCAAACAGATTTCAGAATAGCAATTTTACCGGTTGACGTAAGAGGTGGGTCTGGTTGTCTTGGCAACCAATTGGCACTGAAGTGTGGAGCGGCTCGGTGGCCCCGCCCCCTGTACAAATACCCCCATGGCTTTGACGTCAATGCACGTCAACCGGAGAACATGATGCCTCTTTGCAAGTCAACTCGTGTGTTCTCTAGCCGATAGAGGTGCCTCAAGCCGAAATATTATAGCTCTATTGTATTGGAGAACGTGGTGTGACAGCCCGCGGGCTCAGCAAATGGCCAGCGTCGTATCGCCACACTAGCGGAGAGTGTCGCCACAGTGGCGTTCAAGCTGGCAGGGCGACACAGAAATCAACTTTGTGTATTTTTAATGGACACGCTTCGAGCGGCGGCAGCGGCAGCGGCAGCAACAGCGGCGGCGGTAACGGCGGGCGGTTTGTTTTCCTTTCGTCTTTATCTCGAGCTGCTCAAGTAAGCCCGAGTCTGCCCCTCGTGTGTCCCCGCACGTCTGGCTACCTCCTACTCTTCCACAAACAGTCCCATTTTAGAACAGCATGGTCATGGCTGACAGTGTCCAAAAACCGCTGATCCGGGGTCCGGGCCGAGTGGGCTTCTACGACATCGAGCGCACTTTAGGAAAGGGCAATTTCGCGGTCGTGAAGCTGGCCCGCCACCGCATAACCAAGACGGAGGTGAGTCTGTCGGCAAACTAGTTAGCCTGAAAGCTAACTTATGCTACTGTTTTAGCGGAGTTACATAACTTTTTATGCACTAGTTGACACCCTAGATATTCTCAGCAGATACCGAATTGCTCTCCACATCGTGCACTAAATACATCTTGGATCAGATAACTACCGGCCACTCGACTGCTCCAGCGCGAGCAACAGCTGGTGTGCCTGAAAGCTGCAGGTACGGGAGCAGTGAATGACTGCACGTTCACCCCTCTCAGCTGACATCACTGCCAGTAAAAAGGTCTGACCACCAGTGCTGCTGGGAAACACAAACTGTAAACATGCATTCTTTATTATTTTATACATGCACCCCTTTGGTTACCGACCCAGACGGTACCACAGTGTACCAACTCAAGAGTATGGATGGTGTATCTGGGGCGTGCAGCATGGGTCGGCGGTCCCCTTATGTAATTCAGGTAATAATGTGATTTAGTTGTTTCTTGTCCCAGCAGTGCCTGGAGCTTTGTGATGAGCAGGGGTATACCAGCCATAGTCTGTAATTGGAAAGCAAAGTGTTTTGCACGCATGCTTGCAGACTCTGCTTTTTAAAGGGGGTCTTCACGTAGCTCGGAGTGATATTACAAACACTGCACACTCTGAGGCGATGCAGCATGAGCGCAGAGGGAACAGGGCTTGGGTTTGTCTGAGTTTACTTCTGGTTTTATGTCAGCTTTGTGCAGAAGGGCCATTCTCAACCAGTACCACGGAGTGCCATGACTTTCAGCTGTAATGACAGAGACACAAGGAATTTGCTGTAAAGAGTGTTCAGTTAGGGGGAAAAAAATAAATAAGGTTGTGTTATGTGCGGTGATAAGCCTGGAGAGCTGTTGCACACTTTGATCTCTGGAGCTTCCAACTGATTACACTGTACAGAAAAGACAAAGATTTACATCATTCAAGCAAGACCCTTGGTAGGTTTAATGAATAACAAGGCAACAAAATGGCTCTTTGGGCTCTTATCATGTTAGTGGCACAGCGTTAGTCTAGCTAGGTAATCTGCACCGTGTAACAACAGCTCTGTGGATGCAGGTTTTAATTTCACTAAGCAACTGCACTTCTCCCTCCGCTGGAGTGGTATTAAAGATGAATGAAAACATGCTTCTCATTGGGTGTTTTTAGGCTGGACTTGGTAGAGGTCACTCAGCGATGGTCAGAGAGCAACTGCAGTTGCCTGGCTCTGCCAGGCCCACTGCCAGAGCCAGACTGTTGGGTTTTTTTTTTTTTTTTTTTTTTTGTTTTTTTAATACAGTGGCCAAGGTCAGCTGGAGAGGCAGGTTATCAACTTATGTGATGCCATCTGCCTAGAGAATTTGCCCTGCCACAAGTGCATCAGTGTAAAGAAAACCAGTGTCCTGACACATGAAACAGCAGATGTGGTGTGACGATGGGCATATTCCTGGTCAGTGTTATCTATGTGTGAATAACCTACTTTTTCTACAGTATGCATGGACCCTGCATGTTATACTGACCCTTTCATCCCATTAAGTACATATTGCAGTTTGTGGGTTTACATAGTGCTGGACCATTCCCATGTGGTCTAGTCTGCCAGCTCAGGAGGTAGTACATCTATCCATATCTAATTATAGGGTCATCATTTCTTGCATTGTATATGTTAAATTCCCCCTTAACTCATTGTCCTCAAATGACCTTGTGCCAGCACAGTTCACAAGATGGCTTGTGGTGTGTGTGGGTTTAGTTTTGTTGACAATGTAATCAGCTAGCACAGATCTTTTCATGTTAGATACCCTGCTGTCCCTCTGCAGCAGAACAAAGGCTTTGAATCTTGTGCCCTAAGGGTCTGCACAGGTAGCTGGAGTGCCATTAAAAGATCTGGATTCCTTTCTAGGATTTAATCCTGAATTGCACACCTGTCTGTATCTAGATAGGGAGATGGTAATAGAGAGCGTTAAACCTATCAAAACACCCATTACTACTCATCTGTAAGTGCTAACTATTAATATGTTAAAGCAGGTCAAAATGAGTTACAGATTTGTCTTTAAAGTTAACATTAACTCATCGCCACATGAGTCAAAGCATTACATTTCCTTTGAAAATACAAAAATGCAGGTTCATCTAGCAGAACACACACTTGATTCAACTGTTGTTTCAAAACACTGTTACATCAGCGGGCAGTGCACTGTGCAAGCCAGTCACTGCAATTGCACATTCCTGGTGACAATTTTTTATAATGTGAAAAAGATCTGCTGTTTATCTGATCGTCACGCCACAGACAAAATGCATGTGATAAGTTTCCAGAGGAAAATCCAGTGTCAAACAGTATTCTTTTGCCCTCAGATAAACCCTCAAACGACAGGGCTCTGCAACCTACCTCGCCTTTTTGGGACGGTAGTTCTATTCCCAGTGCTGCCACATTCAAACGGCTTGTTTTGTCTGAACAGTCCAAAAGCTAAAGGTTTTCAGTTTTATGTCATAGAAGACTTGGAAAACCAGGAAATATTTATATTTCTGAGAGAGTGACCAGAATTCTGACTTTCGTTTACCTTTCTTTTTTCAGGATTCTAAGAAAAAAAAGTCTCAAGTCTTGGAAATTCTTAATAAAAAATAAAAAAAAATAAAAATCTTAATTCAGATATTTTTCCTCAGAATTCCTCAGATAAATAATCTGTTGATCAGTTAATATATCTAAAGTCTTAATGTTTCAGCTCAAGCCCCACTACTGTATAAGTCAATACGCTTATTCCTGTTGTCCGCTGAGTTTTCCAGCTTAGTCTAACGGTGGTGTGATTGCTGAGAGCTGGGATCTCCTGTTTGCTCTTTCAGTTTGGCTCGCAGATGCTTGGAACACTTCTGATGAAATGTTGTTTATGACACAGTCTGAAGGAAAGATGTTCATGTTGCCCTGATACTTACCGGACATCGTTAATCAAAGCCAAGAGTGTTAGAAGTTTTGCGTGTGTGATTTACATTTGTTCATGTCATTGTGGTCTTGTGTATATCCAGTAAAGCGGATGGATGCATCAGTGGGATCTCCCATGTAATTTTTCATTATTTGAAGATTGTTTACAAAGGTTTCGGTGCCGTTTTCTCATTAGATGAAAAAAAAAAAAAAGCTGAAGAGGAGCAGGCCGTCTGTCTTTGTTGCTTGGAGAACATTAAATTCCTGTCTGCACTTGTGTTTGTGTGAATGTGGGGAGCTCTTTGTCATTGCCCATCAAAGTCTGGTGTGCTGTAACAATGACTCCATTGTGTGCTATTAAGAAACTGACTGTTTACAGTTGTGTTGTTGATGCTTGATTCTGCAGGTGGCCATTAAGATCATCGACAAGACCCAGCTGGATGCTGTCAACCTGGAGAAGACCTACAGAGAAGTTCAGATCATGAAAATGCTGGACCACCCCCACATTATTAAGCTCTACCAGGTGAGTCTCTGGCTTCGTTGTGTGTACCGCAGCATCCTTTGTGTGCACGGCATGCCAGATGGGGACTTAAATGATTAATCTTTTTGGATGTGCTGAGTTCATCTTTCTGCTTTGGATTGGACAACAGCATATCATGATTTTTTTTTTTTAGGTTATTATTTATTTAAAATCTCCCAAAGGTAATATTTTTTAATTTTTATTCCCCTGTGTTGTTGTTTTGTAAAGATAAGTAGTTTAATTTTTTTTATTTTCTTCTTTTCTGATCTGTATTTTTTTAATTTTGTTTTTGTCTCCCACTTGACAAGCTTTGATCAAGAGTTTTTCTGGAGATTTATTTTTGGCTTGAGTGCTTAGATCTAACTTTTTCTTTGACTCGTTCCATCCCAACCCCTTGTGATCTTTCACTGACATTGTGGTGGTGATGTTGGAAGAATGAAAGTACTGCATATATTTAAACAGGAATTTAACAGTTTACAAAAAAGTTTAAGAAATGTATTAAGAGCTTCATCACGCAGGCCCAAATTCACACATGTTCTTGGTTATTTTCTAATGTAAACTGCTGTAATGGGTGCTGAGAGTTGGTCTTTATCATCAATCAAGCCCTAACTGTACAAACAGTCTCACAGAACATCAGTGGTCAATATTTGTGGTTTGGAAACAATGTTGAAAATGTACATTGATGAGGACACGAGTCATTTTTGTTCACCCAGAAAAGTTATCCTGAGCCTGCTGATAATCTTTTTTTTTTTTTTTTTTTTTTTTTTTTTTTTTTTTTTTTCCCTTTTCTTCAAAGAATACGTGCTCTTTTCCACATCTCAAGTCAAAGACTATCTTTGTGAAGTCAAGTCAAGTCAAGTTTATTTATAAAGCACATTTAAAACAACGACGTTGACCAAAGTGCTGTACAAGAACTATAACCCCAAGGACTATACTAAATAAAAAATAAATAAATAAATAAATAAATAAATAAATAAAAATAAAATAAAATATATATATAATAATACATGGCAGGGGCGAGAGTGTACCACAATGCATGTACAATATGCATTGTAGTGTGAATCCAGTGTGACAGCTGTTGAAGGGACCTAGAATTTGCACACATGAATTTGCACGGATCAGTTTTGTGGAGCAGAACATGCTGCGGCTCCTCACTGATCTTCTTTCAGGCCCTTAAGCAGTAGTGGTATCAAAGTGCAGGACCAATCCAGGTCATTTTCTATTGCATTAGCAAACAACTGTGAGCTAGCAGAACCTGCCACTGCAGTTAAAGATACGAGAGCGTAGTTAATGACTGACTGGCTCACTGCACTTTTTTCATCTGTGTATGTGTTGTACACTATATGAAGATGCCAGCGGCAGAAATTTCACAAACTATTTTTTGGGCCCATCAGATTTGACCTTTGTTTTACAACTAGTTTTTACTGACTGCTTGGATTTTATTACTTCATGGGACTACAATGGTAAATAAATACATTGTATTTATTTAATACTTTGTATTTATTTAACACTGGAACACCTTGTCAGTTTTTATTTGCTAAAACAAACTGAAAGCAGAAAAGTCAGATTTTGATCCATCATGCAGTACCATCTGGAAAACATCTGATTGGCAGCAGCTTCATTTTCCAGCATGACAACAATCTCAGACACACTGCCAATGCAGAAAAAACATACCAGTGTAGAAAAACACACAATGGAACACTATCAGTCATGGATTGGCCTCTCCAGAGCTCAGACCTCAACATTATTGAAGCAGTGTGGGATCATCTTGACAGAGAACAGAACAAAAGGCAGCCAACATCCAAAGAAGAGCTTTGAATATCCTTCAAGAAGCCTGCAGGACTATTCCTGAAGACTACTTAAAGAAGTAATAAGGAGGTTTGGCTTAGAAAGTTCAGGCTCTGTTGAAGAATAGTTTTCTTCCCAAATATTGACTTTCAAACTTGCCTTATATACTGTATTTACATGTGTGTTTGCACATATTTTGCTGCACGCATTTCACATTTTCTTAGTAAAATATAAAGAAATTAGGTAATTCAAGACTTTTGTACACTACTGTAGTAGTATCTAATGTACACAGTACAAAATTCTTTGTTTTTGTGGGTACCTGCAGCAAAGAATGCTAGTTTGGTATTGCTTTAACCGGCCTGCATAATAAATTTCAAAGCAGCCTTTTAACAAGACATGAAGCGTCTCTTTGCCTTGAGTTGATATTTGGGTGATTTCATAAGCACAAACTATTAAGTACATAAACATCCCCCCCCCCCCCCCCCCCTCTGTGGACACAGGAGCTGTTGTGTTATAGTTCAGTATTCCACTGGTCTATATCTGAATGCAAAAGACATAATCCAGAGTTTAAAAATTGGACATTTTAAAGGGGAACTCTGGTCTTGTTCCTTTCCCATAGGCCTCCTTGTCTGAAGACATCCTGATATGTTAGAGTAGAAAAGCACAGGGTGCATAAGGAAATCAATGTTGCCTACATTCCCTTCAGACTGGGTACTGGTATTGTGCATGTGGTTCACTGTCACCCTGCCATGAGTTGATGGGAGACTTAAAGAGAATATAGAATATAGCTGCTGTTAATGTTATTAACACTTTATTAATTCTTAATGTGCATTTTTTTTTAATGGTGACATGATGCTTAACAGGATAAATAGGATTAATTTAAAAGTACTATTAAACCAGAACCCAGTATCAGCAGAATGAGCTGTGCTGAAAATATTTAGATCATGCAACTAAATAATTTCTCTTGTACCACCTGGGTAACTTTACAGTGTTCACATAAATTTTACTAGACTCTCAAAAGTATGTTTTCTAAAGTGACTGATTCTGATTGTTGGACTTTATTGCTGTTTTAGCTAGGCAAAGGCAAACACATTTCACATACGGTAGTTATCATGATAAAATAGCCTAACTACTGATAACTCAACAGTTTTGGTGATTCAATTATATTGCATAAGCCTTTGGATCCTGTTACATTTACTGTGTAGGAAAAGTAAATGAGTGTTCATTATCATTACACAACCATGTGGCACTATTCCAGCTTTCTGCTGAGTTATTTTGGTGCGTATCATTATTTCCAGCAGCCTAACCATCCAATCAGCACTCGTCAATTAGTGATTTCCTTTCCAGTCTCATAAACTGGGATTGGCACTGTAGCCCAGAGGAAAGCCCTAGCCAATGAAGATGCACGAAGATACAGAACAGTGGACCCAGACTCTTGTTTCTCATGCGTTGTGTAGCCTCTTCTGTATTAACCCCTTTATTTCCCTTACTTTTTTTTGTCCATCTCACAATCCTCTGGCTGTGTTCAGTCTTCAGCTCTCTACTTTCCGGCTTATTCCAGTTGATGTTATTTCTTTCAAAATTACCAAACCACTTTCAGAGTAATGCAAGTGTTTTATTGAATATAAGTCATATTAAAGGAAAATGCTGGAATGGATCCTGACCCCAAGTCAATGTACTGAACACTGCAGTCAGTACTTGGTCTGAAACCCCATTCAGTTCATTACATTTAAAGCTATAAATTACTCATTCACAGTACTTTCATTAAAATGTACTTTAATGGATTAATACTAGAGATAAACTGACTGCAAATTTCATTTATTATTTATTGGAAAATTCCCATTGCTGAAGTTTGACCTGCTGGTACCATTTCCTTTGTAAGAACTATAACTGACAGCATTCACAAGCAAACGTCAACTTTTTTTTTTTTTTTTTTTTTTTTTTTCAATGCAAAATTTTATATTCATAGTAAAAGAAATGATTAAACTTTACCATTTTCCCCAAACTGCAGTAAGTTACAGGATCTTCTCTCACTGAAACGGCTGAAAATAAAGTGCTCTGCTACTGCAGAGAGGTCCAGATAACAAGGAACAATTGATTACATTTTGGTGGTGATCTCCATAACCATTTGGATCCAGGAATTTTTTTTAAACAAGGGACAATATACACATACACATGAAATAAAATGAAACTTTGTGGAAATATTCCTTAATATTCCAAGAACACATGTTTTTATTTCAAGGTCAAAGGGCAAGGTCACCAAAAATTGTAAAAACCTCCATCTCTCATTATTGCTGAAGTTTTAAAATTCATATTTCAGTGAATTTTCATTCTATTACTTGGGTCTAAACTGTTACTGTTGATAACTGTCTTTTTCTATTTCAAATTAAAGTACTCACAGTAATGCAAAGTGAGCTACAAAAACCACATACACATACACAGTTCATATCTCAGCAAATGTTTACCAAGTGCCCTTGTAGTTAGACTTGTCAGGTTTTCCGCATGTTGGCAAATTTTGTCTTCACACAAGTGCATGAAAGGGACTGGGCTGTAATCTGACACATGAGGCTGACCAGCCAATCCAAGCTGAGGATGCTGAAAATCAGCCGACTCCTGTCACTGGCCAGTCAATCACTGCACCTCTAATTAATAGAACAATTAGAGCTGCTCTTTATAATAGTCTGATATTTATAGTAGATGGGCTCAATCCAAAATAAATGTTTAAATGGTACTCAACCCTTCTCATCTAGCTATCACAGAACATGTCAAAGCACTAAATACAAAGTGTAGTTTCCATTTATTGGTTTCTGAAATTCAAACTATGAATTCTCTCAGAATTCTGCATGCCATCAGACCTCGCAAGCAGGGCTGGATATATCAGACCTCTGTAATTTTTTATCATAAAATATTCATTGTCTTGTTTGCTTACTTTGATCAAAAAGTCCTGATGGAAATGGCCTTGCCTTTTTTTTTTAATTATTTTTTTACTATTGTTGTACTTCTGATTGTTCATTTATCACAGGTGTCAAAAATCATGCCCAGCTGGTGCACAAAACTCACAAAACTCCCCGCATCGTATTGATATTAACTAGTGTGTGCTAAGTCTGAAATTTAAGTGAACAGACTCTTTTGAAAGGGCTCTTTTGACATTATGATAAATGTCAGCAGTTCTTGAAAATTTTGCCCAAAACATCTGCTACATT